>NC_092414.1:211307790-211677790 GCF_040894005.1 Engystomops pustulosus
CCTACTCTCCCTCGCTACTTGTCCCGCAGAACTACGCACTCTGCCGCTAGCGCTGTCAGAAGGGAAATACTGTTTCAGCTTGTGCACCAGGGCCTGCTGGTATTCATGCATTCTCACACTCCTTTCCTCTCCAGGGATGAGAGTGGGAAGATTTTGCTTGTACCGTGGGTCCAGGAGAGTGAACACCCAGTAATCGGTGCTGGAATAAATTCTTTGAACGCGAGGGTCACGGGATAGGCAGCCTAGCATGAAATCTGCCATATGCGCCAGAGTACCAACGCGTAAGAATTCACTCCCCTCACTGGCCTGACTGTCCATTTCCTCCTCCTCCAACTCCTCCAACTCCTCTTCTTCTGCCCATACACGCTGAACAGTGAAGGACTCAACAATGGTCCCCTCTTGTGTCTCGCCAACATTCTCCTCCTCTTCCTCCTCATCCTCCTCCACCTCCACCTCCTCCGATATGCGCTGAGAAACAGACCTCAGGGTGCTTTGGCTATCAACAAGGGAATATTCTTCCCCCGTCTCTTGTGACGAGCGCAAAGCTTCCGACTTCATGCTGACCAGAGAGTTTTTCAACAGGCCAAGCAGCGGGATGGTGAGGCTGATGATGGCGGCATCGCCACTGACCATCTGTGTTGACTCCTCAAAGTTACTCAGCACCTGACAGATATCAGACATCCACGTCCACTCCTCATTGTAGACTTGAGGAAGCTGACTGACCTGACTACCAGTTCTGGTGGAAGTTGACATCTGGCAGTCTACAATCGCTCTGCGCTGCTGGTAAACTCTGGATAACATGGTCAGTGTTGAATTCCACCTCGTGGGCACGTCGCACAACAGTCGGTGAGCGGGCAGTTGGAGGCGGCGCTGCGCTGCCCTGAGAGTGGCAGCATCTGGGCTGGACTTCCTGAAATGCGCACAGATGCGGCGCACCTTCGTGAGCAAATCAGACAGATTGGGGTATGTCTTGAGGAAACGCTGCACTATCAGATTTAACACATGGGCCAGGCATGGCACATGTGTCAGTCTGCCGAGTTGCAGAGCCGCCACCAGGTTACGGCCGTTGTCACACACAACCATTCCCGGCTTGAGGTTCAGCGGTGCCAGCCACAGATCAGTCTGCGCCGTGATGCCCTGTAATAGCTCTTGGGCGGTGTGCCTTTTGTCGCCTAGGCTCAGCAGTTTGAGCACCGCCTGCTGTCGCTTAGCGACGGCACTGCTGCTGTGCCTAGAGCTACCGACTGATGGCGCCGTGCCCACGGATGGTAGTTCGGAGGAGGAGGTGGAGGAGGGGTGGGAGGAGGAGGAGGCATAGTAGGCCTGAAACACCTGGACCGAGGTAGGCCCCGCAATCCTCGGCGTCGGCAGTATATGAGCAGCCCCAGGGTCAGACTCGGTCCCAGCCTCCACCAAGTTAACCCAATGTGCCGTCAGCGATATATAGTGGCCCTGCCCGGCAGCACTCGTCCACGTGTCCGTGGTCAGGTGGACCTTGTCAGAAACGGCGTTGGTCAGGGCACGGATGATGTTGTCTGACACGTGCTGGTGCAGGGCTGGGACGGCACATCGGGAAAAGTAGTGGCGGCTGGGGACCGAATACCGAGGGGCGGCCGCCGCCATGAGGTTGCGAAAGGCCTCGGTCTCTACTAGCCTATAGGGCAGCATCTCCAGGCTAAGCAATCTGGAGATGTGCACATTAAGGGCTTGGGCGTGCGGGTGGGTTGCACTAAATTTGCGTTTCCGCTCCAGCGTCTGGGGTATGGAGAGCTGAACGCTGGTGGATGCTGTGGAGGATCGTGGAGGCGACGATGGGGTTTTTGTGCCAGGGTCCTGGGCAGGGGGCTGACTAGCAGCTGACACAGGGGAAGGAGCAGTGGTGTGCACGGCCGGAGGTGAACGGGCTTGTTGCCACTGAGTGGGGTGCTTAGCATTCATATGCCTGCGCATACTGGTGGTAGTTAAGCTAGTAGTGGTGGAACCCCTGCTGAGCCTGGTTTGGCAAATGTTGCACACCACAGTCCGTCGGTCATCCGGTGTTTCCTTAAAGAACCTCCACACTTCTGAAGATCTAGTCCTCGCCGCAAGAGCCCTCACCACGGGAGCTTCACTAGTTGACAGTGGCGCTGATGCACCAGCTCTGGCCCTGCCTCTCCGTCTGGCCCCACCACTGCCTCTTCCAACCTGTTCAGGTCGAGGACTCTCCTCCGTCTCAGAAGCACTGTGTTCACCCGGCCTCTCAACCCAGCTTGGGTCTGTCACCTCATCATCCTCCGATCCCTCAGTCTGCTCCCCCCTCGGACTTCCTGCCCTGACAACAACTTCCCCACTGTCTGACAACCGTGTCTCCTCATCGTCGGACACCTCTTTACACACTTCCACTACGTCAAGAAGGTCATCATCACCCACAGACTGTGACTGGTGGAAAACCTGGGCATCGGAAAATTGCTCAGCAGCAACCGGACAAGTGGTTTGTGACTGTGGGAAGGGTCCAGAAAACAGTTCCTCAGAGTATGCCGGTTCAAATGCCAAATTTTCCTGGGAGGGGGCAGACTGGGGGGGAGGAGGCTGAGGTGCAGGAGCTGGAGGAGTGGGGATTTCGGTGACATGGGTGGACTGCGTGGAAGACTGACTGGTGGTGGACAAATTGCTCGAAGCATTGTCAGCAATCCACGACATCACCTGTTCGCACTGTTCTGGCCTCAACAGTGCTCTACCACGAGTCCCAGTAACTTCAGACATGAACCTAGGGAGTGTAGCTCTGCGGCGTTCCCCTGCTCCCTCATCAGCAGGTGGTGTCTCACCCCGCCCAGGACCACGGCCTCTGACCCCTGCAGTAGTTGGACGCCCACGTCCCCGCCCTCGTCCTCTACCCCTAGCCCTCGGGTTAAACATTTTTAAAATGAGAGTTATAACTTTTTTTTTTTTTTTACTTCTTTTTGTTTTTTTTGGTGTTTTTTTGTGGTTTTTTTTTTTTGTTGTGTTTTTTGTTTTTTTTTGAGTTTTTAAAACCAAACAATCCTATCCTATTGCTATGGCTATTTTCTAGCCAAGTATCAAAGGAAGCACACTACTATGCCAGATGAGATGACACTGAGTTATTGCCTAATAGAAATCCAACCCCTACTGAATTTTGCCACTTCGGCCTTTGCTATGGATATGTGCGCCACTAAGCGCAGAACACAGCGGTCGCAAGTCTCACTACAAATTGCTCAGAATTGGCAAGTACATGCACTGCAGAAACTACAGCCACCAGCAGATCAACCAGAAATCAAATATATAGAACGCTACTGTAGGCTTCAAGAAGCTGTTTGTATTCTCCTATGGCTATTTTCTAGCCAAGTATCAAAGGAAGCACACTACTATGCCAGATGAGATGACACTGAGTTATTGCCTAATAGAAATCCAACCCCTACTGAATTTTGCCACTTCGGCCTTTGCTATGGATATGTGCGCCACTAAGCGCAGAACACAGCGGTCGCAAGTCTCACTACAAATTGCTCAGAATTGGCAAGTACATGCACTGCAGAAACTACAGCCACCAGCAGATCAACCAGAAATCAAATATATAGAACGCTACTGTAGGCTTCAAGAAGCTGTTTGTATTCTCCTATGGCTATTTTCTAGCCAAGTATCAAAGGAAGCACACTACTATGCCAGATGAGATGACACTGAGTTATTGCCTAATAGAAATCCAACCCCTACTGAATTTTGCCACTTCGGCCTTTGCTATGGATATGTGCGCCACTAAGCGCAGAACACAGCGGTCGCAAGTCTCACTACAAATTGCTCAGAATTGGCAAGTACATGCACTGCAGAAACTACAGCCACCAGCAGATCAACCAGAAATCAAATATATAGAACGCTACTGTAGGCTTCAAGAAGCTGTTTGTATTCTCCTATGGCTATTTTCTAGCCAAGTATCAAAGGAAGCACACTACTATGCCAGATGAGATGACACTGAGTTATTGCCTAATAGAAATCCAACCCCTACTGAATTTTGCCACTTCGGCCTTTGCTATGGATATGTGCGCCACTAAGCGCAGAACACAGCGGTCGCAAGTCTCACTACAAATTGCTCAGAATTGGCAAGTACATGCACTGCAGAAACTACAGCCACCAGCAGATCAACCAGAAATCAAATATATAGAACGCTACTGTAGGCTTCAAGAAGCTGTTTGTATTCTCCTATGGCTATTTTCTAGCCAAGTATCAAAGGAAGCACACTACTATGCCAGATGAGATGACACTGAGTTATTGCCTAATAGAAATCCAACCCCTACTGAATTTTGCCACTTCGGCCTTTGCTATGGATATGTGCGCCACTAAGCGCAGAACACAGCGGTCGCAAGTCTCACTACAAATTGCTCAGAATTGGCAAGTACATGCACTGCAGAAACTACAGCCACCAGCAGATCAACCAGAAATCAAATATATAGAACGCTACTGTAGGCTTCAAGAAGCTGTTTGTATTCTCCTATGGCTATTTTCTAGCCAAGTATCAAAGGAAGCACACTACTATGCCAGATGAGATGACACTGAGTTATTGCCTAATAGAAATCCAACCCCTACTGAATTTTGCCACTTCGGCCTTTGCTATGGATATGTGCGCCACTAAGCGCAGAACACAGCGGTCGCAAGTCTCACTACAAATTGCTCAGAATTGGCAAGTACATGCACTGCAGAAACTACAGCCACCAGCAGATCAACCAGAAATCAAATATATAGAACGCTACTGTAGGCTTCAAGAAGCTGTTTGTATTCTCCTATGGCTATTTTCTAGCCAAGTATCAAAGGAAGCACACTACTATGCCAGATGAGATGACACTGAGTTATTGCCTAATAGAAATCCAACCCCTACTGAATTTTGCCACTTCGGCCTTTGCTATGGATATGTGCGCCACTAAGCGCAGAACACAGCGGTCGCAAGTCTCACTACAAATTGCTCAGAATTGGCAAGTACATGCACTGCAGAAACTACAGCCACCAGCAGATCAACCAGAAATCAAATATATAGAACGCTACTGTAGGCTTCAAGAAGCTGTTTGTATTCTCCTATGGCTATTTTCTAGCCAAGTATCAAAGGAAGCACACTACTATGCCAGATGAGATGACACTGAGTTATTGCCTAATAGAAATCCAACCCCTACTGAATTTTGCCACTTCGGCCTTTGCTATGGATATGTGTGCCACTAAGAGCTAAACACAACGGTAGCAAGTCCCCCTGCTAATTCCTCACAAAATGGTAAAAGATGCAAATTAAAATAAAAAAAGTAGAACGTTATTGTAGCCCTAAGAAGGGCTGTTGGGTTCTTTGAGAATCACTCCTGCCTAACAGTAAGCTAATAGAACACCCTAACGCTTTCCCTGACCAGCAGCAGCTCTCTCCCTAGCGGCATCCAGAGACAGAATGATCCGAGCAGCGCGGCCAGCGGCTAGTCTATCCCAGGGTCACCTGATCTGGCCAGCCAACCACTGCTATCGACGTGTAAGGGTACCACGTCATGCTGGGTGGAGTGCAGAGTCTCCTGGCTTGTGATTGGCTCTGTTTCTGGCCGCCAAAAAGCAAAACGGCGGGAGCTGCCATTTTCTCGAGCGGGCGAAGTATTCGTCCGAGTAACGAGCAGTTTCGAGTACCCTAATGCTCGACCGAGCATCAAGCTCGGACGAGCATGTTCGCTCATCTCTAGTCGCAGCCTCAACCCCTGTGTGAGCCAGGCTCTTTTTTTCTGAAGACCCACTGCTATCTTTTGGACAGGTTGCACAGCCCTTTCTTTTCAATTGTGGGCAAACGGACCTTTAATCCCTTTTATTCGGTAGACATTCGGGCGGGTAGGGCCGGAAAGCATCAGAAGACCGAGCACATCACATATGGCCGGTTAGCTCAGTTGGTTAGAGCGTGGTGCTAATAACGCCAAGGTCGCGGGGTCGATCCCTGTACGGGCCAGTTCCTCCGCTTTTCGTGAGCTTTAGTAGGAGGACTGTTAAGCCCTTCTACCGGGTACAAAGTCATACGGGGTGGGCCAGAAAGCGTCAGATGAATGGCCACAGCCCACGGCCGGTCAGGGGCCAGATTCTTGAATTTTGGTGAGCTCTCTGTTATATAGTGGATAGGTTGCAAAACTCTTTCATTTCCGGCGAGCTCAGTTGGTTAGAGCATTATGCTAATAATGCCAAAGTCTCCAGTTCCATCTGTGTAGTTGCCTGGCTTTTCTCATCAGAATTAGGTCGGACCTGTCGGCCCTTTTATCCAGCTAGACAGTCATTTAAGAAGGCCCAGAAAGTGTTGTTAGATTTGCCAAAATACATGACCAGTGAGCTGAGTTGGTTAGAGCATTCTGCTAATCATGCCAAAGCCTCTGGTTCGAGCCCTGTAGTCACCTGGCTCTAATCTTCCCAAGTAGCTTAGAGTGCGATGCTAATTACATTAAGGTCGCAGCCTCAACCCCTGTGTGAGCCAGGCTCTTTTTTTCTGAAGACCCACTGCTATCTTTTGGACAGGTTGCACAGCCCTTTCTTTTCAATTGTGGGCAAACGGACCTTTAATCCCTTTTATTCGGTAGACATTCGGGCGGGTAGGGCCGGAAAGCATCAGAAGACCGAGCACATCACATATGGCCGGTTAGCTCAGTTGGTTAGAGCATGGTGCTAATAACGCCAAGGTCGCGGGTTCGATCCCCGTACGGGCCAGTTCCTCCGCTTTTGGTGAGCTTTAGTAGGAGGACTGTTAAGCCCTTCTACCGGGTACAAAGTCATAAGGGGTGGGCCAGAAAGCGTCAGATGAATGGCCACAGCCCACGGCCGGTCAGGGGCCAGATTCTTGAATTTTGGTGAGCTCTCTGTTATATAGTGGACAGGTTGCAAAACTCTTTCATTTCCGGCGAGCTCAGTTGGTTAGAGCATTATGCTAATAATGCCAAAGTCTCCAGTTCCATCTGTGTAGTTGCCTGGCTTTTCTCATCAGAATTAGGTCGGACCTGTCGGCCCTTTTATCCAGCTAGACAGTCATTTAAGAAGGCCCAGAAAGTGTTGTTAGATTTGCCAAAATACATGACCAGTGAGCTGAGTTGGTTAGAGCATTCTGCTAATCATGCCAAAGCCTCTGGTTCGAGCCCTGTAGTCACCTGGCTCTAATCTTCCCAAGTAGCTTAGAGTGCGATGCTAATTACATTAAGGTCGCAGCCTCAACCCCTGTGTGAGCCAGGCTCTTTTTTTCTGAAGACCCACTGCTATCTTTTGGACAGGTTGCACAGCCCTTTCTTTTCAATTGTGGGCAAACGGACCTTTAATCCCTTTTATTCGGTAGACATTCGGGCGGGTAGGGCCGGAAAGCATCAGAAGACCGAGCACATCACATATGGCCGGTTAGCTCAGTTGGTTAGAGCGTGGTGCTAATAACGCCAAGGTCGCGGGTTCGATCCCCGTATGGGCCAGTTCCTCCGCTTTTGGTGAGCTTTAGTAGGAGGACTGTTAAGCCCTTCTACCGGGTACAAAGTCATAAGGGGTGGGCCAGAAAGCGTCAGATGAATGGCCACAGCCCACGGCCGGTCAGGGGCCAGATTCTTGAATTTTGGTGAGCTCTCTGTTATATAGTGGACAGGTTGCAAAACTCTTTCATTTCCGGCGAGCTCAGTTGGTTAGAGCATTATGCTAATAATGCCAAAGTCTCCAGTTCCATCTGTGTAGTTGCCTGGCTTTTCTCATCAGAATTAGGTCGGACCTGTCGGCCCTTTTATCCAGCTAGACAGTCATTTAAGAAGGCCCAGAAAGTGTTGTTAGATTTGCCAAAATACATGACCAGTGAGCTGAGTTGGTTAGAGCATTCTGCTAATCATGCCAAAGCCTCTGGTTCGAGCCCTGTAGTCACCTGGCTCTAATCTTCCCAAGTAGCTTAGAGTGCGATGCTAATTACATTAAGGTCGCAGCCTCAACCCCTGTGTGAGCCAGGCTCTTTTTTTCTGAAGACCCACTGCTATCTTTTGGACAGGTTGCACAGCCCTTTCTTTTCAATTGTGGGCAAACGGACCTTTAATCCCTTTTATTCGGTAGACATTCGGGCGGGTAGGGCCGGAAAGCATCAGAAGACCGAGCACATCACATATGGCCGGTTAGCTCAGTTGGTTAGAGCGTGGTGCTAATAACGCCAAGGTCGCGGGTTCGATCCCCGTACGGGCCAGTTCCTCCGCTTTTGGTGAGCTTTAGTAGGAGGACTGTTAAGCCCTTCTACCGGGTACAAAGTCATACAGGATGGGCCAGAAAGCGTCAGATGAATGGCCACAGCCCACGGCCGGTCAGGGGCCAGATTCTTGAATTTTGGTGAGCTCTCTGTTATATAGTGGACAGGTTGCAGAACTCTTTCATTTCCGGCGAGCTCAGTTGGTTAGAGCATTATGCTAATAATGCCAAAGTCTCCAGTTCCATCTGTGTAGTTGCCTGGCTTTTCTCATCAGAATTAGGTCGGACCTGTCGGCCCTTTTATCCAGCTAGACAGTCATTTAAGAAGGCCCAGAAAGTGTTGTTAGATTTGCCAAAATACATGACCAGTGAGCTGAGTTGGTTAGAGCATTCTGCTAATCATGCCAAAGCCTCTGGTTCGAGCCCTGTAGTCACCTGGCTCTAATCTTCCCAAGTAGCTTAGAGTGCGATGCTAATTACTAGAGATGAGCGAGCACTAAAATGCTCGAGTGCTCGTTATTCGAGACGAACTTTTCCTGATGCTCGAGTGCTCGTCTCGAATAACGAGCCCCATTGAAGTCAATGGGAGACTCGAGCATTTTTCAAAGGGACCATGGTTCGGGAATAAAATGTGTTATTTAATTGAAAAAGAATGTCTTCTGATAAGTTAGCAGATGTATGCAAACATCTGCAATCTATTCTTCACTGTTCCGCGTGTATATTATCTCCCGACAAGTTAGCAGATGTGAAGAACAGTGAAGAATAGAATAAAAACAGTGAACACAGTGAACACAGGATCATTTAAGTGAACACAGTGAAGAATAGATTGCAGATGTTCGGCACATCTGCTTACTTGTCGGGAGATACGCTGTCCCGGGATCCGCTGCTCTTCTTCCACTGAAGTCTCCACGATGTCTCCGTGCCGCTGCCCGATGTCTCCGTGCCCCTATGTCTCCGTGCCCCTATGCCTCCGTGCCCCTATGTCTCCGTGCCCCTATGTCTCCGTGCCCCTATGCCTCCGTGCCCCTATGTCTCCGTGCCCCTATGTCTCCGTACCCCTATGTCTCCGTGCCCAGATGCCTCCGTGCCCCGATGTCTCCGTGCCCCTATGTCTCCGTGCCCCTATGTCTCCGTGCCCCCATGTCTCCGTGCCCCCATGTCTCCGTGCCCCCATGTCTCCGTGCCCCGATGTCTCCGTGCCCCGATGTCTCTGTGCCGCTGCCCGATGTCTCCGTGCCCCCATGTCTCCGTGCCCCGATGTCTCCGTGCCCCTATGTCTCCGTGCCCCTATGTCTCCGTGCCGCTGCCCGATGTCTCCGTGCCCCGATGCCTCCGTGCCCCTATGTCTCCGTGCCCCTATGTCTCCGTGCCCCGATGTCTCCGTGCCCCTATGTCTCCGTGCCCCTATGTCTCCGTGCCCCTATGTCTCCTTGCCGCTCCGTGCCGCTGCCCGATGTCTCCGTGCCCCGATGTCTCCGTGCCCCGATGTCTCCGTGCCCCGATGTCTCTGTGCCCCTATGTCTCCGTGCCCCTATGTCTCCGTGCCCCTATGTCTCCGTGCCCCTATGTCTCCGTGCCCCTATGTCTCCGTGCCCCGATGTCTCCGTGCCCCTATGTCTCCGTGCCCCTATGTCTCCGTGCCCCTATGTCTCCGTGCCCCTATGTCTCCGTGCCGCTCCGTGCCGCTGCTCTTCCGACAAGTTAGCAGATGTGAAGAACAGTGAAGAACAGAATAAAAACAGTGAACACAGGATCATTTAAGTGAAAAACACAGTAAAGAACACAATGAAGAATAGATTACAGATGTTCAGCACATCTGCTTACTTGTCGGGAGATACGCGCGGAACGGTGCGTACAAAATAGCATGTGAAGAACAATATATATGTCTGAAGAAGACATTGCAGATGTATGTAAACATCTGCAATGTGTTCTTTACACACATATATATTGTTCTTCACATACTATTTTGTACGCACCGTTCCGCGCGTATCTCCTGACAAGTAAGCAGATGTGCCGAACATCTGTAATCTATTCTGCACTGTGTTCTGCACTGTGTTTTTCACTTAAATGATCCTGTGTTCACTGTTTTTATTCTATTCTTCATTGTTCTTCACTGTGTTTTTTTAATTAAATGCTCGATCTCGAGCAGGGGAAATACTCGTCCGAGCAACGAGCCGTTTCGAGTACCTTAATACTCGAACGAGCATCAAGCTCGGACGAGTATACTCGCTCATCTCTACTAATTACATTAAGGTCGCAGCCTCAACCCCTGTGTGAGCCAGGCTCTTTTTTTCTGAAGACCCACTGCTATCTTTTGGACAGGTTGCACAGCCCTTTCTTTTCAATTGTGGGCAAACGGACCTTTAATCCCTTTTATTCGGTAGACATTCGGGCGGGTAGGGCCGGAAAGCATCAGAAGACCGAGCACATCACATATGGCCGGTTAGCTCAGTTGGTTAGAGCGTGGTGCTAATAACGCCAAGGTCGCGGGTTCGATCCCCGTACGGGCCAGTTCCTCCGCTTTTGGTGAGCTTTAGTAGGAGGACTGTTAAGCCCTTCTACCGGGTACAAAGTCATACGGGATGGGGCAGAAAGCGTCAGATGAATGGCCACAGCCCACGGCCGGTCAGGGGCCAGATTCTTGAATTTTGGTGAGCTCTCTCTTATATAGTGGACAGGTTGCAAAACTCTTTCATTTCCGGCGAGCTCAGTTGGTTAGAGCATTATGCTAATAATGCCAAAGTCTCCAGTTCCATCTGTGTAGTTGCCTGGCTTTTCTCATCAGAATTAGGTCGGACCTGTCGGCCCTTTTATCCAGCTAGACAGTCATTTAAGAAGGCCCAGAAAGTGTTGTTAGATTTGCCAAAATACATGACCAGTGAGCTGAGTTGGTTAGAGCATTCTGCTAATCATGCCAAAGCCTCTGGTTCGAGCCCTGTAGTCACCTGGCTCTAATCTTCCCAAGTAGCTTAGAGTGCGATGCTAATTACATTAAGGTCGCAGCCTCAACCCCTGTGTGAGCCAGGCTCTTTTTTTCTGAAGACCCACTGCTATCTTTTGGACAGGTTGCACAGCCCTTTCTTTTCAATTGTGGGCAAACGGACCTTTAATCCCTTTTATTCGGTAGACATTCGGGCGGGTAGGGCCGGAAAGCATCAGAAGACCGAGCACATCACATATGGCCGGTTAGCTCAGTTGGTTAGAGCGTGGTGCTAATAACGCCAAGGTCGCGGGTTCGATCCCCGTACGGGCCAGTTCCTCCGCTTTTGGTGAGCTTTAGTAGGAGGACTGTTAAGCCCTTCTACCGGGTACAAAGTCATACGGGATGGGCCAGAAAGCGTCAGATGAATGGCCACAGCCCACGGCCGGTCAGGGGCCAGATTCTTGAATTTTGGTGAGCTCTCTGTTATATAGTGGACAGGTTGCAAAACTCTTTCATTTCCGGCGAGCTCAGTTGGTTAGAGCATTATGCTAATAATGCCAAAGTCTCCAGTTCCATCTGTGTAGTTGCCTGGCTTTTCTCATCAGAATTAGGTCGGACCTGTCGGCCCTTTTATCCAGCTAGACAGTCATTTAAGAAGGCCCAGAAAGTGTTGTTAGATTTGCCAAAATACATGACCAGTGAGCTGAGTTGGTTAGAGCATTCTGCTAATCATGCCAAAGCCTCTGGTTCGAGCCCTGTAGTCACCTGGCTCTAATCTTCCCAAGTAGCTTAGAGTGCGATGCTAATTACATTAAGGTCGCAGCCTCAACCCCTGTGTGAGCCAGGCTCTTTTTTTCTGAAGACCCACTGCTATCTTTTGGACAGGTTGCACAGCCCTTTCTTTTCAATTGTGGGCAAACGGACCTTTAATCCCTTTTATTCGGTAGACATTCGGGCGGGTAGGGCCGGAAAGCATCAGAAGACCGAGCACATCACATATGGCCGGTTAGCTCAGTTGGTTAGAGCGTGGTGCTAATAACGCCAAGGTCGCGGGTTCGATCCCCGTACGGGCCAGTTCCTCCGCTTTTGGTGAGCTTTAGTAGGAGGACTTTTAAGCCCTTCTACCGGGTACAAAGTCATACGGGATGGGCCAGAAAGCGTCAGATGAATGGCCACAGCCCACGGCCGGTCAGGGGCCAGATTCTTGAATTTTGGTGAGCTCTCTGTTATATAGTGGACAGGTTGCAAAACTCTTTCATTTCCGGCGAGCTCAGTTGGTTAGAGCATTATGCTAATAATGCCAAAGTCTCCAGTTCCATCTGTGTAGTTGCCTGGCTTTTCTCATCAGAATTAGGTCGGACCTGTCGGCCCTTTTATCCAGCTAGACAGTCATTTAAGAAGGCCCAGAAAGTGTTGTTAGATTTGCCAAAATACATGACCAGTGAGCTGAGTTGGTTAGAGCATTCTGCTAATCATGCCAAAGCCTCTGGTTCGAGCCCTGTAGTCACCTGGCTCTAATCTTCCCAAGTAGCTTAGAGTGCGATGCTAATTACATTAAGGTCGCAGCCTCAACCCCTGTGTGAGCCAGGCTCTTTTTTTCTGAAGACCCACTGCTATCTTTTGGACAGGTTGCACAGCCCTTTCTTTTCAATTGTGGGCAAACGGACCTTTAATCCCTTTTATTCGGTAGACATTCGGGCGGGTAGGGCCGGAAAGCATCAGAAGACCGAGCACATCACATATGGCCGGTTAGCTCAGTTGGTTAGAGCGTGGTGCTAATAACGCCAAGGTTGCGGGTTCGATCCCCGTACGGGCCAGTTCCTCCGCTTTTGGTGAGCTTTAGTAGGAGGACTGTTAAGCCCTTCTACCGGGTACAAAGTCATACGGGATGGGCCAGAAAGCGTCAGATGAATGGCCACAGCCCACGGCCGGTCAGGGGCCAGATTCTTGAATTTTGGTGAGCTCTCTGTTATATAGTGGACAGGTTGCAAAACTCTTTCATTTCCGGCGAGCTCAGTTGGTTAGAGCATTATGCTAATAATGCCAAAGTCTCCAGTTCCATCTGTGTAGTTGCCTGGCTTTTCTCATCAGAATTAGGTCGGACCTGTCGGCCCTTTTATCCAGCTAGACAGTCATTTAAGAAGGCCCAGAAAGTGTTGTTAGATTTGCCAAAATACATGACCAGTGAGCTGAGTTGGTTAGAGCATTCTGCTAATCATGCCAAAGCCTCTGGTTCGAGCCCTGTAGTCACCTGGCTCTAATCTTCCCAAGTAGCTTAGAGTGCGATGCTAATTACATTAAGGTCGCAGCCTCAACCCCTGTGTGAGCCAGGCTCTTTTTTTCTGAAGACCCACTGCTATCTTTTGGACAGGTTGCACAGCCCTTTCTTTTCAATTGTGGGCAAACGGACCTTTAATCCCTTTTATTCGGTAGACATTCGGGCGGGTAGGGCCGGAAAGCATCAGAAGACCGAGCACATCACATATGGCCGGTTAGCTCAGTTGGTTAGAGCGTGGTGCTAATAACGCCAAGGTTGCGGGTTCGATCCCCGTACGGGCCAGTTCCTCCGCTTTTGGTGAGCTTTAGTAGGAGGACTGTTAAGCCCTTCTACCGGGTACAAAGTCATACGGGATGGGCCAGAAAACGTCAGATGAATGGCCACAGCCCACGGCCGGTCAGGGGCCAGATTCTTGAATTTTGGTGAGCTCTCTGTTATATAGTGGACAGGTTGCAAAACTCTTTCATTTCCGGCGAGCTCAGTTGGTTAGAGCATTATGCTAATAATGCCAAAGTCTCCAGTTCCATCTATGTAGTTGCCTGGCTTTTCTCATCAGAATTAGGTCGGACCTGTCGGCCCTTTTATCCAGCTAGACAGTCATTTAAGAAGGCCCAGAAAGTGTTGTTAGATTTGCCAAAATACATGACCAGTGAGCTGAGTTGGTTAGAGCATTCTGCTAATCATGCCAAAGCCTCTGGTTCGAGCCCTGTAGTCACCTGGCTCTAATCTTCCCAAGTAGCTTAGAGTGCGATGCTAATTACATTAAGGTCGCAGCCTCAACCCCTGTGTGAGCCAGGCTCTTTTTTTCTGAAGACCCACTGCTATCTTTTGGACAGGTTGCACAGCCCTTTCTTTTCAATTGTGGGCAAACGAACCTTTAATCCCTTTTATTCGGTAGACATTCGGGCGGGTAGGGCCGGAAAGCATCAGAAGACCGAGCACATCACATATGGCCGGTTAGCTCAGTTGGTTAGAGCGTGGTGCTAATAACGCCAAGGTCGCGGTTTCGATCCCCGTACGGGCCAGTTCCTCCGCTTTTGGTGAGCTTTAATAGGAGGACTGTTAAGCCCTTCTACCGGGTACAAAGTCATACGGGATGGGGCAGAAAGCGTCAGATGAATGGCCACAGCCCACGGCCGGTCAGCGGCCAGATTCTTGAATTTTGGTGAGCTCTCTGTTATATAGTGGACAGGTTGCAAAACTCTTTCATTTCCGGCGAGCTCAGTTGGTTAGAGCATTATGCTAATAATGCCAAAGTCTCCAGTTCCATCTGTGTAGTTGCCTGGCTTTTCTCATCAGAATTAGGTCGGACCTGTCGGCCCTTTTATCCAGCTAGACAGTCATTTAAGAAGGCCCAGAAAGTGTTGTTAGATTTGCCAAAATACATGACCAGTGAGCTGAGTTGGTTAGAGCATTCTGCTAATCATGCCAAAGCCTCTGGTTTGAGCCCTGTAGTCACCTGGCTCTAATCTTCCCAAGTAGCTTAGAGTGCGATGCTAATTACATTAAGGTCGCAGCCTCAACCCCTATGTGAGCCAGGCTCTTTTTTTCTGAAGACCCACTGCTATCTTTTGGACAGGTTGCACAGCCCTTTCTTTTCAATTGTGGGCAAACGGACCTTTAATCCCTTTTATTCGGTAGACATTCGGGCGGGTAGGGCCGGAAAGCATCAGAAGACCGAGCACATCACATATGGCCGGTTTGCTCAGTTGGTTAGAGCGTGGTGCTAATAACGCCAAGGTTGCGGGTTCGATCCCCGTACGGGCCAGTTCCTCCGCTTTTGGTGAGCTTTAGTAGGAGGACTGTTAAGCCCTTCTACCGGGTACAAAGTCATACGGGATGGGCCAGAAAGCGTCAGATGAATGGCCACAGCCCACGGCCGGTCAGGGGCCAGATTCTTGAATTTTGGTGAGCTCTCTGTTATATAGTGGACAGGTTGCAAAACTCTTTCATTTCCGGCGAGCTCAGTTGGTTAGAGCATTATGCTAATAATGCCAAAGTCTCCAGTTCCATCTATGTAGTTGCCTGGCTTTTCTCATCAGAATTAGGTCGGACCTGTCGGCCCTTTTATCCAGCTAGACAGTCATTTAAGAAGGCCCAGAAAGTGTTGTTAGATTTGCCAAAATACATGACCAGTGAGCTGAGTTGGTTAGAGCATTCTGCTAATCATGCCAAAGCCTCTGGTTCGAGCCCTGTAGTCACCTGGCTCTAATCTTCCCAAGTAGCTTAGAGTGCGATGCTAATTACATTAAGGTCGCAGCCTCAACCCCTGTGTGAGCCAGGCTCTTTTTTTCTGAAGACCCACTGCTATCTTTTGGACAGGTTGCACAGCCCTTTCTTTTCAATTGTGGGCAAACGAACCTTTAATCCCTTTTATTCGGTAGACATTCGGGCGGGTAGGGCCGGAAAGCATCAGAAGACCGAGCACATCACATATGGCCGGTTAGCTCAGTTGGTTAGAGCGTGGTGCTAATAACGCCAAGGTCGCGGTTTCGATCCCCGTACGGGCCAGTTCCTCCGCTTTTGGTGAGCTTTAATAGGAGGACTGTTAAGCCCTTCTACCGGGTACAAAGTCATACGGGATGGGGCAGAAAGCGTCAGATGAATGGCCACAGCCCACGGCCGGTCAGCGGCCAGATTCTTGAATTTTGGTGAGCTCTCTGTTATATAGTGGACAGGTTGCAAAACTCTTTCATTTCCGGCGAGCTCAGTTGGTTAGAGCATTATGCTAATAATGCCAAAGTCTCCAGTTCCATCTGTGTAGTTGCCTGGCTTTTCTCATCAGAATTAGGTCGGACCTGTCGGCCCTTTTATCCAGCTAGACAGTCATTTAAGAAGGCCCAGAAAGTGTTGTTAGATTTGCCAAAATACATGACCAGTGAGCTGAGTTGGTTAGAGCATTCTGCTAATCATGCCAAAGCCTCTGGTTCGAGCCCTGTAGTCACCTGGCTCTAATCTTCCCAAGTAGCTTAGAGTGCGATGCTAATTACATTAAGGTCGCAGCCTCAACCCCTATGTGAGCCAGGCTCTTTTTTTCTGAAGACCCACTGCTATCTTTTGGACAGGTTGCACAGCCCTTTCTTTTCAATTGTGGGCAAACGGACCTTTAATCCCTTTTATTCGGTAGACATTCGGGCGGGTAGGGCCGGAAAGCATCAGAAGACCGAGCACATCACATATGGCCGGTTTGCTCAGTTGGTTAGAGCGTGGTGCTAATAACGCCAAGGTTGTGGGTTCGATCCCCGTACGGGCCAGTTCCTCCGCTTTTGGTGAGCTTTAGTAGGAGGACTGTTAAGCCCTTCTACCGGGTACAAAGTCATACGGGATGGGCCAGAAAGCGTCAGATGAATGGCCACAGCCCACGGCCGGTCAGGGGCCAGATTCTTGAATTTTGGTGAGCTCTCTGTTATATAGTGGACAGGTTGCAAAACTCTTTCATTTCCGGCGAGCTCAGTTGGTTAGAGCATTATGCTAATAATGCCAAAGTCTCCAGTTCCATCTGTGTAGTTGCCTGGCTTTTCTCATCAGAATTAGGTCGGACCTGTCGGCCCTTTTATCCAGCTAGACAGTCATTTAAGAAGGCCCAGAAAGTGTTGTTAGATTTGCCAAAATACATGACCAGTGAGCTGAGTTGGTTAGAGCATTCTGCTAATCATGCCAAAGCCTCTGGTTCGAGCCCTGTAGTCACCTGGCTCTAATCTTCCCAAGTAGCTTAGAGTGCGATGCTAATTACATTAAGGTCGCAGCCTCAACCCCTGTGTGAGCCAGGCTCTTTTTTTCTGAAGACCCACTGCTATCTTTTGGACAGGTTGCACAGCCCTTTCTTTTCAATTGTGGGCAAACGGACCTTTAATCCCTTTTATTCGGTAGACATTCGGGCGGGTAGGGCCGGAAAGCATCAGAAGACCGAGCACATCACATATGGCCGGTTAGCTCAGTTGGTTAGAGCGTGGTGCTAATAACGCCAAGGTCGCGGGTTCGATCCCCGTACGGGCCAGTTCCTCCGCTTTTGGTGAGCTTTAGTAGGAGGACTGTTAAGCCCTTCTACCGGGTACAAAGTCATAAGGGGTGGGCCAGAAAGCGTCAGATGAATGGCCACAGCCCACGGCCGGTCAGGGGCCAGATTCTTGAATTTTGGTGAGCTCTCTGTTATATAGTGGACAGGTTGCAAAACTCTTTCATTTCCGGCGAGCTCAGTTGGTTAGAGCATTATGCTAATAATGCCAAAGTCTCCAGTTCCATCTGTGTAGTTGCCTGGCTTTTCTCATCAGAATTAGGTCGGACCTGTCGGCCCTTTTATCCAGCTAGACAGTCATTTAAGAAGGCCCAGAAAGTGTTGTTAGATTTGCCAAAATACATGACCAGTGAGCTGAGTTGGTTAGAGCATTCTGCTAATCATGCCAAAGCCTCTGGTTCGAGCCCTGTAGTCACCTGGCTCTAATCTTCCCAAGTAGCTTAGAGTGCGATGCTAATTACATTAAGGTCGCAGCCTCAACCCCTGTGTGAGCAAGGCTCTTTTTTTCTGAAGACCCACTGCTATCTTTTGGACAGGTTGCACAGCCCTTTCTTTTCAATTGTGGGCAAACGGACCTTTAATCCCTTTTATTCGGTAGACATTCGGGCGGGTAGGGCCGGAAAGCATCAGAAGACCGAGCACATCACATATGGCCGGTTAGCTCAGTTGGTTAGAGCGTGGTGCTAATAACGCCAAGGTTGCGGGTTCGATCCCCGTACGGGCCAGTTCCTCCGCTTTTGGTGAGCTTTAGTAGGAGGACTGTTAAGCCCTTCTACCGGGTACAAAGTCATACGGGATGGGCCAGAAAGCGTCAGATGAATGGCCACAGCCCACGGCCGGTCAGGGGCCAGATTCTTGAATTTTGGTGAGCTCTCTGTTATATAGTGGACAGGTTGCAAAACTCTTTCATTTCCGGCGAGCTCAGTTGGTTAGAGCATTATGCTAATAATGCCAAAGTCTCCAGTTCCATCTGTGTAGTTGCCTGGCTTTTCTCATCAGAATTAGGTCGGACCTGTCGGCCCTTTTATCCAGCTAGACAGTCATTTAAGAAGGCCCAGAAAGTGTTGTTAGATTTGCCAAAATACATGACCAGTGAGCTGAGTTGGTTAGAGCATTCTGCTAATCATGCCAAAGCCTCTGGTTCGAGCCCTGTAGTCACCTGGCTCTAATCTTCCCAAGTAGCTTAGAGTGCGATGCTAATTACATTAAGGTCGCAGCCTCAACCCCTGTGTGAGCCAGGCTCTTTTTTTCTGAAGACCCACTGCTATCTTTTGGACAGGTTGCACAGCCCTTTCTTTTCAATTGTGGGCAAACGGACCTTTAATCCCTTTTATTCGGTAGACATTCGGGCGGGTAGGGCCGGAAAGCATCAGAAGACCGAGCACATCACATATGGCCGGTTAGCTCAGTTGGTTAGAGCGTGGTGCTAATAACGCCAAGGTCGCGGGTTTGATCCCCGTACGGGCCAGTTCCTCTGCTTTTGGTGAGCTTTAGTAGGAGGACTGTTAAGCCCTTCTACCGGGTACAAAGTCATAAGGGGTGGGCCAGAAAGCGTCAGATGAATGGCCACAGCCCACGGCCGGTCAGGGGCCAGATTCTTGAATTTTGGTGAGCTCTCTGTTATATAGTGGACAGGTTGCAAAACTCTTTCATTTCCGGCGAGCTCAGTTGGTTAGAGCATTATGCTAATAATGCCAAAGTCTCCAGTTCCATCTGTGTAGTTGCCTGGCTTTTCTCATCAGAATTAGGTCGGACCTGTCGGCCCTTTTATCCAGCTAGACAGTCATTTAAGAAGGCCCAGAAAGTGTTGTTAGATTTGCCAAAATACATGACCAGTGAGCTGAGTTGGTTAGAGCATTCTGCTAATCATGCCAAAGCCTCTGGTTCGAGCCCTGTAGTCACCTGGCTCTAATCTTCCCAAGTAGCTTAGAGTGCGATGCTAATTACATTAAGGTCGCAGCCTCAACCCCTGTGTGAGCCAGGCTCTTTTTTTCTGAAGACCCACTGCTATCTTTTGGACAGGTTGCACAGCCCTTTCTTTTCAATTGTGGGCAAACGGACCTTTAATCCCTTTTATTCGGTAGACATTCGGGCGGGTAGGGCCGGAAAGCATCAGAAGACCGAGCACATCACATATGGCCGGTTAGCTCAGTTGGTTAGAGCGTGGTGCTAATAACGCCAAGGTCGCGGGTTCGATCCCCGTACGGGCCAGTTCCTCCGCTTTTGGTGAGCTTTAGTAGGAGGACTGTTAAGCCCTTCTACCGGGTACAAAGTCATACGGGATGGGCCAAAAAGCGTCACATGAATGGCCACAGCCCACGGCCGGTCAGGGGCCAGATTCTTGAATTTTGGTGAGCTCTCTGTTATATAGTGGACAGGTTGCAAAACTCTTTCATTTCCGGCGAGCTCAGTTGGTTAGAGCATTATGCTAATAATGCCAAAGTCTCCAGTTCCATCTGTGTAGTTGCCTGGCTTTTCTCATCAGAATTAGGTCGGACCTGTCGGCCCTTTTATCCAGCTAGACAGTCATTTAAGAAGGCCCAGAAAGTGTTGTTAGATTTGCCAAAATACATGACCAGTGAGCTGAGTTGGTTAGAGCATTCTGCTAATCATGCCAAAGCCTCTGGTTCGAGCCCTGTAGTCACCTGGCTCTAATCTTCCCAAGTAGCTTAGAGTGCGATGCTAATTACATTAAGGTCGCAGCCTCAACCCCTGTGTGAGCCAGGCTCTTTTTTTCTGAAGACCCACTGCTATCTTTTGGACAGGTTGCACAGCCCTTTCTTTTCAATTGTGGGCAAACGGACCTTTAATCCCTTTTATTCGGTAGACATTCGGGCGGGTAGGGCCGGAAAGCATCAGAAGACCGAGCACATCACATATGGCCGGTTAGCTCAGTTGGTTAGAGCGTGGTGCTAATAACGCCAAGGTCGCGGGTTCGATCCCCGTACGGGCCAGTTCCTCCGCTTTTGGTGAGCTTTAGTAGGAGGACTGTTAAGCCCTTCTACCGGGTACAAAGTCATAAGGGGTGGGCCAGAAAGCGTCAGATGAATGGCCACAGCCCACGGCCGGTCAGGGGCCAGATTCTTGAATTTTGGTGAGCTCTCTGTTATATAGTGGACAGGTTGCAAAACTCTTTCATTTCCGGCGAGCTCAGTTGGTTAGAGCATTATGCTAATAATGCCAAAGTCTCCAGTTCCATCTGTGTAGTTGCCTGGCTTTTCTCATCAGAATTAGGTCGGACCTGTCGGCCCTTTTATCCAGCTAGACAGTCATTTAAGAAGGCCCAGAAAGTGTTGTTAGATTTGCCAAAATACATGACCAGTGAGCTGAGTTGGTTAGAGCATTCTGCTAATCATGCCAAAGCCTCTGGTTCGAGCCCTGTAGTCACCTGGCTCTAATCTTCCCAAGTAGCTTAGAGTGCGATGCTAATTACATTAAGGTCGCAGCCTCAACCCCTGTGTGAGCCAGGCTCTTTTTTTCTGAAGACCCACTGCTATCTTTTGGACAGGTTGCACAGCCCTTTCTTTTCAATTGTGGGCAAACGGACCTTTAATCCCTTTTATTCGGTAGACATTCGGGCGGGTAGGGCCGGAAAGCATCAGAAGACCGAGCACATCACATATGGCCGGTTAGCTCAGTTGGTTAGAGCGTGGTGCTAATAACGCCAAGGTCGCGGGTTCGATCCCCGTACGGGCCAGTTCCTCCGCTTTTGGTGAGCTTTAGTAGGAGGACTGTTAAGCCCTTCTACCGGGTACAAAGTCATAAGGGGTGGGCCAGAAAGCGTCAGATGAATGGCCACAGCCCACGGCCGGTCAGGGGCCAGATTCTTGAATTTTGGTGAGCTCTCTGTTATATAGTGGACAGGTTGCAAAACTCTTTCATTTCCGGCGAGCTCAGTTGGTTAGAGCATTATGCTAATAATGCCAAAGTCTCCAGTTCCATCTGTGTAGTTGCCTGGCTTTTCTCATCAGAATTAGGTCGGACCTGTCGGCCCTTTTATCCAGCTAGACAGTCATTTAAGAAGGCCCAGAAAGTGTTGTTAGATTTGCCAAAATACATGACCAGTGAGCTGAGTTGGTTAGAGCATTCTGCTAATCATGCCAAAGCCTCTGGTTCGAGCCCTGTAGTCACCTGGCTCTAATCTTCCCAAGTAGCTTAGAGTGCGATGCTAATTACATTAAGGTCGCAGCCTCAACCCCTGTGTGAGCCAGGCTCTTTTTTTCTGAAGACCCACTGCTATCTTTTGGACAGGTTGCACAGCCCTTTCTTTTCAATTGTGGGCAAACGGACCTTTAATCCCTTTTATTCGGTAGACATTCGGGCGGGTAGGGCCGGAAAGCATCAGAAGACCGAGCACATCACATATGGCCGGTTAGCTCAGTTGGTTAGAGCGTGGTGCTAATAACGCCAAGGTCGCGGGTTCGATCCCCGTACGGGCCAGTTCCTCCGCTTTTGGTGAGCTTTAGTAGGAGGACTGTTAAGCCCTTCTACCGGGTACAAAGTCATAAGGGGTGGGCCAGAAAGCGTCAGATGAATGGCCACAGCCCACGGCCGGTCAGGGGCCAGATTCTTGAATTTTGGTGAGCTCTCTGTTATATAGTGGACAGGTTGCAAAACTCTTTCATTTCCGGCGAGCTCAGTTGGTTAGAGCATTATGCTAATAATGCCAAAGTCTCCAGTTCCATCTGTGTAGTTGCCTGGCTTTTCTCATCAGAATTAGGTCGGACCTGTCGGCCCTTTTATCCAGCTAGACAGTCATTTAAGAAGGCCCAGAAAGTGTTGTTAGATTTGCCAAAATACATGACCAGTGAGCTGAGTTGGTTAGAGCATTCTGCTAATCATGCCAAAGCCTCTGGTTCGAGCCCTGTAGTCACCTGGCTCTAATCTTCCCAAGTAGCTTAGAGTGCGATGCTAATTACATTAAGGTCGCAGCCTCAACCCCTGTGTGAGCCAGGCTCTTTTTTTCTGAAGACCCACTGCTATCTTTTGGACAGGTTGCACAGCCCTTTCTTTTCAATTGTGGGCAAACGGACCTTTAATCCCTTTTATTCGGTAGACATTCGGGCGGGTAGGGCCGGAAAGCATCAGAAGACCGAGCACATCACATATGGCCGGTTAGCTCAGTTGGTTAGAGCGTGGTACTAATAACGCCAAGGTCGCGGGTTCGATCCGCGTACGGGCCAGTTCCTCCGCTTTTGGTGAGCTTTAGTAGGAGGACTGTTAAGCCCTTCTACCGGGTACAAAGTCATAAGGGGTGGGCCAGAAAGCGTCAGATGAATGGCCACAGCCCACGGCCGGTCAGGGGCCAGATTCTTGAATTTTGGTGAGCTCTCTGTTATATAGTGGACAGGTTGCAAAACTCTTTCATTTCCGGCGAGCTCAGTTGGTTAGAGCATTATGCTAATAATGCCAAAGTCTCCAGTTCCATCTGTGTAGTTGCCTGGCTTTTCTCATCAGAATTAGGTCGGACCTGTCGGCCCTTTTATCCAGCTAGACAGTCATTTAAGAAGGCCCAGAAAGTGTTGTTAGATTTGCCAAAATACATGACCAGTGAGCTGAGTTGGTTAGAGCATTCTGCTAATCATGCCAAAGCCTCTGGTTCGAGCCCTGTAGTCACCTGGCTCTAATCTTCCCAAGTAGCTTAGAGTGCAATGCTAATTACATTAAGGTCGCAGCCTCAACCCCTGTGTGAGCCAGGCTCTTTTTTTCTGAAGACCCACTGCTATCTTTTGGACAGGTTGCACAGCCCTTTCTTTTCAATTGTGGGCAAACGGACCTTTAATCCCTTTTATTCGGTAGACATTCGGGCGGGTAGGGCCGGAAAGCATCAGAAGACCGAGCACATCACATATGGCCGGTTAGCTCAGTTGGTTAGAGCGTGGTGCTAATAACGCCAAGGTCGCGGGTTCGATCCCCGTACGGGCCAGTTCCTCCGCTTTTGGTGAGCTTTAGTAGGAGGACTGTTAAGCCCTTCTACCGGGTACAAAGTCATAAGGGGTGGGCCAGAAAGCGTCAGATGAATGGCCACAGCCCACGGCCGGTCAGGGGCCAGATTCTCGAATTTTGGTGAGCTCTCTGTTATATAGTGGACAGGTTGCAAAACTCTTTCATTTCCGGCGAGCTCAGTTGGTTAGAGCATTATGCTAATAATGCCAAAGTCTCCAGTTCCATCTGTGTAGTTGCCTGGCTTTTCTCATCAGAATTAGGTCGGACCTGTCGGCCCTTTTATCCAGCTAGACAGTCATTTAAGAAGGCCCAGAAAGTGTTGTTAGATTTGCCAAAATACATGACCAGTGAGCTGAGTTGGTTAGAGCATTCTGCTAATCATGCCAAAGCCTCTGGTTCGAGCCCTGTAGTCACCTGGCTCTAATCTTCCCAAGTAGCTTAGAGTGCGATGCTAATTACATTAAGGTCGCAGCCTCAACCCCTGTGTGAGCCAGGCTCTTTTTTTCTGAAGACCCACTGCTATCTTTTGGACAGGTTGCACAGCCCTTTCTTTTCAATTGTGGGCAAACGGACCTTTAATCCCTTTTATTCGGTAGACATTCGGGCGGGTAGGGCCGGAAAGCATCAGAAGACCGAGCACATCACATATGGCCGGTTAGCTCAGTTGGTTAGAGCGTGGTGCTAATAACGCCAAGGTCGCGGGTTCGATCCCCGTACGGGCCAGTTCCTCCGCTTTTGGTGAGCTTTAGTAGGAGGACTGTTAAGCCCTTCTACCGGGTACAAAGTCATAAGGGGTGGGCCAGAAAGCGTCAGATGAATGGCCACAGCCCACGGCCGGTCAGGGGCCAGATTCTTGAATTTTGGTGAGCTCTCTGTTATATAGTGGACAGGTTGCAAAACTCTTTCATTTCCGGCGAGCTCAGTTGGTTAGAGCATTATGCTAATAATGCCAAAGTCTCCAGTTCCATCTGTGTAGTTGCCTGGCTTTTCTCATCAGAATTAGGTCGGACCTGTCGGCCCTTTTATCCAGCTAGACAGTCATTTAAGAAGGCCCAGAAAGTGTTGTTAGATTTGCCAAAATACATGACCAGTGAGCTGAGTTGGTTAGAGCATTCTGCTAATCATGCCAAAGCCTCTGGTTCGAGCCCTGTAGTCACCTGGCTCTAATCTTCCCAAGTAGCTTAGAGTGCGATGCTAATTACATTAAGGTCGCAGCCTCAACCCCTGTGTGAGCCAGGCTCTTTTTTTCTGAAGACCCACTGCTATCTTTTGGACAGGTTGCACAGCCCTTTCTTTTCAATTGTGGGCAAACGGACCTTTAATCCCTTTTATTCGGTAGACATTCGGGCGGGTAGGGCCGGAAAGCATCAGAAGACCGAGCACATCACATATGGCCGGTTAGCTCAGTTGGTTAGAGCGTGGTGCTAATAACGCCAAGGTCGCGGGTTCGATCCCCGTACGGGCCAGTTCCTCCGCTTTTGGTGAGCTTTAGTAGGAGGACTGTTAAGCCCTTCTACCGGGTACAAAGTCATAAGGGGTGGGCCAGAAAGCGTCAGATGAATGGCCACAGCCCACGGCCGGTCAGGGGCCAGATTCTTGAATTTTGGTGAGCTCTCTGTTATATAGTGGACAGGTTGCAAAACTCTTTCATTTCCGGCGAGCTCAGTTGGTTAGAGCATTATGCTAATAATGCCAAAGTCTCCAGTTCCATCTGTGTAGTTGCCTGGCTTTTCTCATCAGAATTAGGTCGGACCTGTCGGCCCTTTTATCCAGCTAGACAGTCATTTAAGAAGGCCCAGAAAGTGTTGTTAGATTTGCCAAAATACATGACCAGTGAGCTGAGTTGGTTAGAGCATTCTGCTAATCATGCCAAAGCCTCTGGTTCGAGCCCTGTAGTCACCTGGCTCTAATCTTCCCAAGTAGCTTAGAGTGCGATGCTAATTACATTAAGGTCGCAGCCTCAACCCCTGTGTGAGCCAGGCTCTTTTTTTCTGAAGACCCACTGCTATCTTTTGGACAGGTTGCACAGCCCTTTCTTTTCAATTGTGGGCAAACGGACCTTTAATCCCTTTTATTCGGTAGACATTCGGGCGGGTAGGGCCGGAAAGCATCAGAAGACCGAGCACATCACATATGGCCGGTTAGCTCAGTTGGTTAGAGCGTGGTGCTAATAACGCCAAGGTCGCGGGTTCGATCCCCGTACGGGCCAGTTCCTCCGCTTTTGGTGAGCTTTAGTAGGAGGACTGTTAAGCCCTTCTACCGGGTACAAAGTCATAAGGGGTGGGCCAGAAAGCGTCAGATGAATGGCCACAGCCCACGGCCGGTCAGGGGCCAGATTCTTGAATTTTGGTGAGCTCTCTGTTATATAGTGGACAGGTTGCAAAACTCTTTCATTTCCGGCGAGCTCAGTTGGTTAGAGCATTATGCTAATAATGCCAAAGTCTCCAGTTCCATCTGTGTAGTTGCCTGGCTTTTCTCATCAGAATTAGGTCGGACCTGTCGGCCCTTTTATCCAGCTAGACAGTCATTTAAGAAGGCCCAGAAAGTGTTGTTAGATTTGCCAAAATACATGACCAGTGAGCTGAGTTGGTTAGAGCATTCTGCTAATCATGCCAAAGCCTCTGGTTCGAGCCCTGTAGTCACCTGGCTCTAATCTTCCCAAGTAGCTTAGAGTGCGATGCTAATTACATTAAGGTCGCAGCCTCAACCCCTGTGTGAGCCAGGCTCTTTTTTTCTGAAGACCCACTGCTATCTTTTGGACAGGTTGCACAGCCCTTTCTTTTCAATTGTGGGCAAACGGACCTTTAATCCCTTTTATTCGGTAGACATTCGGGCGGGTAGGGCCGGAAAGCATCAGAAGACCGAGCACATCACATATGGCCGGTTAGCTCAGTTGGTTAGAGCGTGGTACTAATAACGCCAAGGTCGCGGGTTCGATCCGCGTACGGGCCAGTTCCTCCGCTTTTGGTGAGCTTTAGTAGGAGGACTGTTAAGCCCTTCTACCGGGTACAAAGTCATAAGGGGTGGGCCAGAAAGCGTCAGATGAATGGCCACAGCCCACGGCCGGTCAGGGGCCAGATTCTTGAATTTTGGTGAGCTCTCTGTTATATAGTGGACAGGTTGCAAAACTCTTTCATTTCCGGCGAGCTCAGTTGGTTAGAGCATTATGCTAATAATGCCAAAGTCTCCAGTTCCATCTGTGTAGTTGCCTGGCTTTTCTCATCAGAATTAGGTCGGACCTGTCGGCCCTTTTATCCAGCTAGACAGTCATTTAAGAAGGCCCAGAAAGTGTTGTTAGATTTGCCAAAATACATGACCAGTGAGCTGAGTTGGTTAGAGCATTCTGCTAATCATGCCAAAGCCTCTGGTTCGAGCCCTGTAGTCACCTGGCTCTAATCTTCCCAAGTAGCTTAGAGTGCAATGCTAATTACATTAAGGTCGCAGCCTCAACCCCTGTGTGAGCCAGGCTCTTTTTTTCTGAAGACCCACTGCTATCTTTTGGACAGGTTGCACAGCCCTTTCTTTTCAATTGTGGGCAAACGGACCTTTAATCCCTTTTATTCGGTAGACATTCGGGCGGGTAGGGCCGGAAAGCATCAGAAGACCGAGCACATCACATATGGCCGGTTAGCTCAGTTGGTTAGAGCGTGGTGCTAATAACGCCAAGGTCGCGGGTTCGATCCCCGTACGGGCCAGTTCCTCCGCTTTTGGTGAGCTTTAGTAGGAGGACTGTTAAGCCCTTCTACCGGGTACAAAGTCATAAGGGGTGGGCCAGAAAGCGTCAGATGAATGGCCACAGCCCACGGCCGGTCAGGGGCCAGATTCTCGAATTTTGGTGAGCTCTCTGTTATATAGTGGACAGGTTGCAAAACTCTTTCATTTCCGGCGAGCTCAGTTGGTTAGAGCATTATGCTAATAATGCCAAAGTCTCCAGTTCCATCTGTGTAGTTGCCTGGCTTTTCTCATCAGAATTAGGTCGGACCTGTCGGCCCTTTTATCCAGCTAGACAGTCATTTAAGAAGGCCCAGAAAGTGTTGTTAGATTTGCCAAAATACATGACCAGTGAGCTGAGTTGGTTAGAGCATTCTGCTAATCATGCCAAAGCCTCTGGTTCGAGCCCTGTAGTCACCTGGCTCTAATCTTCCCAAGTAGCTTAGAGTGCGATGCTAATTACATTAAGGTCGCAGCCTCAACCCCTGTGTGAGCCAGGCTCTTTTTTTCTGAAGACCCACTGCTATCTTTTGGACAGGTTGCACAGCCCTTTCTTTTCAATTGTGGGCAAACGGACCTTTAATCCCTTTTATTCGGTAGACATTCGGGCGGGTAGGGCCGGAAAGCATCAGAAGACCGAGCACATCACATATGGCCGGTTAGCTCAGTTGGTTAGAGCGTGGTACTAATAACGCCAAGGTCGCGGGTTCGATCCGCGTACGGGCCAGTTCCTCCGCTTTTGGTGAGCTTTAGTAGGAGGACTGTTAAGCCCTTCTACCGGGTACAAAGTCATAAGGGGTGGGCCAGAAAGCGTCAGATGAATGGCCACAGCCCACGGCCGGTCAGGGGCCAGATTCTTGAATTTTGGTGAGCTCTCTGTTATATAGTGGACAGGTTGCAAAACTCTTTCATTTCCGGCGAGCTCAGTTGGTTAGAGCATTATGCTAATAATGCCAAAGTCTCCAGTTCCATCTGTGTAGTTGCCTGGCTTTTCTCATCAGAATTAGGTCGGACCTGTCGGCCCTTTTATCCAGCTAGACAGTCATTTAAGAAGGCCCAGAAAGTGTTGTTAGATTTGCCAAAATACATGACCAGTGAGCTGAGTTGGTTAGAGCATTCTGCTAATCATGCCAAAGCCTCTGGTTCGAGCCCTGTAGTCACCTGGCTCTAATCTTCCCAAGTAGCTTAGAGTGCAATGCTAATTACATTAAGGTCGCAGCCTCAACCCCTGTGTGAGCCAGGCTCTTTTTTTCTGAAGACCCACTGCTATCTTTTGGACAGGTTGCACAGCCCTTTCTTTTCAATTGTGGGCAAACGGACCTTTAATCCCTTTTATTCGGTAGACATTCGGGCGGGTAGGGCCGGAAAGCATCAGAAGACCGAGCACATCACATATGGCCGGTTAGCTCAGTTGGTTAGAGCGTGGTGCTAATAACGCCAAGGTCGCGGGTTCGATCCCCGTACGGGCCAGTTCCTCCGCTTTTGGTGAGCTTTAGTAGGAGGACTGTTAAGCCCTTCTACCGGGTACAAAGTCATAAGGGGTGGGCCAGAAAGCGTCAGATGAATGGCCACAGCCCACGGCCGGTCAGGGGCCAGATTCTCGAATTTTGGTGAGCTCTCTGTTATATAGTGGACAGGTTGCAAAACTCTTTCATTTCCGGCGAGCTCAGTTGGTTAGAGCATTATGCTAATAATGCCAAAGTCTCCAGTTCCATCTGTGTAGTTGCCTGGCTTTTCTCATCAGAATTAGGTCGGACCTGTCGGCCCTTTTATCCAGCTAGACAGTCATTTAAGAAGGCCCAGAAAGTGTTGTTAGATTTGCCAAAATACATGACCAGTGAGCTGAGTTGGTTAGAGCATTCTGCTAATCATGCCAAAGCCTCTGGTTCGAGCCCTGTAGTCACCTGGCTCTAATCTTCCCAAGTAGCTTAGAGTGCGATGCTAATTACATTAAGGTCGCAGCCTCAACCCCTGTGTGAGCCAGGCTCTTTTTTTCTGAAGACCCACTGCTATCTTTTGGACAGGTTGCACAGCCCTTTCTTTTCAATTGTGGGCAAACGGACCTTTAATCCCTTTTATTCGGTAGACATTCGGGCGGGTAGGGCCGGAAAGCATCAGAAGACCGAGCACATCACATATGGCCGGTTAGCTCAGTTGGTTAGAGCGTGGTGCTAATAACGCCAAGGTCGCGGGTTCGATCCCCGTACGGGCCAGTTCCTCCGCTTTTGGTGAGCTTTAGTAGGAGGACTGTTAAGCCCTTCTACCGGGTACAAAGTCATAAGGGGTGGGCCAGAAAGCGTCAGATGAATGGCCACAGCCCACGGCCGGTCAGGGGCCAGATTCTTGAATTTTGGTGAGCTCTCTGTTATATAGTGGACAGGTTGCAAAACTCTTTCATTTCCGGCGAGCTCAGTTGGTTAGAGCATTATGCTAATAATGCCAAAGTCTCCAGTTCCATCTGTGTAGTTGCCTGGCTTTTCTCATCAGAATTAGGTCGGACCTGTCGGCCCTTTTATCCAGCTAGACAGTCATTTAAGAAGGCCCAGAAAGTGTTGTTAGATTTGCCAAAATACATGACCAGTGAGCTGAGTTGGTTAGAGCATTCTGCTAATCATGCCAAAGCCTCTGGTTCGAGCCCTGTAGTCACCTGGCTCTAATCTTCCCAAGTAGCTTAGAGTGCGATGCTAATTACATTAAGGTCGCAGCCTCAACCCCTGTGTGAGCCAGGCTCTTTTTTTCTGAAGACCCACTGCTATCTTTTGGACAGGTTGCACAGCCCTTTCTTTTCAATTGTGGGCAAACGGACCTTTAATCCCTTTTATTCGGTAGACATTCGGGCGGGTAGGGCCGGAAAGCATCAGAAGACCGAGCACATCACATATGGCCGGTTAGCTCAGTTGGTTAGAGCGTGGTGCTAATAACGCCAAGGTCGCGGGTTCGATCCCCGTACGGGCCAGTTCCTCCGCTTTTGGTGAGCTTTAGTAGGAGGACTGTTAAGCCCTTCTACCGGGTACAAAGTCATAAGGGGTGGGCCAGAAAGCGTCAGATGAATGGCCACAGCCCACGGCCGGTCAGGGGCCAGATTCTTGAATTTTGGTGAGCTCTCTGTTATATAGTGGACAGGTTGCAAAACTCTTTCATTTCCGGCGAGCTCAGTTGGTTAGAGCATTATGCTAATAATGCCAAAGTCTCCAGTTCCATCTGTGTAGTTGCCTGGCTTTTCTCATCAGAATTAGGTCGGACCTGTCGGCCCTTTTATCCAGCTAGACAGTCATTTAAGAAGGCCCAGAAAGTGTTGTTAGATTTGCCAAAATACATGACCAGTGAGCTGAGTTGGTTAGAGCATTCTGCTAATCATGCCAAAGCCTCTGGTTCGAGCCCTGTAGTCACCTGGCTCTAATCTTCCCAAGTAGCTTAGAGTGCGATGCTAATTACATTAAGGTCGCAGCCTCAACCCCTGTGTGAGCCAGGCTCTTTTTTTCTGAAGACCCACTGCTATCTTTTGGACAGGTTGCACAGCCCTTTCTTTTCAATTGTGGGCAAACGGACCTTTAATCCCTTTTATTCGGTAGACATTCGGGCGGGTAGGGCCGGAAAGCATCAGAAGACCGAGCACATCACATATGGCCGGTTAGCTCAGTTGGTTAGAGCGTGGTGCTAATAACGCCAAGGTCGCGGGTTCGATCCCCGTACGGGCCAGTTCCTCCGCTTTTGGTGAGCTTTAGTAGGAGGACTGTTAAGCCCTTCTACCGGGTACAAAGTCATAAGGGGTGGGCCAGAAAGCGTCAGATGAATGGCCACAGCCCACGGCCGGTCAGGGGCCAGATTCTCGAATTTTGGTGAGCTCTCTGTTATATAGTGGACAGGTTGCAAAACTCTTTCATTTCCGGCGAGCTCAGTTGGTTAGAGCATTATGCTAATAATGCCAAAGTCTCCAGTTCCATCTGTGTAGTTGCCTGGCTTTTCTCATCAGAATTAGGTCGGACCTGTCGGCCCTTTTATCCAGCTAGACAGTCATTTAAGAAGGCCCAGAAAGTGTTGTTAGATTTGCCAAAATACATGACCAGTGAGCTGAGTTGGTTAGAGCATTCTGCTAATCATGCCAAAGCCTCTGGTTCGAGCCCTGTAGTCACCTGGCTCTAATCTTCCCAAGTAGCTTAGAGTGCGATGCTAATTACATTAAGGTCGCAGCCTCAACCCCTGTGTGAGCCAGGCTCTTTTTTTCTGAAGACCCACTGCTATCTTTTGGACAGGTTGCACAGCCCTTTCTTTTCAATTGTGGGCAAACGGACCTTTAATCCCTTTTATTCGGTAGACATTCGGGCGGGTAGGGCCGGAAAGCATCAGAAGACCGAGCACATCACATATGGCCGGTTAGCTCAGTTGGTTAGAGCGTGGTGCTAATAACGCCAAGGTCGCGGGTTCGATCCCCGTACGGGCCAGTTCCTCCGCTTTTGGTGAGCTTTAGTAGGAGGACTGTTAAGCCCTTCTACCGGGTACAAAGTCATAAAGGGTGGGCCAGAAAGCGTCAGATGAATGGCCACAGCCCACGGCCGGTCAGGGGCCAGATTCTTGAATTTTGGTGAGCTCTCTGTTATATAGTGGACAGGTTGCAAAACTCTTTCATTTCCGGCGAGATCAGTTGGTTAGAGCATTATGCTAATAATGCCAAAGTCTCCAGTTCCATCTGTGTAGTTGCCTGGCTTTTCTCATCAGAATTAGGTCGGACCTGTTGGCCCTTTTATCCAGCTAGACAGTCATTTAAGAAGGCCCAGAAAGTGTTGTTAGATTTGCCAAAATACATGACCAGTGAGCTGAGTTGGTTAGAGCATTCTGCTAATCATGCCAAAGCCTCTGGTTCGAGCCCTGTAGTCACCTGGCTCTAATCTTCCCAAGTAGCTTAGAGTGCGATGCTAATTACATTAAGGTCGCAGCCTCAACCCCTGTGTGAGCCAGGCTCTTTTTTTCTGAAGACCCACTGCTATCTTTTGGACAGGTTGCACAGCCCTTTCTTTTCAATTGTGGGCAAACGGACCTTTAATCCCTTTTATTCGGTAGACATTCGGGCGGGTAGGGCCGGAAAGCATCAGAAGACCGAGCACATCACATATGGCCGGTTAGCTCAGTTGGTTAGAGCGTGGTGCTAATAACGCCAAGGTCGCGGGTTCGATCCCCGTACGGGCCAGTTCCTCCGCTTTTGGTGAGCTTTAGTAGGAGGACTGTTAAGCCCTTCTACCGGGTACAAAGTCATACGGGATGGGCCAGAAAGCGTCAGATGAATGGCCACAGCCCACGGCCGGTCAGGGGCCAGATTCTTGAATTTTGGTGAGCTCTCTGTTATATAGTGGACAGGTTGCAAAACTCTTTCATTTCCGGCGAGCTCAGTTGGTTAGAGCATTATGCTAATAATGCCAAAGTCTCCAGTTCCATCTGTGTAGTTGCCTGGCTTTTCTCATCAGAATTAGGTCGGACCTGTCGGCCCTTTTATCCAGCTAGACAGTCATTTAAGAAGGCCCAGAAAGTGTTGTTAGATTTGCCAAAATACATGACCAGTGAGCTGAGTTGGTTAGAGCATTCTGCTAATCATGCCAAAGCCTCTGGTTCGAGCCCTGTAGTCACCTGGCTCTAATCTTCCCAAGTAGCTTAGAGTGCGATGCTAATTACATTAAGGTCGCAGCCTCAACCCCTGTGTGAGCCAGGCTCTTTTTTTCTGAAGACCCACTGCTATCTTTTGGACAGGTTGCACAGCCCTTTCTTTTCAATTGTGGGCAAACGGACCTTTAATCCCTTTTATTCGGTAGACATTCGGGCGGGTAGGGCCGGAAAGCATCAGAAGACCGAGCACATCACATATGGCCGGTTAGCTCAGTTGGTTAGAGCGTGGTGCTAATAACGCCAAGGTCGCGGGTTCGATCCCCGTACGGGCCAGTTCCTCCGCTTTTGGTGAGCTTTAGTAGGAGGACTGTTAAGCCCTTCTACCGGGTACAAAGTCATACGGGATGGGCCAAAAAGCGTCACATGAATGGCCACAGCCCACGGCCGGTCAGGGGCCAGATTCTTGAATTTTGGTGAGCTCTCTGTTATATAGTGGACAGGTTGCAAAACTCTTTCATTTCCGGCGAGCTCAGTTGGTTAGAGCATTATGCTAATAATGCCAAAGTCTCCAGTTCCATCTGTGTAGTTGCCTGGCTTTTCTCATCAGAATTAGGTCGGACCTGTCGGCCCTTTTATCCAGCTAGACAGTCATTTAAGAAGGCCCAGAAAGTGTTGTTAGATTTGCCAAAATACATGACCAGTGAGCTGAGTTGGTTAGAGCATTCTGCTAATCATGCCAAAGCCTCTGGTTCGAGCCCTGTAGTCACCTGGCTCTAATCTTCCCAAGTAGCTTAGAGTGCGATGCTAATTACATTAAGGTCGCAGCCTCAACCCCTGTGTGAGCCAGGCTCTTTTTTTCTGAAGACCCACTGCTATCTTTTGGACAGGTTGCACAGCCCTTTCTTTTCAATTGTGGGCAAACGGACCTTTAATCCCTTTTATTCGGTAGACATTCGGGCGGGTAGGGCCGGAAAGCATCAGAAGACCGAGCACATCACATATGGCCGGTTAGCTCAGTTGGTTAGAGCGTGGTGCTAATAACGCCAAGGTCGCGGGTTCGATCCCCGTACGGGCCAGTTCCTCCGCTTTTGGTGAGCTTTAGTAGGAGGACTGTTAAGCCCTTCTACCGGGTACAAAGTCATAAGGGGTGGGCCAGAAAGCGTCAGATGAATGGCCACAGCCCACGGCCGGTCAGGGGCCAGATTCTTGAATTTTGGTGAGCTCTCTGTTATATAGTGGACAGGTTGCAAAACTCTTTCATTTCCGGCGAGCTCAGTTGGTTAGAGCATTATGCTAATAATGCCAAAGTCTCCAGTTCCATCTGTGTAGTTGCCTGGCTTTTCTCATCAGAATTAGGTCGGACCTGTCGGCCCTTTTATCCAGCTAGACAGTCATTTAAGAAGGCCCAGAAAGTGTTGTTAGATTTGCCAAAATACATGACCAGTGAGCTGAGTTGGTTAGAGCATTCTGCTAATCATGCCAAAGCCTCTGGTTCGAGCCCTGTAGTCACCTGGCTCTAATCTTCCCAAGTAGCTTAGAGTGCGATGCTAATTACATTAAGGTCGCAGCCTCAACCCCTGTGTGAGCCAGGCTCTTTTTTTCTGAAGACCCACTGCTATCTTTTGGACAGGTTGCACAGCCCTTTCTTTTCAATTGTGGGCAAACGGACCTTTAATCCCTTTTATTCGGTAGACATTCGGGCGGGTAGGGCCGGAAAGCATCAGAAGACCGAGCACATCACATATGGCCGGTTAGCTCAGTTGGTTAGAGCGTGGTACTAATAACGCCAAGGTCGCGGGTTCGATCCGCGTACGGGCCAGTTCCTCCGCTTTTGGTGAGCTTTAGTAGGAGGACTGTTAAGCCCTTCTACCGGGTACAAAGTCATAAGGGGTGGGCCAGAAAGCGTCAGATGAATGGCCACAGCCCACGGCCGGTCAGGGGCCAGATTCTTGAATTTTGGTGAGCTCTCTGTTATATAGTGGACAGGTTGCAAAACTCTTTCATTTCCGGCGAGCTCAGTTGGTTAGAGCATTATGCTAATAATGCCAAAGTCTCCAGTTCCATCTGTGTAGTTGCCTGGCTTTTCTCATCAGAATTAGGTCGGACCTGTCGGCCCTTTTATCCAGCTAGACAGTCATTTAAGAAGGCCCAGAAAGTGTTGTTAGATTTGCCAAAATACATGACCAGTGAGCTGAGTTGGTTAGAGCATTCTGCTAATCATGCCAAAGCCTCTGGTTCGAGCCCTGTAGTCACCTGGCTCTAATCTTCCCAAGTAGCTTAGAGTGCAATGCTAATTACATTAAGGTCGCAGCCTCAACCCCTGTGTGAGCCAGGCTCTTTTTTTCTGAAGACCCACTGCTATCTTTTGGACAGGTTGCACAGCCCTTTCTTTTCAATTGTGGGCAAACGGACCTTTAATCCCTTTTATTCGGTAGACATTCGGGCGGGTAGGGCCGGAAAGCATCAGAAGACCGAGCACATCACATATGGCCGGTTAGCTCAGTTGGTTAGAGCGTGGTGCTAATAACGCCAAGGTCGCGGGTTCGATCCCCGTACGGGCCAGTTCCTCCGCTTTTGGTGAGCTTTAGTAGGAGGACTGTTAAGCCCTTCTACCGGGTACAAAGTCATAAGGGGTGGGCCAGAAAGCGTCAGATGAATGGCCACAGCCCACGGCCGGTCAGGGGCCAGATTCTCGAATTTTGGTGAGCTCTCTGTTATATAGTGGACAGGTTGCAAAACTCTTTCATTTCCGGCGAGCTCAGTTGGTTAGAGCATTATGCTAATAATGCCAAAGTCTCCAGTTCCATCTGTGTAGTTGCCTGGCTTTTCTCATCAGAATTAGGTCGGACCTGTCGGCCCTTTTATCCAGCTAGACAGTCATTTAAGAAGGCCCAGAAAGTGTTGTTAGATTTGCCAAAATACATGACCAGTGAGCTGAGTTGGTTAGAGCATTCTGCTAATCATGCCAAAGCCTCTGGTTCGAGCCCTGTAGTCACCTGGCTCTAATCTTCCCAAGTAGCTTAGAGTGCGATGCTAATTACATTAAGGTCGCAGCCTCAACCCCTGTGTGAGCCAGGCTCTTTTTTTCTGAAGACCCACTGCTATCTTTTGGACAGGTTGCACAGCCCTTTCTTTTCAATTGTGGGCAAACGGACCTTTAATCCCTTTTATTCGGTAGACATTCGGGCGGGTAGGGCCGGAAAGCATCAGAAGACCGAGCACATCACATATGGCCGGTTAGCTCAGTTGGTTAGAGCGTGGTGCTAATAACGCCAAGGTCGCGGGTTCGATCCCCGTACGGGCCAGTTCCTCCGCTTTTGGTGAGCTTTAGTAGGAGGACTGTTAAGCCCTTCTACCGGGTACAAAGTCATAAGGGGTGGGCCAGAAAGCGTCAGATGAATGGCCACAGCCCACGGCCGGTCAGGGGCCAGATTCTTGAATTTTGGTGAGCTCTCTGTTATATAGTGGACAGGTTGCAAAACTCTTTCATTTCCGGCGAGCTCAGTTGGTTAGAGCATTATGCTAATAATGCCAAAGTCTCCAGTTCCATCTGTGTAGTTGCCTGGCTTTTCTCATCAGAATTAGGTCGGACCTGTCGGCCCTTTTATCCAGCTAGACAGTCATTTAAGAAGGCCCAGAAAGTGTTGTTAGATTTGCCAAAATACATGACCAGTGAGCTGAGTTGGTTAGAGCATTCTGCTAATCATGCCAAAGCCTCTGGTTCGAGCCCTGTAGTCACCTGGCTCTAATCTTCCCAAGTAGCTTAGAGTGCGATGCTAATTACATTAAGGTCGCAGCCTCAACCCCTGTGTGAGCCAGGCTCTTTTTTTCTGAAGACCCACTGCTATCTTTTGGACAGGTTGCACAGCCCTTTCTTTTCAATTGTGGGCAAACGGACCTTTAATCCCTTTTATTCGGTAGACATTCGGGCGGGTAGGGCCGGAAAGCATCAGAAGACCGAGCACATCACATATGGCCGGTTAGCTCAGTTGGTTAGAGCGTGGTGCTAATAACGCCAAGGTCGCGGGTTCGATCCCCGTACGGGCCAGTTCCTCCGCTTTTGGTGAGCTTTAGTAGGAGGACTGTTAAGCCCTTCTACCGGGTACAAAGTCATAAGGGGTGGGCCAGAAAGCGTCAGATGAATGGCCACAGCCCACGGCCGGTCAGGGGCCAGATTCTTGAATTTTGGTGAGCTCTCTGTTATATAGTGGACAGGTTGCAAAACTCTTTCATTTCCGGCGAGCTCAGTTGGTTAGAGCATTATGCTAATAATGCCAAAGTCTCCAGTTCCATCTGTGTAGTTGCCTGGCTTTTCTCATCAGAATTAGGTCGGACCTGTCGGCCCTTTTATCCAGCTAGACAGTCATTTAAGAAGGCCCAGAAAGTGTTGTTAGATTTGCCAAAATACATGACCAGTGAGCTGAGTTGGTTAGAGCATTCTGCTAATCATGCCAAAGCCTCTGGTTCGAGCCCTGTAGTCACCTGGCTCTAATCTTCCCAAGTAGCTTAGAGTGCGATGCTAATTACATTAAGGTCGCAGCCTCAACCCCTGTGTGAGCCAGGCTCTTTTTTTCTGAAGACCCACTGCTATCTTTTGGACAGGTTGCACAGCCCTTTCTTTTCAATTGTGGGCAAACGGACCTTTAATCCCTTTTATTCGGTAGACATTCGGGCGGGTAGGGCCGGAAAGCATCAGAAGACCGAGCACATCACATATGGCCGGTTAGCTCAGTTGGTTAGAGCGTGGTACTAATAACGCCAAGGTCGCGGGTTCGATCCGCGTACGGGCCAGTTCCTCCGCTTTTGGTGAGCTTTAGTAGGAGGACTGTTAAGCCCTTCTACCGGGTACAAAGTCATAAGGGGTGGGCCAGAAAGCGTCAGATGAATGGCCACAGCCCACGGCCGGTCAGGGGCCAGATTCTTGAATTTTGGTTAGCTCTCTGTTATATAGTGGACAGGTTGCAAAACTCTTTCATTTCCGGCGAGCTCAGTTGGTTAGAGCATTATGCTAATAATGCCAAAGTCTCCAGTTCCATCTGTGTAGTTGCCTGGCTTTTCTCATCAGAATTAGGTCGGACCTGTCGGCCCTTTTATCCAGCTAGACAGTCATTTAAGAAGGCCCAGAAAGTGTTGTTAGATTTGCCAAAATACATGACCAGTGAGCTGAGTTGGTTAGAGCATTCTGCTAATCATGCCAAAGCCTCTGGTTCGAGCCCTGTAGTCACCTGGCTCTAATCTTCCCAAGTAGCTTAGAGTGCAATGCTAATTACATTAAGGTCGCAGCCTCAACCCCTGTGTGAGCCAGGCTCTTTTTTTCTGAAGACCCACTGCTATCTTTTGGACAGGTTGCACAGCCCTTTCTTTTCAATTGTGGGCAAACGGACCTTTAATCCCTTTTATTCGGTAGACATTCGGGCGGGTAGGGCCGGAAAGCATCAGAAGACCGAGCACATCACATATGGCCGGTTAGCTCAGTTGGTTAGAGCGTGGTGCTAATAACGCCAAGGTCGCGGGTTCGATCCCCGTACGGGCCAGTTCCTCCGCTTTTGGTGAGCTTTAGTAGGAGGACTGTTAAGCCCTTCTACCGGGTACAAAGTCATAAGGGGTGGGCCAGAAAGCGTCAGATGAATGGCCACAGCCCACGGCCGGTCAGGGGCCAGATTCTCGAATTTTGGTGAGCTCTCTGTTATATAGTGGACAGGTTGCAAAACTCTTTCATTTCCGGCGAGCTCAGTTGGTTAGAGCATTATGCTAATAATGCCAAAGTCTCCAGTTCCATCTGTGTAGTTGCCTGGCTTTTCTCATCAGAATTAGGTCGGACCTGTCGGCCCTTTTATCCAGCTAGACAGTCATTTAAGAAGGCCCAGAAAGTGTTGTTAGATTTGCCAAAATACATGACCAGTGAGCTGAGTTGGTTAGAGCATTCTGCTAATCATGCCAAAGCCTCTGGTTCGAGCCCTGTAGTCACCTGGCTCTAATCTTCCCAAGTAGCTTAGAGTGCGATGCTAATTACATTAAGGTCGCAGCCTCAACCCCTGTGTGAGCCAGGCTCTTTTTTTCTGAAGACCCACTGCTATCTTTTGGACAGGTTGCACAGCCCTTTCTTTTCAATTGTGGGCAAACGGACCTTTAATCCCTTTTATTCGGTAGACATTCGGGCGGGTAGGGCCGGAAAGCATCAGAAGACCGAGCACATCACATATGGCCGGTTAGCTCAGTTGGTTAGAGCGTGGTGCTAATAACGCCAAGGTCGCGGGTTCGATCCCCGTACGGGCCAGTTCCTCCGCTTTTGGTGAGCTTTAGTAGGAGGACTGTTAAGCCCTTCTACCGGGTACAAAGTCATAAGGGGTGGGCCAGAAAGCGTCAGATGAATGGCCACAGCCCACGGCCGGTCAGGGGCCAGATTCTCGAATTTTGGTGAGCTCTCTGTTATATAGTGGACAGGTTGCAAAACTCTTTCATTTCCGGCGAGCTCAGTTGGTTAGAGCATTATGCTAATAATGCCAAAGTCTCCAGTTCCATCTGTGTAGTTGCCTGGCTTTTCTCATCAGAATTAGGTCGGACCTGTCGGCCCTTTTATCCAGCTAGACAGTCATTTAAGAAGGCCCAGAAAGTGTTGTTAGATTTGCCAAAATACATGACCAGTGAGCTGAGTTGGTTAGAGCATTCTGCTAATCATGCCAAAGCCTCTGGTTCGAGCCCTGTAGTCACCTGGCTCTAATCTTCCCAAGTAGCTTAGAGTGCGATGCTAATTACATTAAGGTCGCAGCCTCAACCCCTGTGTGAGCCAGGCTCTTTTTTTCTGAAGACCCACTGCTATCTTTTGGACAGGTTGCACAGCCCTTTCTTTTCAATTGTGGGCAAACGGACCTTTAATCCCTTTTATTCGGTAGACATTCGGGCGGGTAGGGCCGGAAAGCATCAGAAGACCGAGCACATCACATATGGCCGGTTAGCTCAGTTGGTTAGAGCGTGGTGCTAATAACGCCAAGGTCGCGGGTTCGATCCCCGTACGGGCCAGTTCCTCCGCTTTTGGTGAGCTTTAGTAGGAGGACTGTTAAGCCCTTCTACCGGGTACAAAGTCATAAGGGGTGGGCCAGAAAGCGTCAGATGAATGGCCACAGCCCACGGCCGGTCAGGGGCCAGATTCTTGAATTTTGGTGAGCTCTCTGTTATATAGTGGACAGGTTGCAAAACTCTTTCATTTCCGGCGAGCTCAGTTGGTTAGAGCATTATGCTAATAATGCCAAAGTCTCCAGTTCCATCTGTGTAGTTGCCTGGCTTTTCTCATCAGAATTAGGTCGGACCTGTCGGCCCTTTTATCCAGCTAGACAGTCATTTAAGAAGGCCCAGAAAGTGTTGTTAGATTTGCCAAAATACATGACCAGTGAGCTGAGTTGGTTAGAGCATTCTGCTAATCATGCCAAAGCCTCTGGTTCGAGCCCTGTAGTCACCTGGCTCTAATCTTCCCAAGTAGCTTAGAGTGCGATGCTAATTACATTAAGGTCGCAGCCTCAACCCCTGTGTGAGCCAGGCTCTTTTTTTCTGAAGACCCACTGCTATCTTTTGGACAGGTTGCACAGCCCTTTCTTTTCAATTGTGGGCAAACGGACCTTTAATCCCTTTTATTCGGTAGACATTCGGGCGGGTAGGGCCGGAAAGCATCAGAAGACCGAGCACATCACATATGGCCGGTTAGCTCAGTTGGTTAGAGCGTGGTGCTAATAACGCCAAGGTCGCGGGTTCGATCCCCGTACGGGCCAGTTCCTCCGCTTTTGGTGAGCTTTAGTAGGAGGACTGTTAAGCCCTTCTACCGGGTACAAAGTCATAAGGGGTGGGCCAGAAAGCGTCAGATGAATGGCCACAGCCCACGGCCGGTCAGGGGCCAGATTCTTGAATTTTGGTGAGCTCTCTGTTATATAGTGGACAGGTTGCAAAACTCTTTCATTTCCGGCGAGCTCAGTTGGTTAGAGCATTATGCTAATAATGCCAAAGTCTCCAGTTCCATCTGTGTAGTTGCCTGGCTTTTCTCATCAGAATTAGGTCGGACCTGTCGGCCCTTTTATCCAGCTAGACAGTCATTTAAGAAGGCCCAGAAAGTGTTGTTAGATTTGCCAAAATACATGACCAGTGAGCTGAGTTGGTTAGAGCATTCTGCTAATCATGCCAAAGCCTCTGGTTCGAGCCCTGTAGTCACCTGGCTCTAATCTTCCCAAGTAGCTTAGAGTGCGATGCTAATTACATTAAGGTCGCAGCCTCAACCCCTGTGTGAGCCAGGCTCTTTTTTTCTGAAGACCCACTGCTATCTTTTGGACAGGTTGCACAGCCCTTTCTTTTCAATTGTGGGCAAACGGACCTTTAATCCCTTTTATTCGGTAGACATTCGGGCGGGTAGGGCCGGAAAGCATCAGAAGACCGAGCACATCACATATGGCCGGTTAGCTCAGTTGGTTAGAGCGTGGTGCTAATAACGCCAAGGTCGCGGGTTCGATCCCCGTACGGGCCAGTTCCTCCGCTTTTGGTGAGCTTTAGTAGGAGGACTGTTAAGCCCTTCTACCGGGTACAAAGTCATAAGGGGTGGGCCAGAAAGCGTCAGATGAATGGCCACAGCCCACGGCCGGTCAGGGGCCAGATTCTCGAATTTTGGTGAGCTCTCTGTTATATAGTGGACAGGTTGCAAAACTCTTTCATTTCCGGCGAGCTCAGTTGGTTAGAGCATTATGCTAATAATGCCAAAGTCTCCAGTTCCATCTGTGTAGTTGCCTGGCTTTTCTCATCAGAATTAGGTCGGACCTGTCGGCCCTTTTATCCAGCTAGACAGTCATTTAAGAAGGCCCAGAAAGTGTTGTTAGATTTGCCAAAATACATGACCAGTGAGCTGAGTTGGTTAGAGCATTCTGCTAATCATGCCAAAGCCTCTGGTTCGAGCCCTGTAGTCACCTGGCTCTAATCTTCCCAAGTAGCTTAGAGTGCGATGCTAATTACATTAAGGTCGCAGCCTCAACCCCTGTGTGAGCCAGGCTCTTTTTTTCTGAAGACCCACTGCTATCTTTTGGACAGGTTGCACAGCCCTTTCTTTTCAATTGTGGGCAAACGGACCTTTAATCCCTTTTATTCGGTAGACATTCGGGCGGGTAGGGCCGGAAAGCATCAGAAGACCGAGCACATCACATATGGCCGGTTAGCTCAGTTGGTTAGAGCGTGGTGCTAATAACGCCAAGGTCGCGGGTTCGATCCCCGTACGGGCCAGTTCCTCCGCTTTTGGTGAGCTTTAGTAGGAGGACTGTTAAGCCCTTCTACCGGGTACAAAGTCATAAAGGGTGGGCCAGAAAGCGTCAGATGAATGGCCACAGCCCACGGCCGGTCAGGGGCCAGATTCTTGAATTTTGGTGAGCTCTCTGTTATATAGTGGACAGGTTGCAAAACTCTTTCATTTCCGGCGAGATCAGTTGGTTAGAGCATTATGCTAATAATGCCAAAGTCTCCAGTTCCATCTGTGTAGTTGCCTGGCTTTTCTCATCAGAATTAGGTCGGACCTGTCGGCCCTTTTATCCAGCTAGACAGTCATTTAAGAAGGCCCAGAAAGTGTTGTTAGATTTGCCAAAATACATGACCAGTGAGCTGAGTTGGTTAGAGCATTCTGCTAATCATGCCAAAGCCTCTGGTTCGAGCCCTGTAGTCACCTGGCTCTAATCTTCCCAAGTAGCTTAGAGTGCGATGCTAATTACATTAAGGTCGCAGCCTCAACCCCTGTGTGAGCCAGGCTCTTTTTTTCTGAAGACCCACTGCTATCTTTTGGACAGGTTGCACAGCCCTTTCTTTTCAATTGTGGGCAAACGGACCTTTAATCCCTTTTATTCGGTAGACATTCGGGCGGGTAGGGCCGGAAAGCATCAGAAGACCGAGCACATCACATATGGCCGGTTAGCTCAGTTGGTTAGAGCGTGGTGCTAATAACGCCAAGGTCGCGGGTTCGATCCCCGTACGGGCTAGTTCCTCCGCTTTTGGTGAGCTTTAGTAGGAGGACTGTTAAGCCCTTCTACCGGGTACAAGGTCATACGGGATGGGCCAGAAAGCGTCAGATGAATGGCCACAGCCCACGGCCGGTCAGGGGCCAGATTCTTGAATTTTGGTGAGCTCTCTGTTATATAGTGGACAGGTTGCAAAACTCTTTCATTTCCGGCGAGCTCAGTTGGTTAGAGCATTATGCTAATAATGCCAAAGTCTCCAGTTCCATCTGTGTAGTTGCCTGGCTTTTCTCATCAGAATTAGGTCGGACCTGTCGGCCCTTTTATCCAGCTAGACAGTCATTTAAGAAGGCCCAGAAAGTGTTATTAGATTTGCCAAAATACATGACCAGTGAGCTGAGTTGGTTAGAGCATTCTGCTAATCATGCCAAAGCCTCTGGTTCGAGCCCTGTAGTCACCTGGCTCTAATCTTCCCAGGTAGCTTAGAGTGCGATGCTAATTACATTAAGGTCGCAGCCTCAACCCCTGTGTGAGCCAGGCTCTTTTTTTCTGAAGACCCACTGCTATCTTTTGGACAGGTTGCACAGCCCTTTCTTTTCAATTGTGGGCACACGGACCTTTAATCCCTTTTATTCGGTAGACATTCGGGCGGGTAGGGCCGGAAAGCATCAGAAGACCGAGCACATCACATATGGCCGGTTAGCTCAGTTGGTTAGAGCGTGGTGCTAATAACGCCAAGGTCGCGGGTTCGATCCCCGTACGGGCCAGTTCCTCCGCTTTTGGTGAGCTTTAGTAGGAGGACTGTTAAGCCCTTCTACCGGGTACAAAGTCATACGGGATGGGCCAGAAAGCGTCAGATGAATGGCCACAGCCCACGGCCGGTCAGGGGCCAGATTCTTGAATTTTGGTGAGCTCTCTGTTATATAGTGGACAGGTTGCAAAACTCTTTCATTTCCGGCGAGCTCAGTTGGTTAGAGCATTATGCTAATAATGCCAAAGTCTCCAGTTCCATCTGTGTAGTTGCCTGGCTTTTCTCATCAGAATTAGGTCGGACCTGTCGACCCTTTTATCCAGCTAGACAGTCATTTAAGAAGGCCCAGAAAGTGTTGTTAGATTTGCCAAAATACATGACCAGTGAGCTGAGTTGGTTAGAGCATTCTGCTAATCATGCCAAAGCCTCTGGTTCGAGCCCTGTAGTCACCTGGCTCTAATCTTCCCAAGTAGCTTAGAGTGCGATGCTAATTACATTAAGGTCGCAGCCTCAACCCCTGTGTGAGCCAGGCTCTTTTTTTCTGAAGACCCACTGCTATCTTTTGGACAGGTTGCACAGCCCTTTCTTTTCAATTGTGGGCAAACGGACCTTTAATCCCTTTTATTCGGTAGACATTCGGGCGGGTAGGGCCGGAAAGCATCAGAAGACCAACACATCACATATGGCCGGTTAGCTCAGTTGGTTAGAGCGTGGTGCTAATAACGCCAAGGTCGCGGGTTCGATCCCCGTACGGGCCAGTTCCTCCGCTTTTGGTGAGCTTTAGTAGGAGGACTGTTAAGCCCTTCTACCGGGTACAAAGTCATACGGGATGGGCCAGAAAGCGTCAGATGAATGGCCACAGCCCACGGCCGGTCAGGGGCCAGATTCTTGAATTTTGGTGAGCTCTCTGTTATATAGTGGACAGGTTGCAAAACTCTTTCATTTCCGGCGAGCTCAGTTGGTTAGAGCATTATGCTAATAACGCCAAAGTCTCCAGTTCCATCTGTGTAGTTGCCTGGCTTTTCTCATCAGAATTAGGTCGGACCTGTCGGCCCTTTTATCCAGCTAGACAGTCATTTAAGAAGGCCCAGAAAGTGTTGTTAGATTTGCCAAAATACATGACCAGTGAGCTGAGTTGGTTAGAGCATTCTGCTAATCATGCCAAAGCCTCTGGTTCGAGCCCTGTAGTCACCTGGCTCTAATCTTCCCAAGTAGCTTAGAGTGCGATGCTAATTACATTAAGGTCGCAGCCTCAACCCCTGTGTGAGCCAGGCTCTTTTTTTCTGAAGACCCACTGCTATCTTTTGGACAGGTTGCACAGCCCTTTCTTTTCAATTGTGGGCAAACGGACCTTTAATCCCTTTTATTCGGTAGACATTCGGGCGGGTAGGGCCGGAAAGCATCAGAAGACCGAGCACATCACATATGGCCGGTTAGCTCAGTTGGTTAGAGCGTGGTGCTAATAACGCCAAGGTCGCGGGTTCGATCCCCGTACGGGCCAGTTCCTCCGCTTTTGGTGAGCTTTAGTAGGAGGACTGTTAAGCCCTTCTACCGGGTACAAAGTCATACGGGATGGGCCAGAAAGCGTCAGATGAATGGCCACAGCCCACGGCCGGTCAGGGGCCAGATTCTTGAATTTTGGTGAGCTCTCTGTTATATAGTGGACAGGTTGCAAAACTCTTTCATTTCCGGCGAGCTCAGTTGGTTAGAGCATTATGCTAATAATGCCAAAGTCTCCAGTTCCATCTGTGTAGTTGCCTGGCTTTTCTCATCAGAATTAGGTCGGACCTGTCGGCCCTTTTATCCAGCTAGACAGTCATTTAAGAAGGCCCAGAAAGTGTTGTTAGATTTGCCAAAATACATGACCAGTGAGCTGAGTTGGTTAGAGCATTCTGCTAATCATGCCAAAGCCTCTGGTTCGAGTCCTGTAGTCACCTGGCTCTAATCTTCCCAAGTAGCTTAGAGTGCGATGCTAATTACATTAAGGTCGCAGCCTCAACCCCTGTGTGAGCCAGGCTCTTTTTTTCTGAAGACTCACTGCTATCTTTTGGACAGGTTGCACAGCCCTTTCTTTTCAATTGTGGGCAAACGGACCTTTAATCCCTTTTATTCGGTAGACATTCGGGCGGGTAGGGCCGGAAAGCATCAGAAGACCGAGCACATCACATATGGCCGGTTAGCTCAGTTGGTTAGAGCGTGGTGCTAATAACGCCAAGGTCGCGGGTTCGATCCCCGTACAGGCCAGTTCTTCCGCTTTTGGTGAGCATTAGTATGGAGGACTGTTAAGCCCTTCTACCGGGTACAAAGTCATACGGGATGGGCCAGAAAGCGTCAGATGAATGGCCACAGCCCACGGCCGGTCAGGGGCCAGAATCTTGAATTTTGGTGAGCTCTCTGTTATATAGTGGACAGGTTGCAAAACTCTTTCATTTCCGGCGAGCTCAGTTGGTTAGAGCATTATGCTAATAACGCCAAAGTCTCCAGTTCCATCTGTGTAGTTGCCTGGCTTTTCTCATCAGAATTAGGTCGGACCTGTCGGCCCTTTTATCCAGCTAGACAGTCATTTAAGAAGGCCCAGAAAGTGTTGTTAGATTTGCCAAAATACATGACCAGTGAGCTGAGTTGGTTAGAGCATTCTGCTAATCATGCCAAAGCCTCTGGTTCGAGCCCTGTAGTCACCTGGCTCTAATCTTCCCAAGTAGCTTAGAGTGCGATGCTAATTACATTAAGGTCGCAGCCTCAACCCCTGTGTGAGCCAGGCTCTTTTTTTCTGAAGACCCACTGCTATCTTTTGGACAGGTTGCACAGCCCTTTCTTTTCAATTGTGGGCAAACGGACCTTTAATCCCTTTTATTCGGTAGACATTCGGCCGGGTAGGGCCGGAAAGCATCAGAAGACCGAGCACATCACATATGGCCGGTTAGCTCAGTTGGTTAGAGCGTGGTGCTAATAACGCCAAGGTCGCGGGTTCGATCCCCGTACGGGCCAGTTCCTCCGCTTTTGGTGAGCTTTAGTAGGAGGACTGTTAAGCCCTTCTACCGGGTACAAAGTCATACGGGATGGGCCAGAAAGCGTCAGATGAATGGCCACAGCCCACGGCCGGTCAGGGGCCAGATTCTTGAATTTTGGTGAGCTCTCTGTTATATAGTGGACAGGTTGCAAAACTCTTTCATTTCCGGCGAGCTCAGTTGGTTAGAGCATTATGCTAATAACGCCAAAGTCTCCAGTTCCATCTGTGTAGTTGCCTGGCTTTTCTCATCAGAATTAGGTCGGACCTGTCGGCCCTTTTATCCAGCTAGACAGTCATTTAAGAAGGCCCAGAAAGTGTTGTTAGATTTGCCAAAATACATGACCAGTGAGCTGAGTTGGTTAGAGCATTCTGCTAATCATGCCAAAGCCTCTGGTTCGAGCCCTGTAGTCACCTGGCTCTAATCTTCCCAAGTAGCTTAGAGTGCGATGCTAATTACATTAAGGTCGCAGCCTCAACCCCTGTGTGAGCCAGGCTCTTTTTTTCTGAAGACCCACTGCTATCTTTTGGACAGGTTGCACAGCCCTTTCTTTTCAATTGTGGGCAAACGGACCTTTAATCCCTTTTATTCGGTAGACATTCGGGCGGGTAGGGCCGGAAAGCATCAGAAGACCAACACATCACATATGGCCGGTTAGCTCAGTTGGTTAGAGCGTGGTGCTAATAACGCCAAGGTCGCGGGTTCGATCCCCGTACGGGCCAGTTCCTCCGCTTTTGGTGAGCTTTAGTAGGAGGACTGTTAAGCCCTTCTACCGGGTACAAAGTCATACGGGATGGGCCAGAAAGCGTCAGATGAATGGCCACAGCCCACGGCCGGTCAGGGGCCAGATTCTTGAATTTTGGTGAGCTCTCTGTTATATAGTGGACAGGTTGCAAAACTCTTTCATTTCCGGCGAGCTCAGTTGGTTAGAGCATTATGCTAATAACGCCAAAGTCTCCAGTTCCATCTGTGTAGTTGCCTGGCTTTTCTCATCAGAATTAGGTCGGACCTGTCGGCCCTTTTATCCAGCTAGACAGTCATTTAAGAAGGCCCAGAAAGTGTTGTTAGATTTGCCAAAATACATGACCAGTGAGCTGAGTTGGTTAGAGCATTCTGCTAATCATGCCAAAGCCTCTGGTTCGAGCCCTGTAGTCACCTGGCTCTAATCTTCCCAAGTAGCTTAGAGTGCGATGCTAATTACATTAAGGTCGCAGCCTCAACCCCTGTGTGAGCCAGGCTCTTTTTTTCTGAAGACCCACTGCTATCTTTTGGACAGGTTGCACAGCCCTTTCTTTTCAATTGTGGGCAAACGGACCTTTAATCCCTTTTATTCGGTAGACATTCGGGCGGGTAGGGCCGGAAAGCATCAGAAGACCGAGCACATCACATATGGCCGGTTAGCTCAGTTGGTTAGAGCGTGGTGCTAATAACGCCAAGGTCGCGGGTTCGATCCCCGTACGGGCCAGTTCCTCCGCTTTTGGTGAGCTTTAGTAGGAGGACTGTTAAGCCCTTCTACCGGGTACAAAGTCATACGGGATGGGCCAGAAAGCGTCAGATGAATGGCCACAGCCCACGGCCGGTCAGGGGCCAGATTCTTGAATTTTGGTGAGCTCTCTGTTATATAGTGGACAGGTTGCAAAACTCTTTCATTTCCGGCGAGCTCAGTTGGTTAGAGCATTATGCTAATAATGCCAAAGTCTCCAGTTCCATCTGTGTAGTTGCCTGGCTTTTCTCATCAGAATTAGGTCGGACCTGTCGGCCCTTTTATCCAGCTAGACAGTCATTTAAGAAGGCCCAGAAAGTGTTGTTAGATTTGCCAAAATACATGACCAGTGAGCTGAGTTGGTTAGAGCATTCTGCTAATCATGCCAAAGCCTCTGGTTCGAGCCCTGTAGTCACCTGGCTCTAATCTTCGCAAGTAGCTTAGAGTGCGATGCTAATTACATTAAGGTCGCAGCCTCAACCCCTGTGTGAGCCAGGCTCTTTTTTTCTGAAGACCCACTGCTATCTTTTGGACAGGTTGCACAGCCCTTTCTTTTCAATTGTGGGCAAACGGACCTTTAATCCCTTTTATTCGGTAGACATTCGGGCGGGTAGGGCCGGAAAGCATCAGAAGACCGAGCACATCACATATGGCCGGTTAGCTCAGTTGGTTAGAGCGTGGTGCTAATAACGCCAAGGTCGCGGGTTCGATCCCCGTACGGGCCAGTTCCTCCGCTTTTGGTGAGCTTTAGTAGGAGGACTGTTAAGCCCTTCTACCGGGTACAAAGTCATACGGGATGGGCCAGAAAGCGTCAGATGAATGGCCACAGCCCACGGCCGGTCAGGGGCCAGATTCTTGAATTTTGGTGAGCTCTCTGTTATATAGTGGACAGGTTGCAAAACTCTTTCATTTCCGGCGAGCTCAGTTGGTTAGAGCATTATGCTAATAACGCCAAAGTCTCCAGTTCCATCTGTGTAGTTGCCTGGCTTTTCTCATCAGAATTAGGTCGGACCTGTCGGCCCTTTTATCCAGCTAGACAGTCATTTAAGAAGGCCCAGAAAGTGTTGTTAGATTTGCCAAAATACATGACCAGTGAGCTGAGTTGGTTAGAGCATTCTGCTAATCATGCCAAAGCCTCTGGTTCGAGCCCTGTAGTCACCTGGCTCTAATCTTCCCAAGTAGCTTAGAGTGCGATGCTAATTACATTAAGGTCGCAGCCTCAACCCCTGTGTGAGCCAGGCTCTTTTTTTCTGAAGACCCACTGCTATCTTTTGGACAGGTTGCACAGCCCTTTCTTTTCAATTGTGGGCAAACGGACCTTTAATCCCTTTTATTCGGTAGACATTCGGGCGGGTAGGGCCGGAAAGCATCAGAAGACCAACACATCACATATGGCCGGTTAGCTCAGTTGGTTAGAGCGTGGTGCTAATAACGCCAAGGTCGCGGGTTCGATCCCCGTACGGGCCAGTTCCTCCGCTTTTGGTGAGCTTTAGTAGGAGGACTGTTAAGCCCTTCTACCGGGTACAAAGTCATACGGGATGGGCCAGAAAGCGTCAGATGAATGGCCACAGCCCACGGCCGGTCAGGGGCCAGAATCTTGAATTTTGGTGAGCTCTCTGTTATATAGTGGACAGGTTGCAAAACTCTTTCATTTCCGGCGAGCTCAGTTGGTTAGAGCATTATGCTAATAACGCCAAAGTCTCCAGTTCCATCTGTGTAGTTGCCTGGCTTTTCTCATCAGAATTAGGTCGGACCTGTCGGCCCTTTTATCCAGCTAGACAGTCATTTAAGAAGGCCCAGAAAGTGTTGTTAGATTTGCCAAAATACATGACCAGTGAGCTGAGTTGGTTAGAGCATTCTGCTAATCATGCCAAAGCCTCTGGTTCGAGCCCTGTAGTCACCTGGCTCTAATCTTCCCAAGTAGCTTAGAGTGCGATGCTAATTACATTAAGGTCGCAGCCTCAACCCCTGTGTGAGCCAGGCTCTTTTTTTCTGAAGACCCACTGCTATCTTTTGGACAGGTTGCACAGCCCTTTCTTTTCAATTGTGGGCAAACGGACCTTTAATCCCTTTTATTCGGTAGACATTCGGCCGGGTAGGGCCGGAAAGCATCAGAAGACCGAGCACATCACATATGGCCGGTTAGCTCAGTTGGTTAGAGCGTGGTGCTAATAACGCCAAGGTCGCGGGTTCGATCCCCGTACGGGCCAGTTCCTCCGCTTTTGGTGAGCTTTAGTAGGAGGACTGTTAAGCCCTTCTACCGGGTACAAAGTCATACGGGATGGGCCAGAAAGCGTCAGATGAATGGCCACAGCCCACGGCCGGTCAGGGGCCAGATTCTTGAATTTTGGTGAGCTCTCTGTTATATAGTGGACAGGTTGCAAAACTCTTTCATTTCCGGCGAGCTCAGTTGGTTAGAGCATTATGCTAATAACGCCAAAGTCTCCAGTTCCATCTGTGTAGTTGCCTGGCTTTTCTCATCAGAATTAGGTCGGACCTGTCGGCCCTTTTATCCAGCTAGACAGTCATTTAAGAAGGCCCAGAAAGTGTTGTTAGATTTGCCAAAATACATGACCAGTGAGCTGAGTTGGTTAGAGCATTCTGCTAATCATGCCAAAGCCTCTGGTTCGAGCCCTGTAGTCACCTGGCTCTAATCTTCCCAAGTAGCTTAGAGTGCGATGCTAATTACATTAAGGTCGCAGCCTCAACCCCTGTGTGAGCCAGGCTCTTTTTTTCTGAAGACCCACTGCTATCTTTTGGACAGGTTGCACAGCCCTTTCTTTTCAATTGTGGGCAAACGGACCTTTAATCCCTTTTATTCGGTAGACATTCGGGCGGGTAGGGCCGGAAAGCATCAGAAGACCAACACATCACATATGGCCGGTTAGCTCAGTTGGTTAGAGCGTGGTGCTAATAACGCCAAGGTCGCGGGTTCGATCCCCGTACGGGCCAGTTCCTCCGCTTTTGGTGAGCTTTAGTAGGAGGACTGTTAAGCCCTTCTACCGGGTACAAAGTCATACGGGATGGGCCAGAAAGCGTCAGATGAATGGCCACAGCCCACGGCCGGTCAGGGGCCAGATTCTTGAATTTTGGTGAGCTCTCTGTTATATAGTGGACAGGTTGCAAAACTCTTTCATTTCCGGCGAGCTCAGTTGGTTAGAGCATTATGCTAATAACGCCAAAGTCTCCAGTTCCATCTGTGTAGTTGCCTGGCTTTTCTCATCAGAATTAGGTCGGACCTGTCGGCCCTTTTATCCAGCTAGACAGTCATTTAAGAAGGCCCAGAAAGTGTTGTTAGATTTGCCAAAATACATGACCAGTGAGCTGAGTTGGTTAGAGCATTCTGCTAATCATGCCAAAGCCTCTGGTTCGAGCCCTGTAGTCACCTGGCTCTAATCTTCCCAAGTAGCTTAGAGTGCGATGCTAATTACATTAAGGTCGCAGCCTCAACCCCTGTGTGAGCCAGGCTCTTTTTTTCTGAAGACCCACTGCTATCTTTTGGACAGGTTGCACAGCCCTTTCTTTTCAATTGTGGGCAAACGGACCTTTAATCCCTTTTATGCGGTAGACATTCGGGCGGGTAGGGCCGGAAAGCATCAGAAGACCGAGCACATCACATATGGCCGGTTAGCTCAGTTGGTTAGAGCGTGGTGCTAATAACGCCAAGGTCGCGGGTTCGATCCCCGTACGGGCCAGTTCCTCCGCTTTTGGTGAGCTTTAGTAGGAGGACTGTTAAGCCCTTCTACCGGGTACAAAGTCATACGGGATGGGCCAGAAAGCGTCAGATGAATGGCCACAGCCCACGGCCGGTCAGGGGCCAGATTCTTGAATTTTGGTGAGCTCTCTGTTATATAGTGGACAGGTTGCAAAACTCTTTCATTTCCGGCGAGCTCAGTTGGTTAGAGCATTATGCTAATAATGCCAAAGTCTCCAGTTCCATCTGTGTAGTTGCCTGGCTTTTCTCATCAGAATTAGGTCGGACCTGTCGGCCCTTTTATCCAGCTAGACAGTCATTTAAGAAGGCCCAGAAAGTGTTGTTAGATTTGCCAAAATACATGACCAGTGAGCTGAGTTGGTTAGAGCATTCTGCTAATCATGCCAAAGCCTCTGGTTCGAGCCCTGTAGTCACCTGGCTCTAATCTTCGCAAGTAGCTTAGAGTGCGATGCTAATTACATTAAGGTCGCAGCCTCAACCCCTGTGTGAGCCAGGCTCTTTTTTTCTGAAGACCCACTGCTATCTTTTGGACAGGTTGCACAGCCCTTTCTTTTCAATTGTGGGCAAACGGACCTTTAATCCCTTTTATTCGGTAGACATTCGGGCGGGTAGGGCCGGAAAGCATCAGAAGACCGAGCACATCACATATGGCCGGTTAGCTCAGTTGGTTAGAGCGTGGTGCTAATAACGCCAAGGTTGCGGGTTCAATCCCCGTACGGGCCAGTTCCTCCGCTTTTGGTGAGCTTTAGTAGGAGGACTGTTAAGCCCTTCTACCGGGTACAAAGTCATACGGGATGGGCCAGAAAGCGTCAGATGAATGGCCACAGCCCACGGCCGGTCAGGGGCCAGATTCTTGAATTTTGGTGAGCTCTCTGTTATATAGTGGACAGGTTGCAAAACTCTTTCATTTCCGGCGAGCTCAGTTGGTTAGAGCATTATGCTAATAACGCCAAAGTCTCCAGTTCCATCTGTGTAGTTGCCTGGCTTTTCTCATCAGAATTAGGTCGGACCTGTCGGCCCTTTTATCCAGCTAGACAGTCATTTAAGAAGGCCCAGAAAGTGTTGTTAGATTTGCCAAAATACATGACCAGTGAGCTGAGTTGGTTAGAGCATTCTGCTAATCATGCCAAAGCCTCTGGTTCGAGCCCTGTAGTCACCTGGCTCTAATCTTCCCAAGTAGCTTAGAGTGCGATGCTAATTACATTAAGGTCGCAGCCTCAACCCCTGTGTGAGCCAGGCTCTTTTTTTCTGAAGACCCACTGCTATCTTTTGGACAGGTTGCACAGCCCTTTCTTTTCAATTGTGGGCAAACGGACCTTTAATCCCTTTTATTCGGTAGACATTCGGGCGGGTAGGGCCGGAAAGCATCAGAAGACCAACACATCACATATGGCCGGTTAGCTCAGTTGGTTAGAGCGTGGTGCTAATAACGCCAAGGTCGCGGGTTCGATCCCCGTACGGGCCAGTTCCTCCGCTTTTGGTGAGCTTTAGTAGGAGGACTGTTAAGCCCTTCTACCGGGTACAAAGTCATACGGGATGGGCCAGAAAGCGTCAGATGAATGGCCACAGCCCACGGCCGGTCAGGGGCCAGATTCTTGAATTTTGGTGAGCTCTCTGTTATATAGTGGACAGGTTGCAAAACTCTTTCATTTCCGGCGAGCTCAGTTGGTTAGAGCATTATGCTAATAACGCCAAAGTCTCCAGTTCCATCTGTGTAGTTGCCTGGCTTTTCTCATCAGAATTAGGTCGGACCTGTCGGCCCTTTTATCCAGCTAGACAGTCATTTAAGAAGGCCCAAAAAGTGTTGTTAGATTTGCCAAAATACATGACCAGTGAGCTGAGTTGGTTAGAGCATTCTGCTAATCATGCCAAAGCCTCTGGTTCGAGCCCTGTAGTCACCTGGCTCTAATCTTCCCAAGTAGCTTAGAGTGCGATGCTAATTACATTAAGGTCGCAGCCTCAACCCCTGTGTGAGCCAGGCTCTTTTTTTCTGAAGACCCACTGCTATCTTTTGGACAGGTTGCACAGCCCTTTCTTTTCAATTGTGGGCAAACGGACCTTTAATCCCTTTTATTCGGTAGACATTCGGGCGGGTAGGGCCGGAAAGCATCAGAAGACCGAGCACATCACATATGGCCGGTTAGCTCAGTTGGTTAGAGCGTGGTGCTAATAACGCCAAGGTCGCGGGTTCGATCCCCGTACGGGCCAGTTCCTCCGCTTTTGGTGAGCTTTAGTAGGAGGACTGTTAAGCCCTTCTACCGGGTACAAAGTCATACGGGATGGGCCAGAAAGCGTCAGATGAATGGCCACAGCCCACGGCCGGTCAGGGGCCAGATTCTTGAATTTTGGTGAGCTCTCTGTTATATAGTGGACAGGTTGCAAAACTCTTTCATTTCCGGCGAGCTCAGTTGGTTAGAGCATTATGCTAATAACGCCAAAGTCTCCAGTTCCATCTGTGTAGTTGCCTGGCTTTTCTCATCAGAATTAGGTCGGACCTGTCGGCCCTTTTATCCAGCTAGACAGTCATTTAAGAAGGCCCCGAAAGTGTTGTTAGATTTGCCAAAATACATGACCAGTGAGCTGAGTTGGTTAGAGCATTCTGCTAATCATGCCAAAGCCTCTGGTTCGAGCCCTGTAGTCACCTGGCTCTAATCTTCCCAAGTAGCTTAGAGTGCGATGCTAATTACATTAAGGTCGCAGCCTCAACCCCTGTGTGAGCCAGGCTCTTTTTTTCTGAAGACCCACTGCTATCTTTTGGACAGGTTGCACAGCCCTTTCTTTTCAATTGTGGGCAAACGGACCTTTAATCCCTTTTATTCGGTAGACATTCGGGCGGGTAGGGCCGGAAAGCTTCAGAAGACCGAGCACATCACATATGGCCGGTTAGCTCAGTTGGTTAGAGCGTGGTGCTAATAACGCCAAGGTCGCGGGTTCGATCCCCGTACGGGCCAGTTCCTCCGCTTTTGGTGAGCTTTAGTAGGAGGACTGTTAAGCCCTTCTACCGGGTACAAAGTCATACGGGATGGGCCAGAAAGCGTCAGATGAATGGCCACAGCCCACGGCCGGTCAGGGGCCAGATTCTTGAATTTTGGTGAGCTCTCTGTTATATAGTGGACAGGTTGCAAAACTCTTTCATTTCCGGCGAGATCAGTTGGTTAGAGCATTATGCTAATAATGCCAAAGTCTCCAGTTCCATCTGTGTAGTTGCCTGGCTTTTCTCATCAGAATTAGGTCGGACCTGTCGGCCCTTTTATCCAGCTAGACAGTCATTTAAGAAGGCCCAGAAAGTGTTGTTAGATTTGCCAAAATACATGACCAGTGAGCTGAGTTGGTTAGAGCATTCTGCTAATCATGCCAAAGCCTCTGGTTCGAGCCCTGTAGTCACCTGGCTCTAATCTTCCCAAGTAGCTTAGAGTGCGATGCTAATTACATTAAGGTCGCAGCCTCAACCCCTGTGTGAGCCAGGCTCTTTTTTTCTGAAGACCCACTGCTATCTTTTGGACAGGTTGCACAGCCCTTTCTTTTCAATTGTGGGCAAACGGACCTTTAATCCCTTTTATTCGGTAGACATTCGGGCGGGTAGGGCCGGAAAGCATCAGAAGACCGAGCACATCACATATGGCCGGTTAGCTCAGTTGGTTAGAGCGTGGTGCTAATAACGCCAAGGTCGCGGGTTCGATCCCCGTACGGGCCAGTTCCTCCGCTTTTGGTGAGCTTTAGTAGGAGGACTGTTAAGCCCTTCTACCGGGTACAAAGTCATACGGGATGGGCCAGAAAGCGTCAGATGAATGGCCACAGCCCACGGCCGGTCAGGGGCCAGATTCTTGAATTTTGGTGAGCTCTCTGTTATATAGTGGACAGGTTGCAAAACTCTTTCATTTCCGGCGAGCTCAGTTGGTTAGAGCATTATGCTAATAATGCCAAAGTCTCCAGTTCCATCTGTGTAGTTGCCTGGCTTTTCTCATCAGAATTAGGTCGGACCTGTCGGCCCTTTTATCCAGCTAGACAGTCATTTAAGAAGGCCCAGAAAGTGTTGTTAGATTTGCCAAAATACATGACCAGTGAGCTGAGTTGGTTAGAGCATTCTGCTAATCATGCCAAAGCCTCTGGTTCGAGCCCTGTAGTCACCTGGCTCTAATCTTCCCAGGTAGCTTAGAGTGCGATGCTAATTACATTAAGGTCGCAGCCTCAACCCCTGTGTGAGCCAGGCTCTTTTTTTCTGAAGACCCACTGCTATCTTTTGGACAGGTTGCACAGCCCTTTCTTTTCAATTGTGGGCACACGGACCTTTAATCCCTTTTATTCGGTAGACATTCGGACGGGTAGGGCCGGAAAGCATCAGAAGACCGAGCACATCACATATGGCCGGTTAGCTCAGTTGGTTAGAGCGTGGTGCTAATAACGCCAAGGTCGCGGGTTCGATCCCCGTACGGGCCAGTTCCTCCGCTTTTGGTGAGCTTTAGTAGGAGGACTGTTAAGCCCTTCTACCGGGTACAAAGTCATACGGGATGGGCCAGAAAGCGTCAGATGAATGGCCACAGCCCACGGCCGGTCAGGGGCCAGATTCTTGAATTTTGGTGAGCTCTCTGTTATATAGTGGACAGGTTGCAAAACTCTTTCATTTCCGGCGAGCTCAGTTGGTTAGAGCATTATGCTAATAATGCCAAAGTCTCCAGTTCCATCTGTGTAGTTGCCTGGCTTTTCTCATCAGAATTAGGTCGGACCTGTCGACCCTTTTATCCAGCTAGACAGTCATTTAAGAAGGCCCAGAAAGTGTTGTTAGATTTGCCAAAATACATGACCAGTGAGCTGAGTTGGTTAGAGCATTCTGCTAATCATGCCAAAGCCTCTGGTTCGAGCCCTGTAGTCACCTGGCTCTAATCTTCCCAAGTAGCTTAGAGTGCGATGCTAATTACATTAAGGTCGCAGCCTCAACCCCTGTGTGAGCCAGGCTCTTTTTTTCTGAAGACCCACTGCTATCTTTTGGACAGGTTGCACAGCCCTTTCTTTTCAATTGTGGGCAAACGGACCTTTAATCCCTTTTATTCGGTAGACATTCGGGCGGGTAGGGCCGGAAAGCATCAGAAGACCAACACATCACATATGGCCGGTTAGCTCAGTTGGTTAGAGCGTGGTGCTAATAACGCCAAGGTCGCGGGTTCGATCCCCGTACGGGCCAGTTCCTCTGCTTTTGGTGAGCTTTAGTAGGAGGACTGTTAAGCCCTTCTACCGGGTACAAAGTCATACGGGATGGGCCAGAAAGCGTCAGATGAATGGCCACAGCCCACGGCCGGTCAGGGGCCAGATTCTTGAATTTTGGTGAGCTCTCTGTTATATAGTGGACAGGTTGCAAAACTGTTTCATTTCCGGCGAGCTCAGTTGGTTAGAGCATTATGCTAATAACGCCAAAGTCTCCAGTTCCATCTGTGTAGTTGCCTGGCTTTTCTCATCAGAATTAGGTCGGACCTGTCGGCCCTTTTATCCAGCTAGACAGTCATTTAAGAAGGCCCAGAAAGTGTTGTTAGATTTGCCAAAATACATGACCAGTGAGCTGAGTTGGTTAGAGCATTCTGCTAATCATGCCAAAGCCTCTGGTTCGAGCCCTGTAGTCACCTGGCTCTAATCTTCCCAAGTAGCTTAGAGTGCGATGCTAATTACATTAAGGTCGCAGCCTCAACCCCTGTGTGAGCCAGGCTCTTTTTTTCTGAAGACCCACTGCTATCTTTTGGACAGGTTGCACAGCCCTTTCTTTTCAATTGTGGGCAAACGGACCTTTAATCCCTTTTATTCGGTAGACATTCGGGCGGGTAGGGCCGGAAAGCATCAGAAGACCGAGCACATCACATATGGCCGGTTAGCTCAGTTGGTTAGAGCGTGGTGCTAATAACGCCAAGGTCGCGGGTTCGATCCCCGAACGGGCCAGTTCCTCCGCTTTTGGTGAGCTTTAGTAGGAGGACTGTTAAGCCCTTCTACCGGGTACAAAGTCATACGGGATGGGCCAGAAAGCGTCAGATGAATGGCCACAGCCCACGGCCGGTCAGGGGCCAGATTCTTGAATTTTGGTGAGCTCTCTGTTATATAGTGGACAGGTTGCAAAACTCTTTCATTTCCGGCGAGCTCAGTTGGTTAGAGCATTATGCTAATAATGCCAAAGTCTCCAGTTCCATCTGTGTAGTTGCCTGGCTTTTCTCATCAGAATTAGGTCGGACCTGTCGGCCCTTTTATCCAGCTAGACAGTCATTTAAGAAGGCCCAGAAAGTGTTGTTAGATTTGCCAAAATACATGACCAGTGAGCTGAGTTGGTTAGAGCATTCTGCTAATCATGCCAAAGCCTCTGGTTCGAGTCCTGTAGTCACCTGGCTCTAATCTTCCCAAGTAGCTTAGAGTGCGATGCTAATTACATTAAGGTCGCAGCCTCAACCCCTGTGTGAGCCAGGCTCTTTTTTTCTGAAGACCCACTGCTATCTTTTGGACAGGTTGCACAGCCCTTTCTTTTCAATTGTGGGCAAACGGACCTTTAATCCCTTTTATTCGGTAGACATTCGGGCGGGTAGGGCCGGAAAGCATCAGAAGACCGAGCACATCACATATGGCCGGTTAGCTCAGTTGGTTAGAGCGTGGTGCTAATAACGCCAAGGTCGCGGGTTCGATCCCCGTACAGGCCAGTTCCTCCGCTTTTGGTGAGCATTAGTATGGAGGACTGTTAAGCCCTTCTACCGGGTACAAAGTCATACGGGATGGGCCAGAAAGCGTCAGATGAATGGCCACAGCCCACGGCCGGTCAGGGGCCAGAATCTTGAATTTTGGTGAGCTCTCTGTTATATAGTGGACAGGTTGCAAAACTCTTTCATTTCCGGCGAGCTCAGTTGGTTAGAGCATTATGCTAATAACGCCAAAGTCTCCAGTTCCATCTGTGTAGTTGCCTGGCTTTTCTCATCAGAATTAGGTCGGACCTGTCGGCCCTTTTATCCAGCTAGACAGTCATTTAAGAAGGCCCAGAAAGTGTTGTTAGATTTGCCAAAATACATGACCAGTGAGCTGAGTTGGTTAGAGCATTCTGCTAATCATGCCAAAGCCTCTGGTTCGAGCCCTGTAGTCACCTGGCTCTAATCTTCCCAGGTAGCTTAGAGTGCGATGCTAATTACATTAAGGTCGCAGCCTCAACCCCTGTGTGAGCCAGGCTCTTTTTTTCTGAAGACCCACTGCTATCTTTTGGACAGGTTGCACAGCCCTTTCTTTTCAATTGTGGGCACACGGACCTTTAATCCCTTTTATTCGGTAGACATTCGGGCGGGTAGGGCCGGAAAGCATCAGAAGACCGAGCACATCACATATGGCCGGTTAGCTCAGTTGGTTAGAGCGTGGTGCTAATAACGCCAAGGTCGCGGGTTCGATCCCCGTACGGGCCAGTTCCTCCGCTTTTGGTGAGCTTTAGTAGGAGGACTGTTAAGCCCTTCTACCGGGTACAAAGTCATACGGGATGGGCCAGAAAGCGTCAGATGAATGGCCACAGCCCACGGCCGGTCAGGGGCCAGATTCTTGAATTTTGGTGAGCTCTCTGTTATATAGTGGACAGGTTGCAAAACTCTTTCATTTCCGGCGAGCTCAGTTGGTTAGAGCATTATGCTAATAATGCCAAAGTCTCCAGTTCCATCTGTGTAGTTGCCTGGCTTTTCTCATCAGAATTAGGTCGGACCTGTCGGCCCTTTTATCCAGCTAGACAGTCATTTAAGAAGGCCCAGAAAGTGTTGTTAGATTTGCCAAAATACATGACCAGTGAGCTGAGTTGGTTAGAGCATTCTGCTAATCATGCCAAAGCCTCTGGTTCGAGTCCTGTAGTCACCTGGCTCTAATCTTCCCAAGTAGCTTAGAGTGCGATGCTAATTACATTAAGGTCGCAGCCTCAACCCCTGTGTGAGCCAGGCTCTTTTTTTCTGAAGACCCACTGCTATCTTTTGGACAGGTTGCACAGCCCTTTCTTTTCAATTGTGGGCAAACGGACCTTTAATCCCTTTTATTCGGTAGACATTCGGGCGGGTAGGGCCGGAAAGCATCAGAAGACCGAGCACATCACATATGGCCGGTTAGCTCAGTTGGTTAGAGCGTGGTGCTAATAACGCCAAGGTCGCGGGTTCGATCCCCGTACAGGCCAGTTCCTCCGCTTTTGGTGAGCATTAGTATGGAGGACTGTTAAGCCCTTCTACCGGGTACAAAGTCATACGGGATGGGCCAGAAAGCGTCAGATGAATGGCCACAGCCCACGGCCGGTCAGGGGCCAGAATCTTGAATTTTGGTGAGCTCTCTGTTATATAGTGGACAGGTTGCAAAACTCTTTCATTTCCGGCGAGCTCAGTTGGTTAGAGCATTATGCTAATAACGCCAAAGTCTCCAGTTCCATCTGTGTAGTTGCCTGGCTTTTCTCATCAGAATTAGGTCGGACCTGTCGGCCCTTTTATCCAGCTAGACAGTCATTTAAGAAGGCCCAGAAAGTGTTGTTAGATTTGCCAAAATACATGACCAGTGAGCTGAGTTGGTTAGAGCATTCTGCTAATCATGCCAAAGCCTCTGGTTCGAGCCCTGTAGTCACCTGGCTCTAATCTTCCCAGGTAGCTTAGAGTGCGATGCTAATTACATTAAGGTCGCAGCCTCAACCCCTGTGTGAGCCAGGCTCTTTTTTTCTGAAGACCCACTGCTATCTTTTGGACAGGTTGCACAGCCCTTTCTTTTCAATTGTGGGCACACGGACCTTTAATCCCTTTTATTCGGTAGACATTCGGGCGGGTAGGGCCGGAAAGCATCAGAAGACCGAGCACATCACATATGGCCGGTTAGCTCAGTTGGTTAGAGCGTGGTGCTAATAACGCCAAGGTCGCGGGTTCGATCCCCGTACGGGCCAGTTCCTCCGCTTTTGGTGAGCTTTAGTAGGAGGACTGTTAAGCCCTTCTACCGGGTACAAAGTCATACGGGATGGGCCAGAAAGCGTCAGATGAATGGCCACAGCCCACGGCCGGTCAGGGGCCAGATTCTTGAATTTTGGTGAGCTCTCTGTTATATAGTGGACAGGTTGCAAAACTCTTTCATTTCCGGCGAGATCAGTTGGTTAGAGCATTATGCTAATAATGCCAAAGTCTCCAGTTCCATCTGTGTAGTTGCCTGGCTTTTCTCATCAGAATTAGGTCGGACCTGTCGGCCCTTTTATCCAGCTAGACAGTCATTTAAGAAGGCCCAGAAAGTGTTGTTAGATTTGCCAAAATACATGACCAGTGAGCTGAGTTGGTTAGAGCATTCTGCTAATCATGCCAAAGCCTCTGGTTCGAGCCCTGTAGTCACCTGGCTCTAATCTTCCCAAGTAGCTTAGAGTGCGATGCTAATTACATTAAGGTCGCAGCCTCAACCCCTGTGTGAGCCAGGCTCTTTTTTTCTGAAGACCCACTGCTATCTTTTGGACAGGTTGCACAGCCCTTTCTTTTCAATTGTGGGCAAACGGACCTTTAATCCCTTTTATTCGGTAGACATTCGGGCGGGTAGGGCCGGAAAGCATCAGAAGACCGAGCACATCACATATGGCCGGTTAGCTCAGTTGGTTAGAGCGTGGTGCTAATAACGCCAAGGTCGCGGGTTCGATCCCCGTACGGGCCAGTTCCTCCGCTTTTGGTGAGCTTTAGTAGGAGGACTGTTAAGCCCTTCTACCGGGTACAAAGTCATACGGGATGGGCCAGAAAGCGTCAGATGAATGGCCACAGCCCACGGCCGGTCAGGGGCCAGATTCTTGAATTTTGGTGAGCTCTCTGTTATATAGTGGACAGGTTGCAAAACTCTTTCATTTCCGGCGAGCTCAGTTGGTTAGAGCATTATGCTAATAATGCCAAAGTCTCCAGTTCCATCTGTGTAGTTGCCTGGCTTTTCTCATCAGAATTAGGTCGGACCTGTCGGCCCTTTTATCCAGCTAGACAGTCATTTAAGAAGGCCCAGAAAGTGTTGTTAGATTTGCCAAAATACATGACCAGTGAGCTGAGTTGGTTAGAGCATTCTGCTAATCATGCCAAAGCCTCTGGTTCGAGCCCTGTAGTCACCTGGCTCTAATCTTCCCAGGTAGCTTAGAGTGCGATGCTAATTACATTAAGGTCGCAGCCTCAACCCCTGTGTGAGCCAGGCTCTTTTTTTCTGAAGACCCACTGCTATCTTTTGGACAGGTTGCACAGCCCTTTCTTTTCAATTGTGGGCACACGGACCTTTAATCCCTTTTATTCGGTAGACATTCGGACGGGTAGGGCCGGAAAGCATCAGAAGACCGAGCACATCACATATGGCCGGTTAGCTCAGTTGGTTAGAGCGTGGTGCTAATAACGCCAAGGTCGCGGGTTCGATCCCCGTACGGGCCAGTTCCTCCGCTTTTGGTGAGCTTTAGTAGGAGGACTGTTAAGCCCTTCTACCGGGTACAAAGTCATACGGGATGGGCCAGAAAGCGTCAGATGAATGGCCACAGCCCACGGCCGGTCAGGGGCCAGATTCTTGAATTTTGGTGAGCTCTCTGTTATATAGTGGACAGGTTGCAAAACTCTTTCATTTCCGGCGAGCTCAGTTGGTTAGAGCATTATGCTAATAATGCCAAAGTCTCCAGTTCCATCTGTGTAGTTGCCTGGCTTTTCTCATCAGAATTAGGTCGGACCTGTCGACCCTTTTATCCAGCTAGACAGTCATTTAAGAAGGCCCAGAAAGTGTTGTTAGATTTGCCAAAATACATGACCAGTGAGCTGAGTTGGTTAGAGCATTCTGCTAATCATGCCAAAGCCTCTGGTTCGAGCCCTGTAGTCACCTGGCTCTAATCTTCCCAAGTAGCTTAGAGTGCGATGCTAATTACATTAAGGTCGCAGCCTCAACCCCTGTGTGAGCCAGGCTCTTTTTTTCTGAAGACCCACTGCTATCTTTTGGACAGGTTGCACAGCCCTTTCTTTTCAATTGTGGGCAAACGGACCTTTAATCCCTTTTATTCGGTAGACATTCGGGCGGGTAGGGCCGGAAAGCATCAGAAGACCAACACATCACATATGGCCGGTTAGCTCAGTTGGTTAGAGCGTGGTGCTAATAACGCCAAGGTCGCGGGTTCGATCCCCGTACGGGCCAGTTCCTCCGCTTTTGGTGAGCTTTAGTAGGAGGACTGTTAAGCCCTTCTACCGGGTACAAAGTCATACGGGATGGGCCAGAAAGCGTCAGATGAATGGCCACAGCCCACGGCCGGTCAGGGGCCAGATTCTTGAATTTTGGTGAGCTCTCTGTTATATAGTGGACAGGTTGCAAAACTGTTTCATTTCCGGCGAGCTCAGTTGGTTAGAGCATTATGCTAATAACGCCAAAGTCTCCAGTTCCATCTGTGTAGTTGCCTGGCTTTTCTCATCAGAATTAGGTCGGACCTGTCGGCCCTTTTATCCAGCTAGACAGTCATTTAAGAAGGCCCAGAAAGTGTTGTTAGATTTGCCAAAATACATGACCAGTGAGCTGAGTTGGTTAGAGCATTCTGCTAATCATGCCAAAGCCTCTGGTTCGAGCCCTGTAGTCACCTGGCTCTAATCTTCCCAAGTAGCTTAGAGTGCGATGCTAATTACATTAAGGTCGCAGCCTCAACCCCTGTGTGAGCCAGGCTCTTTTTTTCTGAAGACCCACTGCTATCTTTTGGACAGGTTGCACAGCCCTTTCTTTTCAATTGTGGGCAAACGGACCTTTAATCCCTTTTATTCGGTAGACATTCGGGCGGGTAGGGCCGGAAAGCATCAGAAGACCGAGCACATCACATATGGCCGGTTAGCTCAGTTGGTTAGAGCGTGGTGCTAATAACGCCAAGGTCGCGGGTTCGATCCCCGTACGGGCCAGTTCCTCCGCTTTTGGTGAGCTTTAGTAGGAGGACTGTTAAGCCCTTCTACCGGGTACAAAGTCATACGGGATGGGCCAGAAAGCGTCAGATGAATGGCCACAGCCCACGGCCGGTCAGGGGCCAGATTCTTGAATTTTGGTGAGCTCTCTGTTATATAGTGGACAGGTTGCAAAACTCTTTCATTTCCGGCGAGCTCAGTTGGTTAGAGCATTATGCTAATAATGCCAAAGTCTCCAGTTCCATCTGTGTAGTTGCCTGGCTTTTCTCATCAGAATTAGGTCGGACCTGTCGGCCCTTTTATCCAGCTAGACAGTCATTTAAGAAGGCCCAGAAAGTGTTGTTAGATTTGCCAAAATACATGACCAGTGAGCTGAGTTGGTTAGAGCATTCTGCTAATCATGCCAAAGCCTCTGGTTCGAGTCCTGTAGTGACCTGGCTCTAATCTTCCCAAGTAGCTTAGAGTGCGATGCTAATTACATTAAGGTCGCAGCCTCAACCCCTGTGTGAGCCAGGCTCTTTTTTTCTGAAGACCCACTGCTATCTTTTGGACAGGTTGCACAGCCCTTTCTTTTCAATTGTGGGCAAACGGACCTTTAATCCCTTTTATTCGGTAGACATTCGGGCGGGTAGGGCCGGAAAGCATCAGAAGACCAAGCACATCACATATGGCCGGTTAGCTCAGTTGGTTAGAGCGTGGTGCTAATAACGCCAAGGTCGCGGGTTCGATCCCCGTACAGGCCAGTTCCTCCGCTTTTGGTGAGCATTAGTATGGAGGACTGTTAAGCCCTTCTACCGGGTACAAAGTCATACGGGATGGGCCAGAAAGCGTCAGATGAATGGCCACAGCCCACGGCCGGTCAGGGGCCAGAATCTTGAATTTTGGTGAGCTCTCTGTTATATAGTGGACAGGTTGCAAAACTCTTTCATTTCCGGCGAGCTCAGTTGGTTAGAGCATTATGCTAATAACGCCAAAGTCTCCAGTTCCATCTGTGTAGTTGCCTGGCTTTTCTCATCAGAATTAGGTCGGACCTGTCGGCCCTTTTATCCAGCTAGACAGTCATTTAAGAAGGCCCAGAAAGTGTTGTTAGATTTGCCAAAATACATGACCAGTGAGCTGAGTTGGTTAGAGCATTCTGCTAATCATGCCAAAGCCTCTGGTTCGAGCCCTGTAGTCACCTGGCTCTAATCTTCCCAGGTAGCTTAGAGTGCGATGCTAATTACATTAAGGTCGCAGCCTCAACCCCTGTGTGAGCCAGGCTCTTTTTTTCTGAAGACCCACTGCTATCTTTTGGACAGGTTGCACAGCCCTTTCTTTTCAATTGTGGGCACACGGACCTTTAATCCCTTTTATTCGGTAGACATTCGGGCGGGTAGGGCCGGAAAGCATCAGAAGACCGAGCACATCACATATGGCCGGTTAGCTCAGTTGGTTAGAGCGTGGTGCTAATAACGCCAAGGTCGCGGGTTCGATCCCCGTACGGGCCAGTTCCTCCGCTTTTGGTGAGCTTTAGTAGGAGGACTGTTAAGCCCTTCTACCGGGTACAAAGTCATACGGGATGGGCCAGAAAGCGTCAGATGAATGGCCACAGCCCACGGCCGGTCAGGGGCCAGATTCTTGAATTTTGGTGAGCTCTCTGTTATATAGTGGACAGGTTGCAAAACTCTTTCATTTCCGGCGAGCTCAGTTGGTTAGAGCATTATGCTAATAACGCCAAAGTCTCCAGTTCCATCTGTGTAGTTGCCTGGCTTTTCTCATCAGAATTAGGTCGGACCTGTCGGCCCTTTTATCCAGCTAGACAGTCATTTAAGAAGGCCCAGAAAGTGTTGTTAGATTTGCCAAAATACATGACCAGTGAGCTGAGTTGGTTAGAGCATTCTGCTAATCATGCCAAAGCCTCTGGTTCGAGCCCTGTAGTCACCTGGCTCTAATCTTCCCAAGTAGCTTAGAGTGCGATGCTAATTACATTAAGGTCGCAGCCTCAACCCCTGTGTGAGCCAGGCTCTTTTTTTCTGAAGACCCACTGCTATCTTTTGGACAGGTTGCACAGCCCTTTCTTTTCAATTGTGGGCAAACGGACCTTTAATCCCTTTTATTCGGTAGACATTCGGGCGGGTAGGGCCGGAAAGCATCAGAAGACCGAGCACATCACATATGGCCGGTTAGCTCAGTTGGTTAGAGCGTGGTGCTAATAACGCCAAGGTCGCGGGTTCGATCCCCGTACGGGCCAGTTCCTCCGCTTTTGGTGAGCTTTAGTAGGAGGACTGTTAAGCCCTTCTACCGGGTACAAAGTCATACGGGATGGGCCAGAAAGCGTCAGATGAATGGCCACAGCCCACGGCCGGTCAGGGGCCAGATTCTTGAATTTTGGTGAGCTCTCTGTTATATAGTGGACAGGTTGCAAAACTCTTTCATTTCCGGCGAGCTCAGTTGGTTAGAGCATTATGCTAATAATGCCAAAGTCTCCAGTTCCATCTGTGTAGTTGCCTGGCTTTTCTCATCAGAATTAGGTCGGACCTGTCGGCCCTTTTATCCAGCTAGACAGTCATTTAAGAAGGCCCAGAAAGTGTTGTTAGATTTGCCAAAATACATGACCAGTGAGCTGAGTTGGTTAGAGCATTCTGCTAATCATGCCAAAGCCTCTGGTTCGAGTCCTGTAGTCACCTGGCTCTAATCTTCCCAAGTAGCTTAGAGTGCGATGCTAATTACATTAAGGTCGCAGCCTCAACCCCTGTGTGAGCCAGGCTCTTTTTTTCTGAAGACCCACTGCTATCTTTTGGACAGGTTGCACAGCCCTTTCTTTTCAATTGTGGGCAAACGGACCTTTAATCCCTTTTATTCGGTAGACATTCGGGCGGGTAGGGCCGGAAAGCATCAGAAGACCGAGCACATCACATATGGCCGGTTAGCTCAGTTGGTTAGAGCGTGGTGCTAATAACGCCAAGGTCGCGGGTTCGATCCCCGTACGGGCCAGTTCCTCCGCTTTTGGTGAGCTTTAGTAGGAGGACTGTTAAGCCCTTCTACCGGGTACAAAGTCATACGGGATGGGCCAGAAAGCGTCAGATGAATGGCCACAGCCCACGGCCGGTCAGGGGCCAGATTCTTGAATTTTGGTGAGCTCTCTGTTATATAGTGGACAGGTTGCAAAACTCTTTCATTTCCGGCGAGCTCAGTTGGTTAGAGCATTATGCTAATAACGCCAAAGTCTCCAGTTCCATCTGTGTAGTTGCCTGGCTTTTCTCATCAGAATTAGGTCGGACCTGTCGGCCCTTTTATCCAGCTAGACAGTCATTTAAGAAGGCCCAGAAAGTGTTGTTAGATTTGCCAAAATACATGACCAGTGAGCTGAGTTGGTTAGAGCATTCTGCTAATCATGCCAAAGCCTCTGGTTCGAGCCCTGTAGTCACCTGGCTCTAATCTTCCCAAGTAGCTTAGAGTGCGATGCTAATTACATTAAGGTCGCAGCCTCAACCCCTGTGTGAGCCAGGCTCTTTTTTTCTGAAGACCCACTGCTATCTTTTGGACAGGTTGCACAGCCCTTTCTTTTCAATTGTGGGCAAACGGACCTTTAATCCCTTTTATTCGGTAGACATTCGGGCGGGTAGGGCCGGAAAGCATCAGAAGACCAACACATCACATATGGCCGGTTAGCTCAGTTGGTTAGAGCGTGGTGCTAATAACGCCAAGGTCGCGGGTTCGATCCCCGTACGGGCCAGTTCCTCCGCTTTTGGTGAGCTTTAGTAGGAGGACTGTTAAGCCCTTCTACCGGGTACAAAGTCATACGGGATGGGCCAGAAAGCGTCAGATGAATGGCCACAGCCCACGGCCGGTCAGGGGCCAGATTCTTGAATTTTGGTGAGCTCTCTGTTATATAGTGGACAGGTTGCAAAACTCTTTCATTTCCGGCGAGCTCAGTTGGTTAGAGCATTATGCTAATAACGCCAAAGTCTCCAGTTCCATCTGTGTAGTTGCCTGGCTTTTCTCATCAGAATTAGGTCGGACCTGTCGGCCCTTTTATCCAGCTAGACAGTCATTTAAGAAGGCCCAGAAAGTGTTGTTAGATTTGCCAAAATACATGACCAGTGAGCTGAGTTGGTTAGAGCATTCTGCTAATCATGCCAAAGCCTCTGGTTCGAGCCCTGTAGTCACCTGGCTCTAATCTTCCCAAGTAGCTTAGAGTGCGATGCTAATTACATTAAGGTCGCAGCCTCAACCCCTGTGTGAGCCAGGCTCTTTTTTTCTGAAGACCCACTGCTATCTTTTGGACAGGTTGCACAGCCCTTTCTTTTCAATTGTGGGCAAACGGACCTTTAATCCCTTTTATTCGGTAGACATTCGGGCGGGTAGGGCCGGAAAGCATCAGAAGACCGAGCACATCACATGTGGCCGGTTAGCTCAGTTGGTTAGAGCGTGGTGCTAATAACGCCAAGGTCGCGGGTTCGATCCCCGTACGGGCCAGTTCCTCCGCTTTTGGTGAGCTTTAGTAGGAGGACTGTTAAGCCCTTCTACCGGGTACAAAGTCATACGGGATGGGCCAGAAAGCGTCAGATGAATGGCCACAGCCCACGGCCGGTCAGGGGCCAGATTCTTGAATTTTGGTGAGCTCTCTGTTATATAGTGGACAGGTTGCAAAACTCTTTCATTTCCGGCGAGCTCAGTTGGTTAGAGCATTATGCTAATAATGCCAAAGTCTCCAGTTCCATCTGTGTAGTTGCCTGGCTTTTCTCATCAGAATTAGGTCGGACCTGTCGGCCCTTTTATCCAGCTAGACAGTCATTTAAGAAGGCCCAGAAAGTGTTGTTAGATTTGCCAAAATACATGACCAGTGAGCTGAGTTGGTTAGAGCATTCTGCTAATCATGCCAAAGCCTCTGGTTCGAGCCCTGTAGTCACCTGGCTCTAATCTTCGCAAGTAGCTTAGAGTGCGATGCTAATTACATTAAGGTCGCAGCCTCAACCCCTGTGTGAGCCAGGCTCTTTTTTTCTGAAGACCCACTGCTATCTTTTGGACAGGTTGCACAGCCCTTTCTTTTCAATTGTGGGCAAACGGACCTTTAATCCCTTTTATTCGGTAGACATTCGGGCGGGTAGGGCCGGAAAGCATCAGAAGACCGAGCACATCACATATGGCCGGTTAGCTCAGTTGGTTAGAGCGTGGTGCTAATAACGCCAAGGTCGCGGGTTCGATCCCCGTACGGGCCAGTTCCTCCGCTTTTGGTGAGCTTTAGTAGGAGGACTGTTAAGCCCTTCTACCGGGTACAAAGTCATACGGGATGGGCCAGAAAGCGTCAGATGAATGGCCACAGCCCACGGCCGGTCAGGGGCCAGATTCTTGAATTTTGGTGAGCTCTCTGTTATATAGTGGACAGGTTGCAAAACTCTTTCATTTCCGGCGAGCTCAGTTGGTTAGAGCATTATGCTAATAACGCCAAAGTCTCCAGTTCCATCTGTGTAGTTGCCTGGCTTTTCTCATCAGAATTAGGTCGGACCTGTCGGCCCTTTTATCCAGCTAGACAGTCATTTAAGAAGGCCCCGAAAGTGTTGTTAGATTTGCCAAAATACATGACCAGTGAGCTGAGTTGGTTAGAGCATTCTGCTAATCATGCCAAAGCCTCTGGTTCGAGCCCTGTAGTCACCTGGCTCTAATCTTCCCAAGTAGCTTAGAGTGCGATGCTAATTACATTAAGGTCGCAGCCTCAACCCCTGTGTGAGCCAGGCTCTTTTTTTCTGAAGACCCACTGCTATCTTTTGGACAGGTTGCACAGCCCTTTCTTTTCAATTGTGGGCAAACGGACCTTTAATCCCTTTTATTCGGTAGACATTCGGGCGGGTAGGGCCGGAAAGCATCAGAAGACCGAGCACATCACATATGGCCGGTTAGCTCAGTTGGTTAGAGCGTGGTGCTAATAACGCCAAGGTCGCGGGTTCGATCCCCGTACGGGCCAGTTCCTCCGCTTTTGGTGAGCTTTAGTAGGAGGACTGTTAAGCCCTTCTACCGGGTACAAAGTCATACGGGATGGGCCAGAAAGCGTCAGATGAATGGCCACAGCCCACGGCCGGTCAGGGGCCAGATTCTTGAATTTTGGTGAGCTCTCTGTTATATAGTGGACAGGTTGCAAAACTCTTTCATTTCCGGCGAGATCAGTTGGTTAGAGCATTATGCTAATAATGCCAAAGTCTCCAGTTCCATCTGTGTAGTTGCCTGGCTTTTCTCATCAGAATTAGGTCGGACCTGTCGGCCCTTTTATCCAGCTAGACAGTCATTTAAGAAGGCCCAGAAAGTGTTGTTAGATTTGCCAAAATACATGACCAGTGAGCTGAGTTGGTTAGAGCATTCTGCTAATCATGCCAAAGCCTCTGGTTCGAGCCCTGTAGTCACCTGGCTCTAATCTTCGCAAGTAGCTTAGAGTGCGATGCTAATTACATTAAGGTCGCAGCCTCAACCCCTGTGTGAGCCAGGCTCTTTTTTTCTGAAGACCCACTGCTATCTTTTGGACAGGTTGCACAGCCCTTTCTTTTCAATTGTGGGCAAACGGACCTTTAATCCCTTTTATTCGGTAGACATTCGGGCGGGTAGGGCCGGAAAGCATCAGAAGACCGAGCACATCACATATGGCCGGTTAGCTCAGTTGGTTAGAGCGTGGTGCTAATAACGCCAAGGTCGCGGGTTCGATCCCCGTACGGGCCAGTTCCTCCGCTTTTGGTGAGCTTTAGTAGGAGGACTGTTAAGCCCTTCTACCGGGTACAAAGTCATACGGGATGGGCCAGAAAGCGTCAGATGAATGGCCACAGCCCACGGCCGGTCAGGGGCCAGATTCTTGAATTTTGGTGAGCTCTCTGTTATATAGTGGACAGGTTGCAAAACTCTTTCATTTCCGGCGAGCTCAGTTGGTTAGAGCATTATGCTAATAACGCCAAAGTCTCCAGTTCCATCTGTGTAGTTGCCTGGCTTTTCTCATCAGAATTAGGTCGGACCTGTCGGCCCTTTTATCCAGCTAGACAGTCATTTAAGAAGGCCCCGAAAGTGTTGTTAGATTTGCCAAAATACATGACCAGTGAGCTGAGTTGGTTAGAGCATTCTGCTAATCATGCCAAAGCCTCTGGTTCGAGCCCTGTAGTCACCTGGCTCTAATCTTCCCAAGTAGCTTAGAGTGCGATGCTAATTACATTAAGGTCGCAGCCTCAACCCCTGTGTGAGCCAGGCTCTTTTTTTCTGAAGACCCACTGCTATCTTTTGGACAGGTTGCACAGCCCTTTCTTTTCAATTGTGGGCAAACGGACCTTTAATCCCTTTTATTCGGTAGACATTCGGGCGGGTAGGGCCGGAAAGCATCAGAAGACCGAGCACATCACATATGGCCGGTTAGCTCAGTTGGTTAGAGCGTGGTGCTAATAACGCCAAGGTCGCGGGTTCGATCCCCGTACGGGCCAGTTCCTCCGCTTTTGGTGAGCTTTAGTAGGAGGACTGTTAAGCCCTTCTACCGGGTACAAAGTCATACGGGATGGGCCAGAAAGCGTCAGATGAATGGCCACAGCCCACGGCCGGTCAGGGGCCAGATTCTTGAATTTTGGTGAGCTCTCTGTTATATAGTGGACAGGTTGCAAAACTCTTTCATTTCCGGCGAGCTCAGTTGGTTAGAGCATTATGCTAATAACGCCAAAGTCTCCAGTTCCATCTGTGTAGTTGCCTGGCTTTTCTCATCAGAATTAGGTCGGACCTGTCGGCCCTTTTATCCAGCTAGACAGTCATTTAAGAAGGCCCCGAAAGTGTTGTTAGATTTGCCAAAATACATGACCAGTGAGCTGAGTTGGTTAGAGCATTCTGCTAATCATGCCAAAGCCTCTGGTTCGAGCCCTGTAGTCACCTGGCTCTAATCTTCCCAAGTAGCTTAGAGTGCGATGCTAATTACATTAAGGTCGCAGCCTCAACCCCTGTGTGAGCCAGGCTCTTTTTTTCTGAAGACCCACTGCTATCTTTTGGACAGGTTGCACAGCCCTTTCTTTTCAATTGTGGGCAAACGGACCTTTAATCCCTTTTATTCGGTAGACATTCGGGCGGGTAGGGCCGGAAAGCATCAGAAGACCGAGCACATCACATATGGCCGGTTAGCTCAGTTGGTTAGAGCGTGGTGCTAATAACGCCAAGGTCGCGGGTTCGATCCCCGTACGGGCCAGTTCCTCCGCTTTTGGTGAGCTTTAGTAGGAGGACTGTTAAGCCCTTCTACCGGGTACAAAGTCATACGGGATGGGCCAGAAAGCGTCAGATGAATGGCCACAGCCCACGGCCGGTCAGGGGCCAGATTCTTGAATTTTGGTGAGCTCTCTGTTATATAGTGGACAGGTTGCAAAACTCTTTCATTTCCGGCGAGATCAGTTGGTTAGAGCATTATGCTAATAATGCCAAAGTCTCCAGTTCCATCTGTGTAGTTGCCTGGCTTTTCTCATCAGAATTAGGTCGGACCTGTCGGCCCTTTTATCCAGCTAGACAGTCATTTAAGAAGGCCCAGAAAGTGTTGTTAGATTTGCCAAAATACATGACCAGTGAGCTGAGTTGGTTAGAGCATTCTGCTAATCATGCCAAAGCCTCTGGTTCGAGCCCTGTAGTCACCTGGCTCTAATCTTCCCAAGTAGCTTAGAGTGCGATGCTAATTACATTAAGGTCGCAGCCTCAACCCCTGTGTGAGCCAGGCTCTTTTTTTCTGAAGACCCACTGCTATCTTTTGGACAGGTTGCACAGCCCTTTCTTTTCAATTGTGGGCAAACGGACCTTTAATCCCTTTTATTCGGTAGACATTCGGGCGGGTAGGGCCGGAAAGCATCAGAAGACCAAGCACATCACATATGGCCGGTTAGCTCAGTTGGTTAGAGCGTGGTGCTAATAACGCCAAGGTCGCGGGTTCGATCCCCGTACGGGCCAGTTCCTCCGCTTTTGGTGAGCTTTAGTAGGAGGACTGTTAAGCCCTTCTACCGGGTACAAAGTCATACGGGATGGGCCAGAAAGCGTCAGATGAATGGCCACAGCCCACGGCCGGTCAGGGGCCAGATTCTTGAATTTTGGTGAGCTCTCTGTTATATAGTGGACAGGTTGCAAAACTCTTTCATTTCCGGCGAGCTCAGTTGGTTAGAGCATTATGCTAATAATGCCAAAGTCTCCAGTTCCATCTGTGTAGTTGCCTGGCTTTTCTCATCAGAATTAGGTCGGACCTGTCGGCCCTTTTATCCAGCTAGACAGTCATTTAAGAAGGCCCAGAAAGTGTTGTTAGATTTGCCAAAATACATGACCAGTGAGCTGAGTTGGTTAGAGCATTCTGCTAATCATGCCAAAGCCTCTGGTTCGAGCCCTGTAGTCACCTGGCTCTAATCTTCCCAGGTAGCTTAGAGTGCGATGCTAATTACATTAAGGTCGCAGCCTCAACCCCTGTGTGAGCCAGGCTCTTTTTTTCTGAAGACCCACTGCTATCTTTTGGACAGGTTGCACAGCCCTTTCTTTTCAATTGTGGGCACACGGACCTTTAATCCCTTTTATTCGGTAGACATTCGGGCGGGTAGGGCCGGAAAGCATCAGAAGACCGAGCACATCACATATGGCCGGTTAGCTCAGTTGGTTAGAGCGTGGTGCTAATAACGCCAAGGTCGCGGGTTCGATCCCCGTACGGGCCAGTTCCTCCGCTTTTGGTGAGCTTTAGTAGGAGGACTGTTAAGCCCTTCTACCGGGTACAAAGTCATACGGGATGGGCCAGAAAGCGTCAGATGAATGGCCACAGCCCACGGCCGGTCAGGGGCCAGATTCTTGAATTTTGGTGAGCTCTCTGTTATATAGTGGACAGGTTGCAAAACTCTTTCATTTCCGGCGAGCTCAGTTGGTTAGAGCATTATGCTAATAATGCCAAAGTCTCCAGTTCCATCTGTGTAGTTGCCTGGCTTTTCTCATCAGAATTAGGTCGGACCTGTCGACCCTTTTATCCAGCTAGACAGTCATTTAAGAAGGCCCAGAAAGTGTTGTTAGATTTGCCAAAATACATGACCAGTGAGCTGAGTTGGTTAGAGCATTCTGCTAATCATGCCAAAGCCTCTGGTTCGAGCCCTGTAGTCACCTGGCTCTAATCTTCCCAAGTAGCTTAGAGTGCGATGCTAATTACATTAAGGTCGCAGCCTCAACCCCTGTGTGAGCCAGGCTCTTTTTTTCTGAAGACCCACTGCTATCTTTTGGACAGGTTGCACAGCCCTTTCTTTTCAATTGTGGGCAAACGGACCTTTAATCCCTTTTATTCGGTAGACATTCGGGCGGGTAGGGCCGGAAAGCATCAGAAGACCAACACATCACATATGGCCGGTTAGCTCAGTTGGTTAGAGCGTGGTGCTAATAACGCCAAGGTCGCGGGTTCGATCCCCGTACGGGCCAGTTCCTCCGCTTTTGGTGAGCTTTAGTAGGAGGACTGTTAAGCCCTTCTACCGGGTACAAAGTCATACGGGATGGGCCAGAAAGCGTCAGATGAATGGCCACAGCCCACGGCCGGTCAGGGGCCAGATTCTTGAATTTTGGTGAGCTCTCTGTTATATAGTGGACAGGTTGCAAAACTCTTTCATTTCCGGCGAGCTCAGTTGGTTAGAGCATTATGCTAATAACGCCAAAGTCTCCAGTTCCATCTGTGTAGTTGCCTGGCTTTTCTCATCAGAATTAGGTCGGACCTGTCGGCCCTTTTATCCAGCTAGACAGTCATTTAAGAAGGCCCAGAAAGTGTTGTTAGATTTGCCAAAATACATGACCAGTGAGCTGAGTTGGTTAGAGCATTCTGCTAATCATGCCAAAGCCTCTGGTTCGAGCCCTGTAGTCACCTGGCTCTAATCTTCCCAAGTAGCTTAGAGTGCGATGCTAATTACATTAAGGTCGCAGCCTCAACCCCTGTGTGAGCCAGGCTCTTTTTTTCTGAAGACCCACTGCTATCTTTTGGACAGGTTGCACAGCCCTTTCTTTTCAATTGTGGGCAAACGGACCTTTAATCCCTTTTATTCGGTAGACATTCGGGCGGGTAGGGCCGGAAAGCATCAGAAGACCGAGCACATCACATATGGCCGGTTAGCTCAGTTGGTTAGAGCGTGGTGCTAATAACGCCAAGGTCGCGGGTTCGATCCCCGTACGGGCCAGTTCCTCCGCTTTTGGTGAGCTTTAGTAGGAGGACTGTTAAGCCCTTCTACCGGGTACAAAGTCATACGGGATGGGCCAGAAAGCGTCAGATGAATGGCCACAGCCCACGGCCGGTCAGGGGCCAGATTCTTGAATTTTGGTGAGCTCTCTGTTATATAGTGGACAGGTTGCAAAACTCTTTCATTTCCGGCGAGCTCAGTTGGTTAGAGCATTATGCTAATAATGCCAAAGTCTCCAGTTCCATCTGTGTAGTTGCCTGGCTTTTCTCATCAGAATTAGGTCGGACCTGTCGGCCCTTTTATCCAGCTAGACAGTCATTTAAGAAGGCCCAGAAAGTGTTGTTAGATTTGCCAAAATACATGACCAGTGAGCTGAGTTGGTTAGAGCATTCTGCTAATCATGCCAAAGCCTCTGGTTCGAGTCCTGTAGTCACCTGGCTCTAATCTTCCCAAGTAGCTTAGAGTGCGATGCTAATTACATTAAGGTCGCAGCCTCAACCCCTGTGTGAGCCAGGCTCTTTTTTTCTGAAGACCCACTGCTATCTTTTGGACAGGTTGCACAGCCCTTTCTTTTCAATTGTGGGCAAACGGACCTTTAATCCCTTTTATTCGGTAGACATTCGGGCGGGTAGGGCCGGAAAGCATCAGAAGACCGAGCACATCACATATGGCCGGTTAGCTCAGTTGGTTAGAGCGTGGTGCTAATAACGCCAAGGTCGCGGGTTCGATCCCCGTACAGGCCAGTTCCTCCGCTTTTGGTGAGCATTAGTATGGAGGACTGTTAAGCCCTTCTACCGGGTACAAAGTCATACGGGATGGGCCAGAAAGCGTCAGATGAATGGCCACAGCCCACGGCCGGTCAGGGGCCAGAATCTTGAATTTTGGTGAGCTCTCTGTTATATAGTGGACAGGTTGCAAAACTCTTTCATTTCCGGCGAGCTCAGTTGGTTAGAGCATTATGCTAATAACGCCAAAGTCTCCAGTTCCATCTGTGTAGTTGCCTGGCTTTTCTCATCAGAATTAGGTCGGACCTGTCGGCCCTTTTATCCAGCTAGACAGTCATTTAAGAAGGCCCAGAAAGTGTTGTTAGATTTGCCAAAATACATGACCAGTGAGCTGAGTTGGTTAGAGCATTCTGCTAATCATGCCAAAGCCTCTGGTTCGAGCCCTGTAGTCACCTGGCTCTAATCTTCCCAAGTAGCTTAGAGTGCGATGCTAATTACATTAAGGTCGCAGCCTCAACCCCTGTGTGAGCCAGGCTCTTTTTTTCTGAAGACCCACTGCTATCTTTTGGACAGGTTGCACAGCCCTTTCTTTTCAATTGTGGGCAAACGGACCTTTAATCCCTTTTATTCGGTAGACATTCGGGCGGGTAGGGCCGGAAAGCATCAGAAGACCGAGCACATCACATATGGCCGGTTAGCTCAGTTGGTTAGAGCGTGGTGCTAATAACGCCAAGGTCGCGGGTTCGATCCCCGTACGCGCCAGTTCCTCCGCTTTTGGTGAGCTTTAGTAGGAGGACTGTTAAGCCCTTCTACCGGGTACAAAGTCATACGGGATGGGCCAGAAAGCGTCAGATGAATGGCCACAGCCCACGGCCGGTCAGGGGCCAGATTCTTGAATTTTGGTGAGCTCTCTGTTATATAGTGGACAGGTTGCAAAACTCTTTCATTTCCGGCGAGCTCAGTTGGTTAGAGCATTATGCTAATAACGCCAAAGTCTCCAGTTCCATCTGTGTAGTTGCCTGGCTTTTCTCATCAGAATTAGGTCGGACCTGTCGGCCCTTTTATCCAGCTAGACAGTCATTTAAGAAGGCCCAGAAAGTGTTGTTAGATTTGCCAAAATACATGACCAGTGAGCTGAGTTGGTTAGAGCATTCTGCTAATCATGCCAAAGCCTCTGGTTCGAGCCCTGTAGTCACCTGGCTCTAATCTTCCCAAGTAGCTTAGAGTGCGATGCTAATTACATTAAGGTCGCAGCCTCAACCCCTGTGTGAGCCAGGCTCTTTTTTTCTGAAGACCCACTGCTATCTTTTGGACAGGTTGCACAGCCCTTTCTTTTCAATTGTGGGCAAACGGACCTTTAATCCCTTTTATTCGGTAGACATTCGGGCGGGTAGGGCCGGAAAGCATCAGAAGACCGAGCACATCACATATGGCCGGTTAGCTCAGTTGGTTAGAGCGTGGTGCTAATAACGCCAAGGTCGCGGGTTCGATCCCCGTACGGGCCAGTTCCTCCGCTTTTGGTGAGCTTTAGTAGGAGGACTGTTAAGCCCTTCTACCGGGTACAAAGTCATACGGGATGGGCCAGAAAGCGTCAGATGAATGGCCACAGCCCACGGCCGGTCAGGGGCCAGATTCTTGAATTTTGGTGAGCTCTCTGTTATATAGTGGACAGGTTGCAAAACTCTTTCATTTCCGGCGAGCTCAGTTGGTTAGAGCATTATGCTAATAACGCCAAAGTCTCCAGTTCCATCTGTGTAGTTGCCTGGCTTTTCTCATCAGAATTAGGTCGGACCTGTCGGCCCTTTTATCCAGCTAGACAGTCATTTAAGAAGGCCCAGAAAGTGTTGTTAGATTTGCCAAAATACATGACCAGTGAGCTGAGTTGGTTAGAGCATTCTGCTAATCATGCCAAAGCCTCTGGTTCGAGTCCTGTAGTCACCTGGCTCTAATCTTCCCAGGTAGCTTAGAGTGCGATGCTAATTACATTAAGGTCGCAGCCTCAACCCCTGTGTGAGCCAGGCTCTTTTTTTCTGAAGACCCACTGCTATCTTTTGGACAGGTTGCACAGCCCTTTCTTTTCAATTGTGGGCAAACGGACCTTTAATCCCTTTTATTCGGTAGACATTCGGGCGGGTAGGGCCGGAAAGCATCAGAAGACCGAGCACATCACATATGGCCGGTTAGCTCAGTTGGTTAGAGCGTGGTGCTAATAACGCCAAGGTCGCGGGTTCGATCCCCGTACGGGCCAGTTCCTCTGCTTTTGGTGAGCTTTAGTAGGAGGACTTTTAAGCCCTTCTACCGGGTACAAAGTCATACGGGATGGGCCAGAAAGCGTCAGATGAATGGAGACAGCCCACGGCCGGTCAGGGGCCAGATTCTTGAATTTTGGTGAGCTCTCTGTTATATAGTGGACAGGTTGCAAAACTCTTTCATTTCCGGCGAGCTCAGTTGGTTAGAGCATTATGCTAATAATGCCAAAGTCTCCAGTTCCATCTGTGTAGTTGCCTGGCTTTTCTCATCAGAATTAGGTCGGACCTGTCGGCCCTTTTATCCAGCTAGACAGTCATTTAAGAAGGCCCAGAAAGTGTTGTTAGATTTGCCAAAATACATGACCAGTGAGCTGAGTTGGTTAGAGCATTCTGCTAATCATGCCAAAGCCTCTGGTTCGAGTCCTGTAGTCACCTGGCTCTAATCTTCCCAGGTAGCTTAGAGTGCGATGCTAATTACATTAAGGTGGCAGCCTCAACCCCTGTGTGAGCCAGGCTCTTTTTTTCTGAAGACCCACTGCTATCTTTTGGACAGGTTGCACAGCCCTTTCTTTTCAATTGTGGGCAAACGGACCTTTAATCCCTTTTATTCGGTAGACATTCGGGCGGGTAGGGCCGGAAAGCATCAGAAGACCGAGCACATCACATATGGCCGGTTAGCTCAGTTGGTTAGAGCGTGGTGCTAATAACGCCAAGGTCGCGGGTTCGATCCCCGTACGGGCCAGTTCATCCGCTTTTGGTGAGCTTTAGTAGGAGGACTGTTAAGCCCTTCTACCGGGTACAAAGTCATACGGGATGGGCCAGAAAGCGTCAGATGAATGGCCACAGCCCACGGCCGGTCAGGGGCCAGATTCTTGAATTTTGGTGAGCTCTCTGTTATATAGTGGACAGGTTGCAAAACTCTTTCATTTCCGGCGAGCTCAGTTGGTTAGAGCATTATGCTAATAACGCCAAAGTCTCCAGTTCCATCTGTGTAGTTGCCTGGCTTTTCTCATCAGAATTAGGTCGGACCTGTCGGCCCTTTTATCCAGCTAGACAGTCATTTAAGAAGGCCCAGAAAGTGTTGTTAGATTTGCCAAAATACATGACCAGTGAGCTGAGTTGGTTAGAGCATTCTGCTAATCATGCCAAAGCCTCTGGTTCGAGCCCTGTAGTCACCTGGCTCTAATCTTCCCAAGTAGCTTAGAGTGCGATGCTAATTACATTAAGGTCGCAGCCTCAACCCCTGTGTGAGCCAGGCTCTTTTTTTCTGAAGACCCACTGCTATCTTTTGGACAGGTTGCACAGCCCTTTCTTTTCAATTGTGGGCAAACGGACCTTTAATCCCTTTTATTCGGTAGACATTCGGGCGGGTAGGGCCGGAAAGCATCAGAAGACCGAGCACATCACATATGGCCGGTTAGCTCAGTTGGTTAGAGCGTGGTGCTAATAACGCCAAGGTCGCGGGTTCGATCCCCGTACGGGCCAGTTCCTCCGCTTTTGGTGAGCTTTAGTAGGAGGACTGTTAAGCCCTTCTACCGGGTACAAAGTCATACGGGATGGGCCAGAAAGCGTCAGATGAATGGCCACAGCCCACGGCCGGTCAGGGGCCAGATTCTTGAATTTTGGTGAGCTCTCTGTTATATAGTGGACAGGTTGCAAAACTCTTTCATTTCCGGCGAGCTCAGTTGGTTAGAGCATTATGCTAATAACGCCAAAGTCTCCAGTTCCATCTGTGTAGTTGCCTGGCTTTTCTCATCAGAATTAGGTCGGACCTGTCGGCCCTTTTATCCAGCTAGACAGTCATTTAAGAAGGCCCAGAAAGTGTTGTTAGATTTGCCAAAATACATGACCAGTGAGCTGAGTTGGTTAGAGCATTCTGCTAATCATGCCAAAGCCTCTGGTTCGAGCCCTGTAGTCACCTGGCTCTAATCTTCCCAAGTAGCTTAGAGTGCGATGCTAATTACATTAAGGTCGCAGCCTCAACCCCTGTGTGAGCCAGGCTCTTTTTTTCTGAAGACCCACTGCTATCTTTTGGACAGGTTGCACAGCCCTTTCTTTTCAATTGTGGGCAAACGGACCTTTAATCCCTTTTATTCGGTAGACATTCGGGCGGGTAGGGCCGGAAAGCATCAGAAGACCGAGCACATCACATATGGCCGGTTAGCTCAGTTGGTTAGAGCGTGGTGCTAATAACGCCAAGGTCGCGGGTTCGATCCCCGTACGGGCCAGTTCCTCCGCTTTTGGTGAGCTTTAGTAGGAGGACTGTTAAGCCCTTCTACCGGGTACAAAGTCATACGGGATGGGCCAGAAAGCGTCAGATGAATGGCCACAGCCCACGGCCGGTCAGGGGCCAGATTCTTGAATTTTGGTGAGCTCTCTGTTATATAGTGGACAGGTTGCAAAACTCTTTCATTTCCGGCGAGCTCAGTTGGTTAGAGCATTATGCTAATAATGCCAAAGTCTCCAGTTCCATCTGTGTAGTTGCCTGGCTTTTCTCATCAGAATTAGGTCGGACCTGTCGGCCCTTTTATCCAGCTAGACAGTCATTTAAGAAGGCCCAGAAAGTGTTGTTAGATTTGCCAAAATACATGACCAGTGAGCTGAGTTGGTTAGAGCATTCTGCTAATCATGCCAAAGCCTCTGGTTCGAGCCCTGTAGTCACCTGGCTCTAATCTTCCCAGGTAGCTTAGAGTGCGATGCTAATTACATTAAGGTCGCAGCCTCAACCCCTGTGTGAGCCAGGCTCTTTTTTTCTGAAGACCCACTGCTATCTTTTGGACAGGTTGCACAGCCCTTTCTTTTCAATTGTGGGCACACGGACCTTTAATCCCTTTTATTCGGTAGACATTCGGGCGGGTAGGGCCGGAAAGCATCAGAAGACCGAGCACATCACATATGGCCGGTTAGCTCAGTTGGTTAGAGCGTGGTGCTAATAACGCCAAGGTCGCGGGTTCGATCCCCGTACGGGCCAGTTCCTCCGCTTTTGGTGAGCTTTAGTAGGAGGACTGTTAAGCCCTTCTACCGGGTACAAAGTCATACGGGATGGGCCAGAAAGCGTCAGATGAATGGCCACAGCCCACGGCCGGTCAGGGGCCAGATTCTTGAATTTTGGTGAGCTCTCTGTTATATAGTGGACAGGTTGCAAAACTCTTTCATTTCCGGCGAGCTCAGTTGGTTAGAGCATTATGCTAATAATGCCAAAGTCTCCAGTTCCATCTGTGTAGTTGCCTGGCTTTTCTCATCAGAATTAGGTCGGACCTGTCGACCCTTTTATCCAGCTAGACAGTCATTTAAGAAGGCCCAGAAAGTGTTGTTAGATTTGCCAAAATACATGACCAGTGAGCTGAGTTGGTTAGAGCATTCTGCTAATCATGCCAAAGCCTCTGGTTCGAGCCCTGTAGTCACCTGGCTCTAATCTTCCCAAGTAGCTTAGAGTGCGATGCTAATTACATTAAGGTCGCAGCCTCAACCCCTGTGTGAGCCAGGCTCTTTTTTTCTGAAGACCCACTGCTATCTTTTGGACAGGTTGCACAGCCCTTTCTTTTCAATTGTGGGCAAACGGACCTTTAATCCCTTTTATTCGGTAGACATTCGGGCGGGTAGGGCCGGAAAGCATCAGAAGACCAACACATCACATATGGCCGGTTAGCTCAGTTGGTTAGAGCGTGGTGCTAATAACGCCAAGGTCGCGGGTTCGATCCCCGTACGGGCCAGTTCCTCCGCTTTTGGTGAGCTTTAGTAGGAGGACTGTTAAGCCCTTCTACCGGGTACAAAGTCATACGGGATGGGCCAGAAAGCGTCAGATGAATGGCCACAGCCCACGGCCGGTCAGGGGCCAGATTCTTGAATTTTGGTGAGCTCTCTGTTATATAGTGGACAGGTTGCAAAACTCTTTCATTTCCGGCGAGCTCAGTTGGTTAGAGCATTATGCTAATAACGCCAAAGTCTCCAGTTCCATCTGTGTAGTTGCCTGGCTTTTCTCATCAGAATTAGGTCGGACCTGTCGGCCCTTTTATCCAGCTAGACAGTCATTTAAGAAGGCCCAGAAAGTGTTGTTAGATTTGCCAAAATACATGACCAGTGAGCTGAGTTGGTTAGAGCATTCTGCTAATCATGCCAAAGCCTCTGGTTCGAGCCCTGTAGTCACCTGGCTCTAATCTTCCCAAGTAGCTTAGAGTGCGATGCTAATTACATTAAGGTCGCAGCCTCAACCCCTGTGTGAGCCAGGCTCTTTTTTTCTGAAGACCCACTGCTATCTTTTGGACAGGTTGCACAGCCCTTTCTTTTCAATTGTGGGCAAACGGACCTTTAATCCCTTTTATTCGGTAGACATTCGGGCGGGTAGGGCCGGAAAGCATCAGAAGACCGAGCACATCACATATGGCCGGTTAGCTCAGTTGGTTAGAGCGTGGTGCTAATAACGCCAAGGTCGCGGGTTCGATCCCCGTACGGGCCAGTTCCTCCGCTTTTGGTGAGCTTTAGTAGGAGGACTGTTAAGCCCTTCTACCGGGTACAAAGTCATACGGGATGGGCCAGAAAGCGTCAGATGAATGGCCACAGCCCACGGCCGGTCAGGGGCCAGATTCTTGAATTTTGGTGAGCTCTCTGTTATATAGTGGACAGGTTGCAAAACTCTTTCATTTCCGGCGAGCTCAGTTGGTTAGAGCATTATGCTAATAATGCCAAAGTCTCCAGTTCCATCTGTGTAGTTGCCTGGCTTTTCTCATCAGAATTAGGTCGGACCTGTCGGCCCTTTTATCCAGCTAGACAGTCATTTAAGAAGGCCCAGAAAGTGTTGTTAGATTTGCCAAAATACATGACCAGTGAGCTGAGTTGGTTAGAGCATTCTGCTAATCATGCCAAAGCCTCTGGTTCGAGTCCTGTAGTCACCTGGCTCTAATCTTCCCAAGTAGCTTAGAGTGCGATGCTAATTACATTAAGGTCGCAGCCTCAACCCCTGTGTGAGCCAGGCTCTTTTTTTCTGAAGACCCACTGCTATCTTTTGGACAGGTTGCACAGCCCTTTCTTTTCAATTGTGGGCAAACGGACCTTTAATCCCTTTTATTCGGTAGACATTCGGGCGGGTAGGGCCGGAAAGCATCAGAAGACCGAGCACATCACATATGGCCGGTTAGCTCAGTTGGTTAGAGCGTGGTGCTAATAACGCCAAGGTCGCGGGTTCGATCCCCGTACAGGCCAGTTCCTCCGCTTTTGGTGAGCATTAGTATGGAGGACTGTTAAGCCCTTCTACCGGGTACAAAGTCATACGGGATGGGCCAGAAAGCGTCAGATGAATGGCCACAGCCCACGGCCGGTCAGGGGCCAGAATCTTGAATTTTGGTGAGCTCTCTGTTATATAGTGGACAGGTTGCAAAACTCTTTCATTTCCGGCGAGCTCAGTTGGTTAGAGCATTATGCTAATAACGCCAAAGTCTCCAGTTCCATCTGTGTAGTTGCCTGGCTTTTCTCATCAGAATTAGGTCGGACCTGTCGGCCCTTTTATCCAGCTAGACAGTCATTTAAGAAGGCCCAGAAAGTGTTGTTAGATTTGCCAAAATACATGACCAGTGAGCTGAGTTGGTTAGAGCATTCTGCTAATCATGCCAAAGCCTCTGGTTCGAGCCCTGTAGTCACCTGGCTCTAATCTTCCCAAGTAGCTTAGAGTGCGATGCTAATTACATTAAGGTCGCAGCCTCAACCCCTGTGTGAGCCAGGCTCTTTTTTTCTGAAGACCCACTGCTATCTTTTGGACAGGTTGCACAGCCCTTTCTTTTCAATTGTGGGCAAACGGACCTTTAATCCCTTTTATTCGGTAGACATTCGGGCGGGTAGGGCCGGAAAGCATCAGAAGACCGAGCACATCACATATGGCCGGTTAGCTCAGTTGGTTAGAGCGTGGTGCTAATAACGCCAAGGTCGCGGGTTCGATCCCCGTACGCGCCAGTTCCTCCGCTTTTGGTGAGCTTTAGTAGGAGGACTGTTAAGCCCTTCTACCGGGTACAAAGTCATACGGGATGGGCCAGAAAGCGTCAGATGAATGGCCACTGCCCACGGCCGGTCAGGGGCCAGATTCTTGAATTTTGGTGAGCTCTCTGTTATATAGTGGACAGGTTGCAAAACTCTTTCATTTCCGGCGAGCTCAGTTGGTTAGAGCATTATGCTAATAACGCCAAAGTCTCCAGTTCCATCTGTGTAGTTGCCTGGCTTTTCTCATCAGAATTAGGTCGGACCTGTCGGCCCTTTTATCCAGCTAGACAGTCATTTAAGAAGGCCCAGAAAGTGTTGTTAGATTTGCCAAAATACATGACCAGTGAGCTGAGTTGGTTAGAGCATTCTGCTAATCATGCCAAAGCCTCTGGTTCGAGCCCTGTAGTCACCTGGCTCTAATCTTCCCAAGTAGCTTAGAGTGCGATGCTAATTACATTAAGGTCGCAGCCTCAACCCCTGTGTGAGCCAGGCTCTTTTTTTCTGAAGACCCACTGCTATCTTTTGGACAGGTTGCACAGCCCTTTCTTTTCAATTGTGGGCAAACGGACCTTTAATCCCTTTTATTCGGTAGACATTCGGGCGGGTAGGGCCGGAAAGCATCAGAAGACCGAGCACATCACATATGGCCGGTTAGCTCAGTTGGTTAGAGCGTGGTGCTAATAACGCCAAGGTCGCGGGTTCGATCCCCGTACGGGCCAGTTCCTCCGCTTTTGGTGAGCTTTAGTAGGAGGACTGTTAAGCCCTTCTACCGGGTACAAAGTCATACGGGATGGGCCAGAAAGCGTCAGATGAATGGCCACAGCCCACGGCCGGTCAGGGGCCAGATTCTTGAATTTTGGTGAGCTCTCTGTTATATAGTGGACAGGTTGCAAAACTCTTTCATTTCCGGCGAGCTCAGTTGGTTAGAGCATTATGCTAATAACGCCAAAGTCTCCAGTTCCATCTGTGTAGTTGCCTGGCTTTTCTCATCAGAATTAGGTCGGACCTGTCGGCCCTTTTATCCAGCTAGACAGTCATTTAAGAAGGCCCAGAAAGTGTTGTTAGATTTGCCAAAATACATGACCAGTGAGCTGAGTTGGTTAGAGCATTCTGCTAATCATGCCAAAGCCTCTGGTTCGAGTCCTGTAGTCACCTGGCTCTAATCTTCCCAGGTAGCTTAGAGTGCGATGCTAATTACATTAAGGTCGCAGCCTCAACCCCTGTGTGAGCCAGGCTCTTTTTTTCTGAAGACCCACTGCTATCTTTTGGACAGGTTGCACAGCCCTTTCTTTTCAATTGTGGGCAAACGGACCTTTAATCCCTTTTATTCGGTAGACATTCGGGCGGGTAGGGCCGGAAAGCATCAGAAGACCGAGCACATCACATATGGCCGGTTAGCTCAGTTGGTTAGAGCGTGGTGCTAATAACGCCAAGGTCGCGGGTTCGATCCCCGTACGGGCCAGTTCCTCTGCTTTTGGTGAGCTTTAGTAGGAGGACTTTTAAGCCCTTCTACCGGGTACAAAGTCATACGGGATGGGCCAGAAAGCGTCAGATGAATGGAGACAGCCCACGGCCGGTCAGGGGCCAGATTCTTGAATTTTGGTGAGCTCTCTGTTATATAGTGGACAGGTTGCAAAACTCTTTCATTTCCGGCGAGATCAGTTGGTTAGAGCATTATGCTAATAATGCCAAAGTCTCCAGTTCCATCTGTGTAGTTGCCTGGCTTTTCTCATCAGAATTAGGTTGGACCTGTCGGCCCTTTTATCCAGCTAGACAGTCATTTAAGAAGGCCCAGAAAGTGTTGTTAGATTTGCCAAAATACATGACCAGTGAGCTGAGTTGGTTAGAGCATTCTGCTAATCATGCCAAAGCCTCTGGTTCGAGTCCTGTAGTCACCTGGCTCTAATCTTCCCAGGTAGCTTAGAGTGCGATGCTAATTACATTAAGGTGGCAGCCTCAACCCCTGTGTGAGCCAGGCTCTTTTTTTCTGAAGACCCACTGCTATCTTTTGGACAGGTTGCACAGCCCTTTCTTTTCAATTGTGGGCAAACGGACCTTTAATCCCTTTTATTCGGTAGACATTCGGGCGGGTAGGGCCGGAAAGCATCAGAAGACCGAGCACATCACATATGGCCGGTTAGCTCAGTTGGTTAGAGCGTGGTGCTAATAACGCCAAGGTCGCGGGTTCGATCCCCGTACGGGCCAGTTCATCCGCTTTTGGTGAGCTTTAGTAGGAGGACTGTTAAGCCCTTCTACCGGGTACAAAGTCATACGGGATGGGCCAGAAAGCGTCAGATGAATGGCCACAGCCCACGGCCGGTCAGGGGCCAGATTCTTGAATTTTGGTGAGCTCTCTGTTATATAGTGGACAGGTTGCAAAACTCTTTCATTTCCGGCGAGCTCAGTTGGTTAGAGCATTATGCTAATAACGCCAAAGTCTCCAGTTCCATCTGTGTAGTTGCCTGGCTTTTCTCATCAGAATTAGGTCGGACCTGTCGGCCCTTTTATCCAGCTAGACAGTCATTTAAGAAGGCCCAGAAAGTGTTGTTAGATTTGCCAAAATACATGACCAGTGAGCTGAGTTGGTTAGAGCATTCTGCTAATCATGCCAAAGCCTCTGGTTCGAGCCCTGTAGTCACCTGGCTCTAATCTTCCCAAGTAGCTTAGAGTGCGATGCTAATTACATTAAGGTCGCAGCCTCAACCCCTGTGTGAGCCAGGCTCTTTTTTTCTGAAGACCCACTGCTATCTTTTGGACAGGTTGCACAGCCCTTTCTTTTCAATTGTGGGCAAACGGACCTTTAATCCCTTTTATTCGGTAGACATTCGGGCGGGTAGGGCCGGAAAGCATCAGAAGACCGAGCACATCACATATGGCCGGTTAGCTCAGTTGGTTAGAGCGTGGTGCTAATAACGCCAAGGTCGCGGGTTCGATCCCCGTACGGGCCAGTTCCTCCGCTTTTGGTGAGCTTTAGTAGGAGGACTGTTAAGCCCTTCTACCGGGTACAAAGTCATACGGGATGGGCCAGAAAGCGTCAGATGAATGGCCACAGCCCACGGCCGGTCAGGGGCCAGATTCTTGAATTTTGGTGAGCTCTCTGTTATATAGTGGACAGGTTGCAAAACTCTTTCATTTCCGGCGAGCTCAGTTGGTTAGAGCATTATGCTAATAACGCCAAAGTCTCCAGTTCCATCTGTGTAGTTGCCTGGCTTTTCTCATCAGAATTAGGTCGGACCTGTCGGCCCTTTTATCCAGCTAGACAGTCATTTAAGAAGGCCCAGAAAGTGTTGTTAGATTTGCCAAAATACATGACCAGTGAGCTGAGTTGGTTAGAGCATTCTGCTAATCATGCCAAAGCCTCTGGTTCGAGCCCTGTAGTCACCTGGCTCTAATCTTCCCAAGTAGCTTAGAGTGCGATGCTAATTACATTAAGGTCGCAGCCTCAACCCCTGTGTGAGCCAGGCTCTTTTTTTCTGAAGACCCACTGCTATCTTTTGGACAGGTTGCACAGCCCTTTCTTTTCAATTGTGGGCAAACGGACCTTTAATCCCTTTTATTCGGTAGACATTCGGGCGGGTAGGGCCGGAAAGCATCAGAAGACCGAGCACATCACATATGGCCGGTTAGCTCAGTTGGTTAGAGCGTGGTGCTAATAACGCCAAGGTCGCGGGTTCGATCCCCGTACGGGCCAGTTCCTCCGCTTTTGGTGAGCTTTAGTAGGAGGACTGTTAAGCCCTTCTACCGGGTACAAAGTCATACGGGATGGGCCAGAAAGCGTCAGATGAATGGCCACAGCCCACGGCCGGTCAGGGGCCAGATTCTTGAATTTTGGTGAGCTCTCTGTTATATAGTGGACAGGTTGCAAAACTCTTTCATTTCCGGCGAGCTCAGTTGGTTAGAGCATTATGCTAATAACGCCAAAGTCTCCAGTTCCATCTGTGTAGTTGCCTGGCTTTTCTCATCAGAATTAGGTCGGACCTGTCGGCCCTTTTATCCAGCTAGACAGTCATTTAAGAAGGCCCCGAAAGTGTTGTTAGATTTGCCAAAATACATGACCAGTGAGCTGAGTTGGTTAGAGCATTCTGCTAATCATGCCAAAGCCTCTGGTTCGAGCCCTGTAGTCACCTGGCTCTAATCTTCCCAGGTAGCTTAGAGTGCGATGCTAATTACATTAAGGTGGCAGCCTCAACCCCTGTGTGAGCCAGGCTCTTTTTTTCTGAAGACCCACTGCTATCTTTTGGACAGGTTGCACAGCCCTTTCTTTTCAATTGTGGGCAAACGGACCTTTAATCCCTTTTATTCGGTAGACATTCGGGCGGGTAGGGCCGGAAAGCATCAGAAGACCGAGCACATCACATATGGCCGGTTAGCTCAGTTGGTTAGAGCGTGGTGCTAATAACGCCAAGGTCGCGGGTTCGATCCCCGTACGGGCCAGTTCCTCCGTTTTTGGTGAGCTTTAGTAGGAGGACTGTTAAGCCCTTCTACCGGGTACAAAGTCATACGGGATGGGCCAGAAAGCGTCAGATGAATGGCCACAGCCCACGGCCGGTCAGGGGCCAGATTCTTGAATTTTGGTGAGCTCTCTGTTATATAGTGGACAGGTTGCAAAACTCTTTCATTTCCGGCGAGCTCAGTTGGTTAGAGCATTATGCTAATAACGCCAAAGTCTCCAGTTCCATCTGTGTAGTTGCCTGGCTTTTCTCATCAGAATTAGGTCGGACCTGTCGGCCCTTTTATCCAGCTAGACAGTCATTTAAGAAGGCCCAGAAAGTGTTGTTAGATTTGCCAAAATACATGACCAGTGAGCTGAGTTGGTTAGAGCATTCTGCTAATCATGCCAAAGCCTCTGGTTCGAGCCCTGTAGTCACCTGGCTCTAATCTTCCCAAGTAGCTTAGAGTGCGATGCTAATTACATTAAGGTCGCAGCCTCAACCCCTGTGTGAGCCAGGCTCTTTTTTTCTGAAGACCCACTGCTATCTTTTGGACAGGTTGCACAGCCCTTTCTTTTCAATTGTGGGCAAACGGACCTTTAATCCCTTTTATTCGGTAGACATTCGGGCGGGTAGGGCCGGAAAGCATCAGAAGACCGAGCACATCACATATGGCTGGTTAGCTCAGTTGGTTAGAGCGTGGTGCTAATAACGCCAAGGTCGCGGGTTCGATCCCCGTACGGGCCAGTTCCTCCGCTTTTGGTGAGCTTTAGTAGGAGGACTGTTAAGCCCTTCTACCGGGTACAAAGTCATACGGGATGGGCCAGAAAGCGTCAGATGAATGGCCACAGCCCACGGCCGGTCAGGGGCCAGATTCTTGAATTTTGGTGAGCTCTCTGTTATATAGTGGACAGGTTGCAAAACTCTTTCATTTCCGGCGAGCTCAGTTGGTTAGAGCATTATGCTAATAACGCCAAAGTCTCCAGTTCCATCTGTGTAGTTGCCTGGCTTTTCTCATCAGAATTAGGTCGGACCTGTCGGCCCTTTTATCCAGCTAGACAGTCATTTAAGAAGGCCCCGAAAGTGTTGTTAGATTTGCCAAAATACATGACCAGTGAGCTGAGTTGGTTAGAGCATTCTGCTAATCATGCCAAAGCCTCTGGTTCGAGCCCTGTAGTCACCTGGCTCTAATCTTCCCAGGTAGCTTAGAGTGCGATGCTAATTACATTAAGGTGGCAGCCTCAACCCCTGTGTGAGCCAGGCTCTTTTTTTCTGAAGACCCACTGCTATCTTTTGGACAGGTTGCACAGCCCTTTCTTTTCAATTGTGGGCAAACGGACCTTTAATCCCTTTTATTCGGTAGACATTCGGGCGGGTAGGGCCGGAAAGCATCAGAAGACCGAGCACATCACATATGGCCGGTTAGCTCAGTTGGTTAGAGCGTGGTGCTAATAACGCCAAGGTCGCGGGTTCGATCCCCGTACGGGCCAGTTCCTCCGTTTTTGGTGAGCTTTAGTAGGAGGACTGTTAAGCCCTTCTACCGGGTACAAAGTCATACGGGATGGGCCAGAAAGCGTCAGATGAATGGCCACAGCCCACGGCCGGTCAGGGGCCAGATTCTTGAATTTTGGTGAGCTCTCTGTTATATAGTGGACAGGTTGCAAAACTCTTTCATTTCCGGCGAGCTCAGTTGGTTAGAGCATTATGCTAATAACGCCAAAGTCTCCAGTTCCATCTGTGTAGTTGCCTGGCTTTTCTCATCAGAATTAGGTCGGACCTGTCGGCCCTTTTATCCAGCTAGACAGTCATTTAAGAAGGCCCAGAAAGTGTTGTTAGATTTGCCAAAATACATGACCAGTGAGCTGAGTTGGTTAGAGCATTCTGCTAATCATGCCAAAGCCTCTGGTTCGAGCCCTGTAGTCACCTGGCTCTAATCTTCCCAAGTAGCTTAGAGTGCGATGCTAATTACATTAAGGTCGCAGCCTCAACCCCTGTGTGAGCCAGGCTCTTTTTTTCTGAAGACCCACTGCTATCTTTTGGACAGGTTGCACAGCCCTTTCTTTTCAATTGTGGGCAAACGGACCTTTAATCCCTTTTATTCGGTAGACATTTGGGCGGGTAGGGCCGGAAAGCATCAGAAGACCGAGCACATCACATATGGCCGGTTAGCTCAGTTGGTTAGAGCGTGGTGCTAATAACGCCAAGGTCGCGGGTTCGATCCCCGTACGGGCCAGTTCCTCCGCTTTTGGTGAGCTTTAGTAGGAGGACTGTTAAGCCCTTCTACCGGGTACAAAGTCATACGGGATGGGCCAGAAAGCGTCAGATGAATGGCCACAGCCCACGGCCGGTCAGGGGCCAGATTCTTGAATTTTGGTGAGCTCTCTGTTATATAGTGGACAGGTTGCAAAACTCTTTCATTTCCGGCGAGCTCAGTTGGTTAGAGCATTATGCTAATAACGCCAAAGTCTCCAGTTCCATCTGTGTAGTTGCCTGGCTTTTCTCATCAGAATTAGGTCGGACCTGTCGGCCCTTTTATCCAGCTAGACAGTCATTTAAGAAGGCCCAGAAAGTGTTGTTAGATTTGCCAAAATACATGACCAGTGAGCTGAGTTGGTTAGAGCATTCTGCTAATCATGCCAAAGCCTCTGGTTCGAGCCCTGTAGTCACCTGGCTCTAATCTTCCCAAGTAGCTTAGAGTGCGATGCTAATTACATTAAGGTTGCAGCCTCAACCCCTGTGTGAGCCAGGCTCTTTTTTTCTGAAGACCCACTGCTATCTTTTGGACAGGTTGCACAGCCCTTTCTTTTCAATTGTGGGCAAACGGACCTTTAATCCCTTTTATTCGGTAGACATTCGGGCGGGTAGGGCCGGAAAGCATCAGAAGACCGAGCACATCACATATGGCCGGTTAGCTCAGTTGGTTAGAGCGTGGTGCTAATAACGCCAAGGTTGCGGGTTCGATCCCCGTACGGGCCAGTTCCTCCGCTTTTGGTGAGCTTTAGTAGGAGGACTGTTAAGCCCTTCTACCGGGTACAAAGTCATACGGGATGGGCCAGAAAGCGTCAGATGAATGGCCACAGCCCATGGCCGGTCAGGGGCCAGATTCTTGAATTTTGGTGAGCTCTCTGTTATATAGTGGACAGGTTGCAAAACTCTTTCATTTCCGGCGAGCTCAGTTGGTTACAGCATTATGCTAATAACGCCAAAGTCTCCAGTTCCATCTGTGTAGTTGCCTGGCTTTTCTCATCAGAATTAGGTCGGACCTGTCGGCCCTTTTATCCAGCTAGACAGTCATTTAAGAAGGCCCAGAAAGTGTTGTTAGATTTGCCAAAATACATGACCAGTGAGCTGAGTTGGTTAGAGCATTCTGCTAATCATGCCAAAGCCTCTGGTTCGAGCCCTGTAGTCACCTGGCTCTAATCTTCCCAAGTAGCTTAGAGTGCGATGCTAATTACATTAAGGTCGCAGCCTCAACCCCTGTGTGAGCCAGGCTCTTTTTTTCTGAAGACCCACTGCTATCTTTTGGACAGGTTGCACAGCCCTTTCTTTTCAATTGTGGGCAAACGGACCTTTAATCCCTTTTATTCGGTAGACATTCGGGCGGGTAGGGCCGGAAAGCATCAGAAGACCGAGCACATCACATATGGCCGGTTAGCTCAGTTGGTTAGAGCGTGGTGCTAATAACGCCAAGGTCGCGGGTTCGATCCCCGTACGGGCCAGTTCCTCCGCTTTTGGTGAGCTTTAGTAGGAGGACTGTTAAGCCCTTCTACCGGGTACAAAGTCATACGGGATGGGCCAGAAAGCGTCAGATGAATGGCCACAGCCCACGGCCGGTCAGGGGCCAGATTCTTGAATTTTGGTGAGCTCTCTGTTATATAGTGGACAGGTTGCAAAACTCTTTCATTTCCGGCGAGCTCAGTTGGTTAGAGCATTATGCTAATAATGCCAAAGTCTCCAGTTCCATCTGTGTAGTTGCCTGGCTTTTCTCATCAGAATTAGGTCGGACCTGTCGGCCCTTTTATCCAGCTAGACAGTCATTTAAGAAGGCCCAGAAAGTGTTGTTAGATTTGCCAAAATACATGACCAGTGAGCTGAGTTGGTTAGAGCATTCTGCTAATCATGCCAAAGCCTCTGGTTCGAGCCCTGTAGTCACCTGGCTCTAATCTTCCCAAGTAGCTTAGAGTGCGATGCTAATTACATTAAGGGCGCAGCCTCAACCCCTGTGTGAGCCAGGCTCTTTTTTTCTGAAGACCCACTGCTATCTTTTGGACAGGTTGCACAGCCCTTTCTTTTCAATTGTGGGCAAACGGACCTTTAATCCCTTTTATTCGGTAGACATTCGGGCGGGTAGGGCCGGAAAGCATCAGAAGACCGAGCACATCACATATGGCCGGTTAGCTCAGTTGGTTAGAGCGTGGTGCTAATAACGCCAAGGTTGCGGGTTCGATCCCCGTACGGGCCAGTTCCTCCGCTTTTGGTGAGCTTTAGTAGGAGGACTGTTAAGCCCTTCTACCGGGTACAAAGTCATACGGGATGGGCCAGAAAGCGTCAGATGAATGGCCACAGCCCACAGCCCACGGCCGGTCAGGGGCCAGATTCTTGAATTTTGGTGAGCTCTCTGTTATATAGTGGACAGGTTGCAAAACTCTTTCATTTCCGGCGAGCTCAGTTGGTTAGAGCATTATGCTAATAATGCCAAAGTCTCCAGTTCCATCTGTGTAGTTGCCTGGCTTTTCTCATCAGAATTAGGTCGGACCTGTCGGCCCTTTTATCCAGCTAGACAGTCATTTAAGAAGGCCCAGAAAGTGTTGTTAGATTTGCCAAAATACATGACCAGTGAGCTGAGTTGGTTAGAGCATTCTGCTAATCATGCCAAAGCCTCTGGTTCGAGCCCTGTAGTCACCTGGCTCTAATCTTCCCAAGTAGCTTAGAGTGCGATGCTAATTACATTAAGGGCGCAGCCTCAACCCCTGTGTGAGCCAGGCTCTTTTTTTCTGAAGACCCACTGCTATCTTTTGGACAGGTTGCACAGCCCTTTCTTTTCAATTGTGGGCAAACGGACCTTTAATCCCTTTTATTCGGTAGACATTCGGGCGGGTAGGGCCGGAAAGCATCAGAAGACCGAGCACATCACATATGGCCGGTTAGCTCAGTTGGTTAGAGCGTGGTGCTAATAACGCCAAGGTCGCGGGTTCGATCCCCGTACGGGCCAGTTCCTCCGCTTTTGGTGAGCTTTAGTAGGAGGACTGTTAAGCCCTTCTACCGGGTACAAAGTCATACGGGATGGGCCAGAAAGCGTCAGATGAATGGCCACAGCCCACGGCCGGTCAGGGGCCAGATTCTTGAATTTTGGTGAGCTCTCTGTTATATAGTGGACAGGTTGCAAAACTCTTTCATTTCCGGCGAGCTCAGTTGGTTAGAGCATTATGCTAATAATGCCAAAGTCTCCAGTTCCATCTGTGTAGTTGCCTGGCTTTTCTCATCAGAATTAGGTCGGACCTGTCGGCCCTTTTATCCAGCTAGACAGTCATTTAAGAAGTACCCAAACAACAATATGTCCTATAATATTATTCAGGGGAATTCACCTTCATATTTCAATAGATACCCGATAAGAAAAGTGAACTCGAAAATAGTTAATTAAAATCTTATAACTTTTATTTCTTAATACATAAAACCAAAAAACAAACATTAACTTCATCAGATTAAAAGGAAATGATCCCAAGTTGATGGAGTAGACTTTCAGCAATTCATTCCTATGTTATATTTTCGATGTGCCCTTACACATTTATATAGGACAATAAGGTGCAACGAGTGCTAGGTAATAAAGTGCATTCTTTACATTTAAAATCTATAGTATAGGGATTATTACCTTTTTGCGGCTGTTAGTCTGCCCCGCGCCCCGACGCGCGTTTCGCTTGCTGCTTCCTCAGGAGGCGTGTTAACTAAGGGGTACGTCCAGCTATTTAAGGTGTGGGGTATGCATCACATGACTTCTGGGAGTGCTGTAAGAGGTGGGTATGCCTGTCACTCCTATACTTAGTATGTTTACCTATTAGCTGGCGCATGCCTAAACGCCTTTTCCGCCTGTAGTAAGATGGCGATGACCATCTTCCGGCCACTGCCGCGCCTGCGCAGTCCCAAGGCAGGGAGACTTTCAGTCTCGTCTGGCTGGGTATGCGCATGCGCATTAGTGATTGTCGGAAGGATCGTCACCCGGCGGCGTTGGTCGCCAGGATGCGCTCATAGGTAATAATGTAATGTGTAGTCAGTTGAGGAGGCAGATATGTGGAAGGACTATTCAACTTCTGTATGCATCCATTGTTGTAAATCTCGCCCAGTCTACGGATTAATCTTGGATAGACCTAGTGAATTGAGGTGAGTGAATGGTGTTTATCTCAAGAGTGTTGATTTGGTGTAATGTGGCTACATTCTTTTATGAAGAGAAAGACGAAAAAGTGTCTCCAAAAATAATAAATTAATAATAGGGACACAAAGAAGTGTCTCCAAGAATAATAGATTAGGTGACCCCTATGGTGTGCTATGTTACCTGGGTGCTAAACAAAATAATAAGTGAACTGATGCAAATAATCAGAAAAACAATGTGACTTGTGATGTGCTTGATGGAAAAAGGTGACAAAAGAAGGGATTGTGAGATTTTATAATTCTTGAATGTGTATTCTTGAATCTACAAGTGATGATATCTAGGGGGATGTGGGGGCGTGCAATTTTGATTGAAAGTATTTGTGTGTATAAATAAAACTAATCTTATTGTGCAGTTATAAACAAATAAGTCTATCCGTATTTGTTGACCATTAATATGTCTCAACTCTCTATGTATAACTATATGAATTGAATATAAGTTGGATATAGAAATTGCTTCCTTGGTGAGGGTGCAACAATAGAAACAGGGATATATATAAGTAAAAAATAATGACATTCAAGGTTTTATAAACTTAAACAGGTTTCTAATGATGTACATTGAGCATTATTCATTTAACAAGTCTACACGGCTCTTATAGTGACATTTTCATATTATATTATCAGGCTTAATAGAATAAAATGTCTTTGAAGGAAGACGTTCTTACATATTGACATCAGTCCGTATGTTTAAATTACCTATATATGTATCTCCTAGATGGCATTTCTTTTTTTGGGTTTTTTAAATGTTATTGTGTCCTCCTTTTTTGTTCTTTTAGTTTCTCCGTTAAGTCTATAATATTCCAGCTTTCTTGGAAATATTCTTGGAAATATCAGTTCAATGTCATCATCTTGCTTCTTTCTATTTTTTCTTATAGGTCTTCGGTTTCACACAGAAGTCTCCTTCCCGACTGGCTCCACCGCTCCCGGTAAGTACTTCTTCCCCATGTCCTTTTAGATGTTTCATATAGCTAGAATTAAAAAAACATTGTTAAAATCATACCTATGACACAAGAGTAAAATTACAAAAATGATCCAAAGCTTAGAGATTCATTTAACCCAAGGGGTGCCATTGTGCCTAATTTGAAGATCCATTTACATTCAATCTGTGCAAGTTTTTTCATCAGATCACCCCCCCGAACTCCCAAGTGTACCTTATCGATGCCTTTAAAGACTAGCCCCTTCGGATTGCATTGATGACATAGTTTAAAGTGTCTTGGTAGTGTCTTCAAAGACTCAATGTGCTTCTCAGTTTTCGCGTTCTCGATGTCTCTTATATGTTCACCGACACGTAGTTTAAATTCCCTTGTCGTGAGACCAATATAAATTTTTCCACAGGGGCATGTTGCATGATATATTATGCCCGAGGTTTTGCATGAAATGTACTGTGTTATCCTATATTCCTTCTTATATTTTTGATCCCAGAAGGAGTCTCCTCTTTGGATATTCTCACAAGCCTTACAATTTTTGCACGGGAAACATCCCCATTTAGGACCTTTTGTTCCAAAAGGGTTCTTTTTTTCGGGAATGTAGTGGCTATGAACCAGCCTGTCTTTTAAGTTTTGAGCTCTTCGTGCTGTGATTTTTGGATGTTTTGTGATCAGTTGGCTTATGTTCTTGTCAGTATGCAAGATGGGCCAGTATTTGGAAACTGTAGATGTCAATTTTTTCCAGTTTTTATTATATGTTGTAATAAAACGTGTGGTATTCCCTTCTCTAGTTGTCTTCAATCTTTTATCTTCCTCATTGGGACACAGTAGTTCTTTCCTAGGTGTAAACTTTGCCCTGCGATATGCTCTCTCGATGTTTTTTCTTGAATACCCTCGTTCTCTAAAGCGTATTTTCAGATCTGCTGCTTGTTGTTCAAAGCTAGTTTCATCCGAGCATATCCGCTTTAGTCTTAGGAATTGCCCCACTGGTATCCCTTTTATTGTTGAAGGGATATGTGCTGACTCAGCATGTAGAAGGGAATTGGTAGCTGTTTCTTTCCGATATACTTCAGTTTTGATTTTGCCTTCTTTGTTCGTCTTCATCTTGATATCTAGAAATTCCATTTCAGGGCCCGCTTTATAGGTTAGTTTGATGTTCTCTGTATTCCTATTAAGATCTTTCATAAATGCATGTAATTCTTCCGTGGTTCCTTGCCAAATGAATAGTACATCGTCAATGTATCGCATCCAATTATGTACCCGCTCTATTCCTTGAATTGGGTCTGTCAAAAAGATTTTTCTTTCCCATGCTCCAAGGAATAAGTTAGCGTATGAGGGGGCACATGCGGCCCCCATTGCTGTTCCTTGGGTCTGGAGGAAACAATAATCCTTGAATGTAAAAAAATTGTGTGTTAAAATGAAGTTCAATAATTCCAGAAGAAGTTCGGATAGATCCCTTGGGAGATTGCTAGTTTCCAAGAAGAATTTTACTGCGATTAGGCCATCTGTATGTCTGATAGAGGTGTATAAGGCTTCTACATCGGCCGTTACAAGGAGCATATTGTCATCCATTGTTATATCATTCAATCTGTTCAGGGCCGCTGTTGTGTCCTTAATAAAAGAGGGTAATTCCTTTACTATTTCTTTGAGAAAATGGTCTCATTTAAGAAGGCCCAGAAAGTGTTGTTAGATTTGCCAAAATACATGACCAGTGACCTGAGTTGGTTAGAGCATTCTGCTAATCATGCCAAAGCCTCTGGTTCGAGCCCTGTAGTCACCTGGCTCTAATCTTCCCAAGTAGCTTAGAGTGCGATGCTAATTACATTAAGGTCGCAGCCTCAACCCCTGTGTGAGCCAGGCTCTTTTTTTCTGAAGACCCACTGCTATCTTTTGGACAGGTTGCACAGCCCTTTCTTTTCAATTGTGGGCAAACGGACCTTTAATCCCTTTTATTCGGTAGACATTCGGGCGGGTAGGGCCGGAAAGCATCAGAAGACCGAGCACATCACATATGGCCGGTTAGCTCAGTTGGTTAGAGCGTGGTGCTAATAACGCCAAGGTCGTGGGTTCGATCCCCGTACGGGCCAGTTCCTCCGCTTTTGGTGAGCTTTAGTAGGAGGACTGTTAAGCCCTTCTACCGGGTACAAAGTCATACGGGATGGGCCAGAAAGCGTCAGATGAATGGCCACAGCCCACGGCCGGTCAGGGGCCAGATTCTTGAATTTTGGTGAGCTCTCTGTTATATAGTGGACAGGTTGCAAAACTCTTTCATTTCCGGCGAGCTCAGTTGGTTAGAGCATTATGCTAATAATGCCAAAGTCTCCAGTTCCATCTGTGTAGTTGCCTGGCTTTTCTCATCAGAATTAGGTCGGACCTGTCGGCCCTTTTATCCAGCTAGACAGTCATTTAAGAAGGCCCAGAAAGTGTTGTTAGATTTGCCAAAATACATGACCAGTGAGCTGAGTTGGTTAGAGCATTCTGCTAATCATGCCAAAGCCTCTGGTTCGAGCCCTGTAGTCACCTGGCTCTAATCTTCCCAAGTAGCTTAGAGTGCGATGCTAATTACATTAAGGTCGCAGCCTCAACCCCTGTGTGAGCCAGGCTCTTTTTTTCTGAAGACCCACTGCTATCTTTTGGACAGGTTGCACAGCCCTTTCTTTTCAATTGTGGGCAAACGGACCTTTAATCCCTTTTATTCGGTAGACATTCGGGCGGGTAGGGCCGGAAAGCATCAGAAGACCGAGCACATCACATATGGCCGGTTAGCTCAGTTGGTTAGAGCGTGGTGCTAATAACGCCAAGGTCGCGAGTTCGATCCCTGTACGGGCCAGTTCCTCTGCTTTTGGTGAGCTTTAGTAGGAGGACTGTTAAGCCCTTCTACCGGGTACAAAGTCATACGGGATGGGCCAGAAAGCGTCAGATGAATGGCCACAGCCCACGGCCGGTCAGGGGCCAGATTCTTGAATTTTGGTGAGCTCTCTGTTATATAGTGGACAGGTTGCAAAACTCTTTCATTTCCGGCGAGCTCAGTTGGTTAGAGCATTATGCTAATAATGCCAAAGTCTCCAGTTCCATCTGTGTAGTTGCCTGGCTTTTCTCATCAGAATTAGGTCGGACCTGTCGGCCCTTTTATCCAGCTAGACAGTCATTTAAGAAGGCCCAGAAAGTGTTGTTAGATTTGCCAAAATACATGACCAGTGAGCTGAGTTGGTTAGAGCATTCTGCTAATCATGCCAAAGCCTCTGGTTCGAGCCCTGTAGTCACCTGGCTCTAATCTTCCCAAGTAGCTTAGAGTGCGATGCTAATTACATTAAGGTCGCAGCCTCAACCCCTGTGTGAGCCAGGCTCTTTTTTTCTGAAGACCCACTGCTATCTTTTGGACAGGTTGCACAGCCCTTTCTTTTCAATTGTGGGCAAACGGACCTTTAATCCCTTTTATTCGGTAGACATTCGGGCGGGTAGGGCCGGAAAGCATCAGAAGACCGAGCACATCACATATGGCCGGTTAGCTCAGTTGGTTAGAGCGTGGTGCTAATAACGCCAAGGTCGCGGGTTCGATCCCCGTACGGGCCAGTTCCTCCGCTTTTGGTGAGCTTTAGTAGGAGGACTGTTAAGCCCTTCTACCGGGTACAAAGTCATACGGGATGGGCCAGAAAGCGTCAGATGAATGGCCACAGCCCACGGCCGGTCAGGGGCCAGATTCTTGAATTTTGGTGAGCTCTCTGTTATATAGTGGACAGGTTGCAAAACTCTTTCATTTCTGGCGAGCTCAGTTGGTTAGAGCATTATGCTAATAATGCCAAAGTCTCCAGTTCCATCTGTGTAGTTGCCTGGCTTTTCTCATCAGAATTAGGTCGGACCTGTCGGCCCTTTTATCCAGCTAGACAGTCATTTAAGAAGGCCCAGAAAGTGTTGTTAGATTTGCCAAAATACATGACCAGTGAGCTGAGTTGGTTAGAGCATTCTGCTAATCATGCCAAAGCCTCTGGTTCGAGCCCTGTAGTCACCTGGCTCTAATCTTCCCAAGTAGCTTAGAGTGCGATGCTAATTACATTAAGGGCGCAGCCTCAACCCCTGTGTGAGCCAGGCTCTTTTTTTCTGAAGACCCACTGCTATCTTTTGGACAGGTTGCACAGCCCTTTCTTTTCAATTGTGGGCAAACGGACCTTTAATCCCTTTTATTCGGTAGACATTCGGGCGGGTAGGGCCGGAAAGCATCAGAAGACCGAGCACATCACATATGGCCGGTTAGCTCAGTTGGTTAGAGCGTGGTGCTAATAACGCCAAGGTCGCGGGTTCGATCCCCGTACGGGCCAGTTCCTCCGCTTTTGGTGAGCTTTAGTAGGAGGACTGTTAAGCCCTTCTACCGGGTACAAAGTCATACGGGATGGGCCAGAAAGCGTCAGATGAATGGCCACAGCCCACAGCCCACGGCCGGTCAGGGGCCAGATTCTTGAATTTTGGTGAGCTCTCTGTTATATAGTGGACAGGTTGCAAAACTCTTTCATTTCCGGCGAGCTCAGTTGGTTAGAGCATTATGCTAATAATGCCAAAGTCTCCAGTTCCATCTGTGTAGTTGCCTGGCTTTTCTCATCAGAATTAGGTCGGACCTGTCGGCCCTTTTATCCAGCTAGACAGTCATTTAAGAAGGCCCAGAAAGTGTTGTTAGATTTGCCAAAATACATGACCAGTGAGCTGAGTTGGTTAGAGCATTCTGCTAATCATGCCAAAGCCTCTGGTTCGAGCCCTGTAGTCACCTGGCTCTAATCTTCCCAAGTAGCTTAGAGTGCGATGCTAATTACATTAAGGGCGCAGCCTCAACCCCTGTGTGAGCCAGGCTCTTTTTTTCTGAAGACCCACTGCTATCTTTTGGACAGGTTGCACAGCCCTTTCTTTTCAATTGTGGGCAAACGGACCTTTAATCCCTTTTATTCGGTAGACATTCGGGCGGGTAGGGCCGGAAAGCATCAGAAGACCGAGCACATCACATATGGCCGGTTAGCTCAGTTGGTTAGAGCGTGGTGCTAATAACGCCAAGGTCGCGGGTTCGATCCCCGTACGGGCCAGTTCCTCCGCTTTTGGTGAGCTTTAGTAGGAGGACTGTTAAGCCCTTCTACCGGGTACAAAGTCATACGGGATGGGCCAGAAAGCGTCAGATGAATGGCCACAGCCCATGGCCGGTCAGGGGCCAGATTCTTGAATTTTGGTGAGCTCTCTGTTATATAGTGGACAGGTTGCAAAACTCTTTCATTTCCGGCGAGCTCAGTTGGTTAGAGCATTATGCTAATAATGCCAAAGTCTCCAGTTCCATCTGTGTAGTTGCCTGGCTTTTCTCATCAGAATTAGGTCGGACCTGTCGGCCCTTTTATCCAGCTAGACAGTCATTTAAGAAGGCCCAGAAAGTGTTGTTAGATTTGCCAAAATACATGACCAGTGAGCTGAGTTGGTTAGAGCATTCTGCTAATCATGCCAAAGCCTCTGGTTCGAGCCCTGTAGTCACCTGGCTCTAATCTTCCCAAGTAGCTTAGAGTGCGATGCTAATTACATTAAGGTCGCAGCCTCAACCCCTGTGTGAGCCAGGCTCTTTTTTTCTGAAGACCCACTGCTATCTTTTGGACAGGTTGCACAGCCCTTTCTTTTCAATTGTGGGCAAACGGACCTTTAATCCCTTTTATTCGGTAGACATTCGGGCGGGTAGGGCCGGAAAGCATCAGAAGACCGAGCACATCACATATGGCCGGTTAGCTCAGTTGGTTAGAGCGTGGTGCTAATAACGCCAAGGTCGCGGGTTCGATCCCCGTACGGGCCAGTTCCTCCGCTTTTGGTGAGCTTTAGTAGGAGGACTGTTAAGCCCTTCTACCGGGTACAAAGTCATACGGGATGGGCCAGAAAGCGTCAGATGAATGGCCACAGCCCATGGCCGGTCAGGGGCCAGATTCTTGAATTTTGGTGAGCTCTCTGTTATATAGTGGACAGGTTGCAAAACTCTTTCATTTCCGGCGAGCTCAGTTGGTTAGAGCATTATGCTAATAATGCCAAAGTCTCCAGTTCCATCTGTGTAGTTGCCTGGTTTTTCTCATCAGAATTAGGTCGGACCTGTCGGCCCTTTTATCCAGCTAGACAGTCATTTAAGAAGGCCCAGAAAGTGTTGTTAGATTTGCCAAAATACATGACCAGTGACCTGAGTTGGTTAGAGCATTCTGCTAATCATGCCAAAGCCTCTGGTTCGAGCCCTGTAGTCACCTGGCTCTAATCTTCCCAAGTAGCTTAGAGTGCGATGCTAATTACATTAAGGTCGCAGCCTCAACCCCTGTGTGAGCCAGGCTCTTTTTTTCTGAAGACCCACTGCTATCTTTTGGACAGGTTGCACAGCCCTTTCTTTTCAATTGTGGGCAAACGGACCTTTAATCCCTTTTATTCGGTAGACATTCGGGCGGGTAGGGCCGGAAAGCATCAGAAGACCGAGCACATCACATATGGCCGGTTAGCTCAGTTGGTTAGAGCGTGGTGCTAATAACGCCAAGGTCGTGGGTTCGATCCCCGTACGGGCCAGTTCCTCCGCTTTTGGTGAGCTTTAGTAGGAGGACTGTTAAGCCCTTCTACCGGGTACAAAGTCATACGGGATGGGCCAGAAAGCGTCAGATGAATGGCCACAGCCCACGGCCGGTCAGGGGCCAGATTCTTGAATTTTGGTGAGCTCTCTGTTATATAGTGGACAGGTTGCAAAACTCTTTCATTTCCGGCGAGCTCAGTTGGTTAGAGCATTATGCTAATAATGCCAAAGTCTCCAGTTCCATCTGTGTAGTTGCCTGGCTTTTCTCATCAGAATTAGGTCGGACCTGTCGGCCCTTTTATCCAGCTAGACAGTCATTTAAGAAGGCCTTGAAAGTGTTGTTAGATTTGCCAAAATACATGACCAGTGAGCTGAGTTGGTTAGAGCATTCTGCTAATCATGCCAAAGCCTCTGGTTCGAGCCCTGTAGTCACCTGGCTCTAATCTTCCCAAGTAGCTTAGAGTGCAATGCTAATTACATTAAGGTCGCAGCCTCAACCCCTGTGTGAGCCAGGCTCTTTTTTTCTGAAGACCCACTGCTATCTTTTGGACAGGTTGCACAGCCCTTTCTTTTCAATTGTGGGCAAACGGACCTTTAATCCCTTTTATTCGGTAGACATTCGGGCGGGTAGGGCCGGAAAGCATCAGAAGACCGAGCACATCACATATGGCCGGTTAGCTCAGTTGGTTAGAGCGTGGTGCTAATAACGCCAAGGTCGCGGGTTCGATCCCCGTACGGGCCAGTTCCTCCGCTTTTGGTGAGCTTTAGTAGGAGGACTGTTAAGCCCTTCTACCGGGTACAAAGTCATACGGGATGGGCCAGAAAGCGTCAGATGAATGGCCACAGCCCACGGCCGGTCAGGGGCCAGATTCTTGAATTTCGGTGAGCTCTCTGTTATATAGTGGACAGGTTGCAAAACTCTTTCATTTCCGGCGAGCTCAGTTGGTTAGAGCATTATGCTAATAATGCCAAAGTCTCCAGTTCCATCTGTGTAGTTGCCTGGCTTTTCTCATCAGAATTAGGTCGGACCTGTCGGCCCTTTTATCCAGCTAGACAGTCATTTAAGAAGGCCCAGAAAGTGTTGTTAGATTTGCCAAAATACATGACCAGTGAGCTGAGTTGGTTAGAGCATTCTGCTAATCATGCCAAAGCCTCTGGTTCGAGCCCTGTAGTCACCTGGCTCTAATCTTCCCAAGTAGCTTAGAGTGCGATGCTAATTACATTAAGGGCGCAGCCTCAACCCCTGTGTGAGCCAGGCTCTTTTTTTCTGAAGACCCACTGCTATCTTTTGGACAGGTTGCACAGCCCTTTCTTTTCAATTGTGGGCAAACGGACCTTTAATCCCTTTTATTCGGTAGACATTCGGGCGGGTAGGGCCGGAAAGCATCAGAAGACCGAGCACATCACATATGGCCGGTTAGCTCAGTTGGTTAGAGCGTGGTGCTAATAACGCCAAGGTCGCGGGTTCGATCCCCGTACGGGCCAGTTCCTCCGCTTTTGGTGAGCTTTAGTAGGAGGACTGTTAAGCCCTTCTACCGGGTACAAAGTCATACGGGATGGGCCAGAAAGCGTCAGATGAATGGCCACAGCCCATGGCCGGTCAGGGGCCAGATTCTTGAATTTTGGTGAGCTCTCTGTTATATAGTGGACAGGTTGCAAAACTCTTTCATTTCCGGCGAGCTCAGTTGGTTAGAGCATTATGCTAATAATGCCAAAGTCTCCAGTTCCATCTGTGTAGTTGCCTGGCTTTTCTCATCAGAATTAGGTCGGACCTGTCGGCCCTTTTATCCAGCTAGACAGTCATTTAAGAAGGCCCAGAAAGTGTTGTTAGATTTGCCAAAATACATGACCAGTGAGCTGAGTTGGTTAGAGCATTCTGCTAATCATGCCAAAGCCTCTGGTTCGAGCCCTGTAGTCACCTGGCTCTAATCTTCCCAAGTAGCTTAGAGTGCGATGCTAATTACATTAAGGTCGCAGCCTCAACCCCTGTGTGAGCCAGGCTCTTTTTTTCTGAAGACCCACTGCTATCTTTTGGACAGGTTGCACAGCCCTTTCTTTTCAATTGTGGGCAAACGGACCTTTAATCCCTTTTATTCGGTAGACATTCGGGCGGGTAGGGCCGGAAAGCATCAGAAGACCGAGCACATCACATATGGCCGGTTAGCTCAGTTGGTTAGAGCGTGGTGCTAATAACGCCAAGGTCGCGGGTTCGATCCCCGTACGGGCCAGTTCCTCCGCTTTTGGTGAGCTTTAGTAGGAGGACTGTTAAGCCCTTCTACCGGGTACAAAGTCATACGGGATGGGCCAGAAAGCGTCAGATGAATGGCCACAGCCCATGGCCGGTCAGGGGCCAGATTCTTGAATTTTGGTGAGCTCTCTGTTATATAGTGGACAGGTTGCAAAACTCTTTCATTTCCGGCGAGCTCAGTTGGTTAGAGCATTATGCTAATAATGCCAAAGTCTCCAGTTCCATCTGTGTAGTTGCCTGGTTTTTCTCATCAGAATTAGGTCGGACCTGTCGGCCCTTTTATCCAGCTAGACAGTCATTTAAGAAGGCCCAGAAAGTGTTGTTAGATTTGCCAAAATACATGACCAGTGACCTGAGTTGGTTAGAGCATTCTGCTAATCATGCCAAAGCCTCTGGTTCGAGCCCTGTAGTCACCTGGCTCTAATCTTCCCAAGTAGCTTAGAGTGCGATGCTAATTACATTAAGGTCGCAGCCTCAACCCCTGTGTGAGCCAGGCTCTTTTTTTCTGAAGACCCACTGCTATCTTTTGGACAGGTTGCACAGCCCTTTCTTTTCAATTGTGGGCAAACGGACCTTTAATCCCTTTTATTCGGTAGACATTCGGGCGGGTAGGGCCGGAAAGCATCAGAAGACCGAGCACATCACATATGGCCGGTTAGCTCAGTTGGTTAGAGCGTGGTGCTAATAACGCCAAGGTCGTGGGTTCGATCCCCGTACGGGCCAGTTCCTCCGCTTTTGGTGAGCTTTAGTAGGAGGACTGTTAAGCCCTTCTACCGGGTACAAAGTCATACGGGATGGGCCAGAAAGCGTCAGATGAATGGCCACAGCCCACGGCCGGTCAGGGGCCAGATTCTTGAATTTTGGTGAGCTCTCTGTTATATAGTGGACAGGTTGCAAAACTCTTTCATTTCCGGCGAGCTCAGTTGGTTAGAGCATTATGCTAATAATGCCAAAGTCTCCAGTTCCATCTGTGTAGTTGCCTGGCTTTTCTCATCAGAATTAGGTCGGACCTGTCGGCCCTTTTATCCAGCTAGACAGTCATTTAAGAAGGCCTTGAAAGTGTTGTTAGATTTGCCAAAATACATGACCAGTGAGCTGAGTTGGTTAGAGCATTCTGCTAATCATGCCAAAGCCTCTGGTTCGAGCCCTGTAGTCACCTGGCTCTAATCTTCCCAAGTAGCTTAGAGTGCAATGCTAATTACATTAAGGTCGCAGCCTCAACCCCTGTGTGAGCCAGGCTCTTTTTTTCTGAAGACCCACTGCTATCTTTTGGACAGGTTGCACAGCCCTTTCTTTTCAATTGTGGGCAAACGGACCTTTAATCCCTTTTATTCGGTAGACATTCGGGCGGGTAGGGCCGGAAAGCATCAGAAGACCGAGCACATCACATATGGCCGGTTAGCTCAGTTGGTTAGAGCGTGGTGCTAATAACGCCAAGGTCGCGGGTTCGATCCCCGTACGGGCCAGTTCCTCCGCTTTTGGTGAGCTTTAGTAGGAGGACTGTTAAGCCCTTCTACCGGGTACAAAGTCATACGGGATGGGCCAGAAAGCGTCAGATGAATGGCCACAGCCCACGGCCGGTCAGGGGCCAGATTCTTGAATTTCGGTGAGCTCTCTGTTATATAGTGGACAGGTTGCAAAACTCTTTCATTTCCGGCGAGCTCAGTTGGTTAGAGCATTATGCTAATAATGCCAAAGTCTCCAGTTCCATCTGTGTAGTTGCCTGGCTTTTCTCATCAGAATTAGGTCGGACCTGTCGGCCCTTTTATCCAGCTAGACAGTCATTTAAGAAGGCCCAGAAAGTGTTGTTAGATTTGCCAAAATACATGACCAGTGAGCTGAGTTGGTTAGAGCATTCTGCTAATCATGCCAAAGCCTCTGGTTCGAGCCCTGTAGTCACCTGGCTCTAATCTTCCCAAGTAGCTTAGAGTGCGATGCTAATTACATTAAGGTCGCAGCCTCAACCCCTGTGTGAGCCAGGCTCTTTTTTTCTGAAGACCCACTGCTATCTTTTGGACAGGTTGCACAGCCCTTTCTTTTCAATTGTGGGCAAACGGACCTTTAATCCCTTTTATTCGGTAGACATTCGGGCGGGTAGGGCCGGAAAGCATCAGAAGACCGAGCACATCACATATGGCCGGTTAGCTCAGTTGGTTAGAGCGTGGTGCTAATAACGCCAAGGTCGCGGGTTCGATCCCCGTACGGGCCAGTTCCTCCGCTTTTGGTGAGCTTTAGTAGGAGGACTGTTAAGCCCTTCTACCGGGTACAAAGTCATACGGGATGGGCCAGAAAGCGTCAGATGAATGGCCACAGCCCACGGCCGGTCAGGGGCCAGATTCTTGAATTTTGGTGAGCTCTCTGTTATATAGTGGACAGGTTGCAAAACTCTTTCATTTCTGGCGAGCTCAGTTGGTTAGAGCATTATGCTAATAATGCCAAAGTCTCCAGTTCCATCTGTGTAGTTGCCTGGCTTTTCTCATCAGAATTAGGTCGGACCTGTCGGCCCTTTTATCCAGCTAGACAGTCATTTAAGAAGGCCCAGAAAGTGTTGTTAGATTTGCCAAAATACATGACCAGTGAGCTGAGTTGGTTAGAGCATTCTGCTAATCATGCCAAAGCCTCTGGTTCGAGCCCTGTAGTCACCTGGCTCTAATCTTCCCAAGTAGCTTAGAGTGCGATGCTAATTACATTAAGGGCGCAGCCTCAACCCCTGTGTGAGCCAGGCTCTTTTTTTCTGAAGACCCACTGCTATCTTTTGGACAGGTTGCACAGCCCTTTCTTTTCAATTGTGGGCAAACGGACCTTTAATCCCTTTTATTCGGTAGACATTCGGGCGGGTAGGGCCGGAAAGCATCAGAAGACCGAGCACATCACATATGGCCGGTTAGCTCAGTTGGTTAGAGCGTGGTGCTAATAACGCCAAGGTCGCGGGTTCGATCCCCGTACGGGCCAGTTCCTCCGCTTTTGGTGAGCTTTAGTAGGAGGACTGTTAAGCCCTTCTACCGGGTACAAAGTCATACGGGATGGGCCAGAAAGCGTCAGATGAATGGCCACAGCCCACAGCCCACGGCCGGTCAGGGGCCAGATTCTTGAATTTTGGTGAGCTCTCTGTTATATAGTGGACAGGTTGCAAAACTCTTTCATTTCCGGCGAGCTCAGTTGGTTAGAGCATTATGCTAATAATGCCAAAGTCTCCAGTTCCATCTGTGTAGTTGCCTGGCTTTTCTCATCAGAATTAGGTCGGACCTGTCGGCCCTTTTATCCAGCTAGACAGTCATTTAAGAAGGCCCAGAAAGTGTTGTTAGATTTGCCAAAATACATGACCAGTGAGCTGAGTTGGTTAGAGCATTCTGCTAATCATGCCAAAGCCTCTGGTTCGAGCCCTGTAGTCACCTGGCTCTAATCTTCCCAAGTAGCTTAGAGTGCGATGCTAATTACATTAAGGGCGCAGCCTCAACCCCTGTGTGAGCCAGGCTCTTTTTTTCTGAAGACCCACTGCTATCTTTTGGACAGGTTGCACAGCCCTTTCTTTTCAATTGTGGGCAAACGGACCTTTAATCCCTTTTATTCGGTAGACATTCGGGCGGGTAGGGCCGGAAAGCATCAGAAGACCGAGCACATCACATATGGCCGGTTAGCTCAGTTGGTTAGAGCGTGGTGCTAATAACGCCAAGGTCGCGGGTTCGATCCCCGTACGGGCCAGTTCCTCCGCTTTTGGTGAGCTTTAGTAGGAGGACTGTTAAGCCCTTCTACCGGGTACAAAGTCATACGGGATGGGCCAGAAAGCGTCAGATGAATGGCCACAGCCCATGGCCGGTCAGGGGCCAGATTCTTGAATTTTGGTGAGCTCTCTGTTATATAGTGGACAGGTTGCAAAACTCTTTCATTTCCGGCGAGCTCAGTTGGTTAGAGCATTATGCTAATAATGCCAAAGTCTCCAGTTCCATCTGTGTAGTTGCCTGGCTTTTCTCATCAGAATTAGGTCGGACCTGTCGGCCCTTTTATCCAGCTAGACAGTCATTTAAGAAGGCCCAGAAAGTGTTGTTAGATTTGCCAAAATACATGACCAGTGAGCTGAGTTGGTTAGAGCATTCTGCTAATCATGCCAAAGCCTCTGGTTCGAGCCCTGTAGTCACCTGGCTCTAATCTTCCCAAGTAGCTTAGAGTGCGATGCTAATTACATTAAGGTCGCAGCCTCAACCCCTGTGTGAGCCAGGCTCTTTTTTTCTGAAGACCCACTGCTATCTTTTGGACAGGTTGCACAGCCCTTTCTTTTCAATTGTGGGCAAACGGACCTTTAATCCCTTTTATTCGGTAGACATTCGGGCGGGTAGGGCCGGAAAGCATCAGAAGACCGAGCACATCACATATGGCCGGTTAGCTCAGTTGGTTAGAGCGTGGTGCTAATAACGCCAAGGTCGCGGGTTCGATCCCCGTACGGGCCAGTTCCTCCGCTTTTGGTGAGCTTTAGTAGGAGGACTGTTAAGCCCTTCTACCGGGTACAAAGTCATACGGGATGGGCCAGAAAGCGTCAGATGAATGGCCACAGCCCATGGCCGGTCAGGGGCCAGATTCTTGAATTTTGGTGAGCTCTCTGTTATATAGTGGACAGGTTGCAAAACTCTTTCATTTCCGGCGAGCTCAGTTGGTTAGAGCATTATGCTAATAATGCCAAAGTCTCCAGTTCCATCTGTGTAGTTGCCTGGTTTTTCTCATCAGAATTAGGTCGGACCTGTCGGCCCTTTTATCCAGCTAGACAGTCATTTAAGAAGGCCCAGAAAGTGTTGTTAGATTTGCCAAAATACATGACCAGTGACCTGAGTTGGTTAGAGCATTCTGCTAATCATGCCAAAGCCTCTGGTTCGAGCCCTGTAGTCACCTGGCTCTAATCTTCCCAAGTAGCTTAGAGTGCGATGCTAATTACATTAAGGTCGCAGCCTCAACCCCTGTGTGAGCCAGGCTCTTTTTTTCTGAAGACCCACTGCTATCTTTTGGACAGGTTGCACAGCCCTTTCTTTTCAATTGTGGGCAAACGGACCTTTAATCCCTTTTATTCGGTAGACATTCGGGCGGGTAGGGCCGGAAAGCATCAGAAGACCGAGCACATCACATATGGCCGGTTAGCTCAGTTGGTTAGAGCGTGGTGCTAATAACGCCAAGGTCGTGGGTTCGATCCCCGTACGGGCCAGTTCCTCCGCTTTTGGTGAGCTTTAGTAGGAGGACTGTTAAGCCCTTCTACCGGGTACAAAGTCATACGGGATGGGCCAGAAAGCGTCAGATGAATGGCCACAGCCCACGGCCGGTCAGGGGCCAGATTCTTGAATTTTGGTGAGCTCTCTGTTATATAGTGGACAGGTTGCAAAACTCTTTCATTTCCGGCGAGCTCAGTTGGTTAGAGCATTATGCTAATAATGCCAAAGTCTCCAGTTCCATCTGTGTAGTTGCCTGGCTTTTCTCATCAGAATTAGGTCGGACCTGTCGGCCCTTTTATCCAGCTAGACAGTCATTTAAGAAGGCCTTGAAAGTGTTGTTAGATTTGCCAAAATACATGACCAGTGAGCTGAGTTGGTTAGAGCATTCTGCTAATCATGCCAAAGCCTCTGGTTCGAGCCCTGTAGTCACCTGGCTCTAATCTTCCCAAGTAGCTTAGAGTGCGATGCTAATTACATTAAGGTCGCAGCCTCAACCCCTGTGTGAGCCAGGCTCTTTTTTTCTGAAGACCCACTGCTATCTTTTGGACAGGTTGCACAGCCCTTTCTTTTCAATTGTGGGCAAACGGACCTTTAATCCCTTTTATTCGGTAGACATTCGGGCGGGTAGGGCCGGAAAGCATCAGAAGACCGAGCACATCACATATGGCCGGTTAGCTCAGTTGGTTAGAGCGTGGTGCTAATAACGCCAAGGTCGCGGGTTCGATCCCCGTACGGGCCAGTTCCTCCGCTTTTGGTGAGCTTTAGTAGGAGGACTGTTAAGCCCTTCTACCGGGTACAAAGTCATACGGGATGGGCCAGAAAGCGTCAGATGAATGGCCACAGCCCACGGCCGGTCAGGGGCCAGATTCTTGAATTTCGGTGAGCTCTCTGTTATATAGTGGACAGGTTGCAAAACTCTTTCATTTCCGGCGAGCTCAGTTGGTTAGAGCATTATGCTAATAATGCCAAAGTCTCCAGTTCCATCTGTGTAGTTGCCTGGCTTTTCTCATCAGAATTAGGTCGGACCTGTCGGCCCTTTTATCCAGCTAGACAGTCATTTAAGAAGGCCCAGAAAGTGTTGTTAGATTTGCCAAAATACATGACCAGTGAGCTGAGTTGGTTAGAGCATTCTGCTAATCATGCCAAAGCCTCTGGTTCGAGCCCTGTAGTCACCTGGCTCTAATCTTCCCAAGTAGCTTAGAGTGCGATGCTAATTACATTAAGGTCGCAGCCTCAACCCCTGTGTGAGCCAGGCTCTTTTTTTCTGAAGACCCACTGCTATCTTTTGGACAGGTTGCACAGCCCTTTCTTTTCAATTGTGGGCAAACGGACCTTTAATCCCTTTTATTCGGTAGACATTCGGGCGGGTAGGGCCGGAAAGCATCAGAAGACCGAGCACATCACATATGGCCGGTTAGCTCAGTTGGTTAGAGCGTGGTGCTAATAACGCCAAGGTCGCGGGTTCGATCCCCGTACGGGCCAGTTCCTCCGCTTTTGGTGAGCTTTAGTAGGAGGACTGTTAAGCCCTTCTACCGGGTACAAAGTCATACGGGATGGGCCAGAAAGCGTCAGATGAATGGCCACAGCCCACGGCCGGTCAGGGGCCAGATTCTTGAATTTTGGTGAGCTCTCTGTTATATAGTGGACAGGTTGCAAAACTCTTTCATTTCCGGCGAGCTCAGTTGGTTAGAGCATTATGCTAATAATGCCAAAGTCTCCAGTTCCATCTGTGTAGTTGCCTGGCTTTTCTCATCAGAATTAGGTCGGACCTGTCGGCCCTTTTATCCAGCTAGACAGTCATTTAAGAAGGCCCAGAAAGTGTTGTTAGATTTGCCAAAATACATGACCAGTGAGCTGAGTTGGTTAGAGCATTCTGCTAATCATGCCAAAGCCTCTGGTTCGAGCCCTGTAGTCACCTGGCTCTAATCTTCCCAAGTAGCTTAGAGTGCGATGCTAATTACATTAAGGGCGCAGCCTCAACCCCTGTGTGAGCCAGGCTCTTTTTTTCTGAAGACCCACTGCTATCTTTTGGACAGGTTGCACAGCCCTTTCTTTTCAATTGTGGGCAAACGGACCTTTAATCCCTTTTATTCGGTAGACATTCGGGCGGGTAGGGCCGGAAAGCATCAGAAGACCGAGCACATCACATATGGCCGGTTAGCTCAGTTGGTTAGAGCGTGGTGCTAATAACGCCAAGGTCGCGGGTTCGATCCCCGTACGGGCCAGTTCCTCCGCTTTTGGTGAGCTTTAGTAGGAGGACTGTTAAGCCCTTCTACCGGGTACAAAGTCATACGGGATGGGCCAGAAAGCGTCAGATGAATGGCCACAGCCCACAGCCCACGGCCGGTCAGGGGCCAGATTCTTGAATTTTGGTGAGCTCTCTGTTATATAGTGGACAGGTTGCAAAACTCTTTCATTTCCGGCGAGCTCAGTTGGTTAGAGCATTATGCTAATAATGCCAAAGTCTCCAGTTCCATCTGTGTAGTTGCCTGGCTTTTCTCATCAGAATTAGGTCGGACCTGTCGGCCCTTTTATCCAGCTAGACAGTCATTTAAGAAGGCCCAGAAAGTGTTGTTAGATTTGCCAAAATACATGACCAGTGAGCTGAGTTGGTTAGAGCATTCTGCTAATCATGCCAAAGCCTCTGGTTCGAGCCCTGTAGTCACCTGGCTCTAATCTTCCCAAGTAGCTTAGAGTGCGATGCTAATTACATTAAGGTCGCAGCCTCAACCCCTGTGTGAGCCAGGCTCTTTTTTTCTGAAGACCCACTGCTATCTTTTGGACAGGTTGCACAGCCCTTTCTTTTCAATTGTGGGCAAACGGACCTTTAATCCCTTTTATTCGGTAGACATTCGGGCGGGTAGGGCCGGAAAGCATCAGAAGACCGAGCACATCACATATGGCCGGTTAGCTCAGTTGGTTAGAGCGTGGTGCTAATAACGCCAAGGTCGTGGGTTCGATCCCCGTACGGGCCAGTTCCTCCGCTTTTGGTGAGCTTTAGTAGGAGGACTGTTAAGCCCTTCTACCGGGTACAAAGTCATACGGGATGGGCCAGAAAGCGTCAGATGAATGGCCACAGCCCACGGCCAGTCAGGGGCCAGATTCTTGAATTTTGGTGAGCTCTCTGTTATATAGTGGACAGGTTGCAAAACTCTTTCATTTCCGGCGAGCTCAGTTGGTTAGAGCATTATGCTAATAATGCCAAAGTCTCCAGTTCCATCTGTGTAGTTGCCTGGCTTTTCTCATCAGAATTAGGTCGGACCTGTCGGCCCTTTTATCCAGCTAGACAGTCATTTAAGAAGGCCTTGAAAGTGTTGTTAGATTTGCCAAAATACATGACCAGTGAGCTGAGTTGGTTAGAGCATTCTGCTAATCATGCCAAAGCCTCTGGTTCGAGCCCTGTAGTCACCTGGCTCTAATCTTCCCAAGTAGCTTAGAGTGCGATGCTAATTACATTAAGGTCGCAGCCTCAACCCCTGTGTGAGCCAGGCTCTTTTTTTCTGAAGACCCACTGCTATCTTTTGGACAGGTTGCACAGCCCTTTCTTTTCAATTGTGGGCAAACGGACCTTTAATCCCTTTTATTCGGTAGACATTCGGGCGGGTAGGGCCGGAAAGCATCAGAAGACCAAGCGCATCACATATGGCCGGTTAGCTCAGTTGGTTAGAGCGTGGTGCTAATAACGCCAAGGTCGCGGGTTCGATCCCCGTACGGGCCAGTTCCTCCGCTTTTGGTGAGCTTTAGTAGGAGGACTGTTAAGCCCTTCTACCGGGTACAAAGTCATACGGGATGGGCCAGAAAGCGTCAGATGAATGGCCACAGCCCACGGCCGGTCAGGGGCCAGATTCTTGAATTTTGGTGAGCTCTCTGTTATATAGTGGACAGGTTGCAAAACTCTTTCATTTCCGGCGAGCTCAGTTGGTTAGAGCATTATGCTAATAATGCCAAAGTCTCCAGTTCCATCTGTGTAGTTGCCTGGCTTTTCTCATCAGAATTAGGTCGGACCTGTCGGCCCTTTTATCCAGCTAGACAGTCATTTAAGAAGGCCCAGAAAGTGTTGTTAGATTTGCCAAAATACATGACCAGTGAGCTGAGTTGGTTAGAGCATTCTGCTAATCATGCCAAAGCCTCTGGTTCGAGCCCTGTAGTCACCTGGCTCTAATCTTCCCAAGTAGCTTAGAGTGCGATGCTAATTACATTAAGGTCGCAGCCTCAACCCCTGTGTGAGCCAGGCTCTTTTTTTCTGAAGACCCACTGCTATCTTTTGGACAGGTTGCACAGCCCTTTCTTTTCAATTGTGGGCAAACGGACCTTTAATCCCTTTTATTCGGTAGACATTCGGGCGGGTAGGGCCGGAAAGCATCAGAAGACCGAGCGCATCACATATGGCCGGTTAGCTCAGTTGGTTAGAGCGTGGTGCTAATAACGCCAAGGTCGCGGGTTCGATCCCCGTACGGGCCAGTTCCTCCGCTTTTGGTGAGCTTTAGTAGGAGGACTGTTAAGCCCTTCTACCGGGTACAAAGTCATACGGGATGGGCCAGAAAGCGTCAGATGAATGGCCACAGCCCACGGCCGGTCAGGGGCCAGATTCTTGAATTTTGGTGAGCTCTCTGTTATATAGTGGACAGGTTGCAAAACTCTTTCATTTCCGGCGAGCTCAGTTGGTTAGAGCATTATGCTAATAATGCCAAAGTCTCCAGTTCCATCTGTGTAGTTGCCTGGCTTTTCTCATCAGAATTAGGTCGGACCTGTCGGCCCTTTTATCCAGCTAGACAGTCATTTAAGAAGGCCCAGAAAGTGTTGTTAGATTTGCCAAAATACATGACCAGTGAGCTGAGTTGGTTAGAGCATTCTGCTAATCATGCCAAAGCCTCTGGTTCGAGCCCTGTAGTCACCTGGCTCTAATCTTCCCAAGTAGCTTAGAGTGCGATGCTAATTACATTTAGGTCGCAGCCTCAACCCCTGTGTGAGCCAGGCTCTTTTTTTCTGAAGACCCACTGCTATCTTTTGGACAGGTTGCACAGCCCTTTCTTTTCAATTGTGGGCAAACGGACCTTTAATCCCTTTTATTCGGTAGACATTCGGGCGGGTAGGGCCGGAAAGCATCAGAAGACCGAGCACATCACATATGGCCGGTTAGCTCAGTTGGTTAGAGCGTGGTGCTAATAACGCCAAGGTCGCGGGTTCGATCCCCGTACGGGCCAGTTCCTCCGCTTTTGGTGAGCTTTAGTAGGAGGACTGTTAAGCCCTTCTACCGGGTACAAAGTCATACGGGATGGGCCAGAAAGCGTCAGATGAATGGCCACAGCCCACGGCCGGTCAGGGGCCAGATTCTTGAATTTTGGTGAGCTCTCTGTTATATAGTGGACAGGTTGCAAAACTCTTTCATTTCCGGCGAGCTCAGTTGGTTAGAGCATTATGCTAATAATGCCAAAGTCTCCAGTTCCATCTGTGTAGTTGCCTGGCTTTTCTCATCAGAATTAGGTCGGACCTGTCGGCCCTTTTATCCAGCTAGACAGTCATTTAAGAAGGCCCAGAAAGTGTTGTTAGATTTGCCAAAATACATGACCAGTGAGCTGAGTTGGTTAGAGCATTCTGCTAATCATGCCAAAGCCTCTGGTTCGAGCCCTGTAGTCACCTGGCTCTAATCTTCCCAAGTAGCTTAGAGTGCGATGCTAATTACATTAAGGTCGCAGCCTCAACCCCTGTGTGAGCCAGGCTCTTTTTTTCTGAAGACCCACTGCTATCTTTTGGACAGGTTGCACAGCCCTTTCTTTTCAATTGTGGGCAAACGGACCTTTAATCCCTTTTATTCGGTAGACATTCGGGCGGGTAGGGCCGGAAAGCATCAGAAGACCGAGCGCATCACATATGGCCGGTTAGCTCAGTTGGTTAGAGCGTGGTGCTAATAACGCCAAGGTCGCGGGTTCGATCCCCGTACGGGCCAGTTCCTCCGCTTTTGGTGAGCTTTAGTAGGAGGACTGTTAAGCCCTTCTACCGGGTACAAAGTCATACGGGATGGGCCAGAAAGCGTCAGATGAATGGCCACAGCCCACGGCCGGTCAGGGGCCAGATTCTTGAATTTTGGTGAGCTCTCTGTTATATAGTGGACAGGTTGCAAAACTCTTTCATTTCCGGCGAGCTCAGTTGGTTAGAGCATTATGCTAATAATGCCAAAGTCTCCAGTTCCATCTGTGTAGTTGCCTGGCTTTTCTCATCAGAATTAGGTCGGACCTGTCGGCCCTTTTATCCAGCTAGACAGTCATTTAAGAAGGCCCAGAAAGTGTTGTTAGATTTGCCAAAATACATGACCAGTGAGCTGAGTTGGTTAGAGCATTCTGCTAATCATGCCAAAGCCTCTGGTTCGAGCCCTGTAGTCACCTGGCTCTAATCTTCCCAAGTAGCTTAGAGTGCGATGCTAATTACATTAAGGTCGCAGCCTCAACCCCTGTGTGAGCCAGGCTCTTTTTTTCTGAAGACCCACTGCTATCTTTTGGACAGGTTGCACAGCCCTTTCTTTTCAATTGTGGGCAAACGGACCTTTAATCCCTTTTATTCGGTAGACATTCGGGCGGGTAGGGCCGGAAAGCATCAGAAGACCGAGCACATCACATATGGCCGGTTAGCTCAGTTGGTTAGAGCGTGGTGCTAATAACGCCAAGGTCGTGGGTTCGATCCCCGTACGGGCCAGTTCCTCCGCTTTTGGTGAGCTTTAGTAGGAGGACTGTTAAGCCCTTCTACCGGGTACAAAGTCATACGGGATGGGCCAGAAAGCGTCAGATGAATGGCCACAGCCCACAGCCCACGGCCGGTCAGGGGCCAGATTCTTGAATTTTGGTGAGCTCTCTGTTATATAGTGGACAGGTTGCAAAACTCTTTCATTTCCGGCGAGCTCAGTTGGTTAGAGCATTATGCTAATAATGCCAAAGTCTCCAGTTCCATCTGTGTAGTTGCCTGGCTTTTCTCATCAGAATTAGGTCGGACCTGTCGGCCCTTTTATCCAGCTAGACAGTCATTTAAGAAGGCCCAGAAAGTGTTGTTAGATTTGCCAAAATACATGACCAGTGAGCTGAGTTGGTTAGAGCATTCTGCTAATCATGCCAAAGCCTCTGGTTCGAGCCCTGTAGTCACCTGGCTCTAATCTTCCCAAGTAGCTTAGAGTGCGATGCTAATTACATTAAGGGCGCAGCCTCAACCCCTGTGTGAGCCAGGCTCTTTTTTTCTGAAGACCCACTGCTGTCTTTTGGACAGGTTGCACAGCCCTTTCTTTTCAATTGTGGGCAAACGGACCTTTAATCCCTTTTATTCGGTAGACATTCGGGCGGGTAGGGCCGGAAAGCATCAGAAGACCGAGCACATCACATATGGCCGGTTAGCTCAGTTGGTTAGAGCGTGGTGCTAATAACGCCAAGGTCGCGGGTTCGATCCCCGTACGGGCCAGTTCCTCCGCTTTTGGTGAGCTTTAGTAGGAGGACTGTTAAGCCCTTCTACCGGGTACAAAGTCATACGGGATGGGCCAGAAAGCGTCAGATGAATGGCCACAGCCCATGGCCGGTCAGGGGCCAGATTCTTGAATTTTGGTGAGCTCTCTGTTATATAGTGGACAGGTTGCAAAACTCTTTCATTTCCGGCGAGCTCAGTTGGTTAGAGCATTATGCTAATAATGCCAAAGTCTCCAGTTCCATCTGTGTAGTTGCCTGGCTTTTCTCATCAGAATTAGGTCGGACCTGTCGGCCCTTTTATCCAGCTAGACAGTCATTTAAGAAGGCCCAGAAAGTGTTGTTAGATTTGCCAAAATACATGACCAGTGAGCTGAGTTGGTTAGAGCATTCTGCTAATCATGCCAAAGCCTCTGGTTCGAGCCCTGTAGTCACCTGGCTCTAATCTTCCCAAGTAGCTTAGAGTGCGATGCTAATTACATTAAGGTCGCAGCCTCAACCCCTGTGTGAGCCAGGCTCTTTTTTTCTGAAGACCCACTGCTATCTTTTGGACAGGTTGCACAGCCCTTTCTTTTCAATTGTGGGCAAACGGACCTTTAATCCCTTTTATTCGGTAGACATTCGGGCGGGTAGGGCCGGAAAGCATCAGAAGACCGAGCACATCACATATGGCCGGTTAGCTCAGTTGGTTAGAGCGTGGTGCTAATAACGCCAAGGTCGCGGGTTCGATCCCCGTACGGGCCAGTTCCTCCGCTTTTGGTGAGCTTTAGTAGGAGGACTGTTAAGCCCTTCTACCGGGTACAAAGTCATACGGGATGGGCCAGAAAGCGTCAGATGAATGGCCACAGCCCACGGCCGGTCAGGGGCCAGATTCTTGAATTTTGGTGAGCTCTCTGTTATATAGTGGACAGGTTGCAAAACTCTTTCATTTCCGGCGAGCTCAGTTGGTTAGAGCATTATGCTAATAATGCCAAAGTCTCCAGTTCCATCTGTGTAGTTGCCTGGCTTTTCTCATCAGAATTAGGTCGGACCTGTCGGCCCTTTTATCCAGCTAGACAGTCATTTAAGAAGGCCCAGAAAGTGTTGTTAGATTTGCCAAAATACATGACCAGTGAGCTGAGTTGGTTAGAGCATTCTGCTAATCATGCCAAAGCCTCTGGTTCGAGCCCTGTAGTCACCTGGCTCTAATCTTCCCAAGTAGCTTAGAGTGCGATGCTAATTACATTAAGGTCGCAGCCTCAACCCCTGTGTGAGCCAGGCTCTTTTTTTCTGAAGACCCACTGCTATCTTTTGGACAGGTTGCACAGCCCTTTCTTTTCAATTGTGGGCAAACGGACCTTTAATCCCTTTTATTCGGTAGACATTCGGGCGGGTAGGGCCGGAAAGCATCAGAAGACCGAGCGCATCACATATGGCCGGTTAGCTCAGTTGGTTAGAGCGTGGTGCTAATAACGCCAAGGTCGCGGGTTCGATCCCCGTACGGGCCAGTTCCTCCGCTTTTGGTGAGCTTTAGTAGGAGGACTGTTAAGCCCTTCTACCGGGTACAAAGTCATACGGGATGGGCCAGAAAGCGTCAGATGAATGGCCACAGCCCACGGCCGGTCAGGGGCCAGATTCTTGAATTTTGGTGAGCTCTCTGTTATATAGTGGACAGGTTGCAAAACTCTTTCATTTCCGGCGAGCTCAGTTGGTTAGAGCATTATGCTAATAATGCCAAAGTCTCCAGTTCCATCTGTGTAGTTGCCTGGCTTTTCTCATCAGAATTAGGTCGGACCTGTCGGCCCTTTTATCCAGCTAGACAGTCATTTAAGAAGGCCCAGAAAGTGTTGTTAGATTTGCCAAAATACATGACCAGTGAGCTGAGTTGGTTAGAGCATTCTGCTAATCATGCCAAAGCCTCTGGTTCGAGCCCTGTAGTCACCTGGCTCTAATCTTCCCAAGTAGCTTAGAGTGCGATGCTAATTACATTAAGGTCGCAGCCTCAACCCCTGTGTGAGCCAGGCTCTTTTTTTCTGAAGACCCACTGCTATCTTTTGGACAGGTTGCACAGCCCTTTCTTTTCAATTGTGGGCAAACGGACCTTTAATCCCTTTTATTCGGTAGACATTCGGGCGGGTAGGGCCGGAAAGCATCAGAAGACCGAGCACATCACATATGGCCGGTTAGCTCAGTTGGTTAGAGCGTGGTGCTAATAACGCCAAGGTCGTGGGTTCGATCCCCGTACGGGCCAGTTCCTCCGCTTTTGGTGAGCTTTAGTAGGAGGACTGTTAAGCCCTTCTACCGGGTACAAAGTCATACGGGATGGGCCAGAAAGCGTCAGATGAATGGCCACAGCCCACAGCCCACGGCCGGTCAGGGGCCAGATTCTTGAATTTTGGTGAGCTCTCTGTTATATAGTGGACAGGTTGCAAAACTCTTTCATTTCCGGCGAGCTCAGTTGGTTAGAGCATTATGCTAATAATGCCAAAGTCTCCAGTTCCATCTGTGTAGTTGCCTGGCTTTTCTCATCAGAATTAGGTCGGACCTGTCGGCCCTTTTATCCAGCTAGACAGTCATTTAAGAAGGCCCAGAAAGTGTTGTTAGATTTGCCAAAATACATGACCAGTGAGCTGAGTTGGTTAGAGCATTCTGCTAATCATGCCAAAGCCTCTGGTTCGAGCCCTGTAGTCACCTGGCTCTAATCTTCCCAAGTAGCTTAGAGTGCGATGCTAATTACATTAAGGGCGCAGCCTCAACCCCTGTGTGAGCCAGGCTCTTTTTTTCTGAAGACCCACTGCTGTCTTTTGGACAGGTTGCACAGCCCTTTCTTTTCAATTGTGGGCAAACGGACCTTTAATCCCTTTTATTCGGTAGACATTCGGGCGGGTAGGGCCAGAAAGCATCAGAAGACCGACCACATCACATATGGCCGGTTAGCTCAGTTGGTTAGAGCGTGGTGCTAATAACGCCAAGGTCGCGGGTTCGATCCCCGTACGGGCCAGTTCCTCCGCTTTTGGTGAGCTTTAGTAGGAGGACTGTTAAGCCCTTCTACCGGGTACAAAGTCATACGGGATGGGCCAGAAAGCGTCAGATGAATGGCCACAGCCCATGGCCGGTCAGGGGCCAGATTCTTGAATTTTGGTGAGCTCTCTGTTATATAGTGGACAGGTTGCAAAACTCTTTCATTTCCGGCGAGCTCAGTTGGTTAGAGCATTATGCTAATAATGCCAAAGTCTCCAGTTCCATCTGTGTAGTTGCCTGGCTTTTCTCATCAGAATTAGGTCGGACCTGTCGGCCCTTTTATCCAGCTAGACAGTCATTTAAGAAGGCCCAGAAAGTGTTGTTAGATTTGCCAAAATACATGACCAGTGAGCTGAGTTGGTTAGAGCATTCTGCTAATCATGCCAAAGCCTCTGGTTCGAGCCCTGTAGTCACCTGGCTCTAATCTTCCCAAGTAGCTTAGAGTGCGATGCTAATTACATTAAGGTCGCAGCCTCAACCCCTGTGTGAGCCAGGCTCTTTTTTTCTGAAGACCCACTGCTATCTTTTGGACAGGTTGCACAGCCCTTTCTTTTCAATTGTGGGCAAACGGACCTTTAATCCCTTTTATTCGGTAGACATTCGGGCGGGTAGGGCCGGAAAGCATCAGAAGACCGAGCACATCACATATGGCCGGTTAGCTCAGTTGGTTAGAGCGTGGTGCTAATAACGCCAAGGTCGCGGGTTCGATCCCCGTACGGGCCAGTTCCTCCGCTTTTGGTGAGCTTTAGTAGGAGGACTGTTAAGCCCTTCTACCGGGTACAAAGTCATACGGGATGGGCCAGAAAGCGTCAGATGAATGGCCACAGCCCACGGCCGGTCAGGGGCCAGATTCTTGAATTTTGGTGAGCTCTCTGTTATATAGTGGACAGGTTGCAAAACTCTTTCATTTCCGGCGAGCTCAGTTGGTTAGAGCATTATGCTAATAATGCCAAAGTCTCCAGTTCCATCTGTGTAGTTGCCTGGCTTTTCTCATCAGAATTAGGTCGGACCTGTCGGCCCTTTTATCCAGCTAGACAGTCATTTAAGAAGGCCCAGAAAGTGTTGTTAGATTTGCCAAAATACATGACCAGTGAGCTGAGTTGGTTAGAGCATTCTGCTAATCATGCCAAAGCCTCTGGTTCGAGCCCTGTAGTCACCTGGCTCTAATCTTCCCAAGTAGCTTAGAGTGCGATGCTAATTACATTAAGGTCGCAGCCTCAACCCCTGTGTGAGCCAGGCTCTTTTTTTCTGAAGACCCACTGCTATCTTTTGGACAGGTTGCACAGCCCTTTCTTTTCAATTGTGGGCAAACGGACCTTTAATCCCTTTTATTCGGTAGACATTCGGGCGGGTAGGGCCGGAAAGCATCAGAAGACCGAGCACATCACATATGGCCGGTTAGCTCAGTTGGTTAGAGCGTGGTGCTAATAACGCCAAGGTCGCGGGTTCGATCCCCGTACGGGCCAGTTCCTCCGCTTTTGGTGAGCTTTAGTAGGAGGACTGTTAAGCCCTTCTACCGGGTACAAAGTCATACGGGATGGGCCAGAAAGCGTCAGATGAATGGCCACAGCCCACGGCCGGTCAGGGGCCAGATTCTTGAATTTTGGTGAGCTCTCTGTTATATAGTGGACAGGTTGCAAAACTCTTTCATTTCCGGCGAGCTCAGTTGGTTAGAGCATTATGCTAATAATGCCAAAGTCTCCAGTTCCATCTGTGTAGTTGCCTGGCTTTTCTCATCAGAATTAGGTCGGACCTGTCGGCCCTTTTATCCAGCTAGACAGTCATTTAAGAAGGCCCAGAAAGTGTTGTTAGATTTGCCAAAATACATGACCAGTGAGCTGAGTTGGTTAGAGCATTCTGCTAATCATGCCAAAGCCTCTGGTTCGAGCCCTGTAGTCACCTGGCTCTAATCTTCCCAAGTAGCTTAGAGTGCGATGCTAATTACATTAAGGTCGCAGCCTCAACCCCTGTGTGAGCCAGGCTCTTTTTTTCTGAAGACCCACTGCTATCTTTTGGACAGGTTGCACAGCCCTTTCTTTTCAATTGTGGGCAAACGGACCTTTAATCCCTTTTATTCGGTAGACATTCGGGCGGGTAGGGCCGGAAAGCATCAGAAGACTGAGCACATCACATATGGCCGGTTAGCTCAGTTGGTTAGAGCGTGGTGCTAATAACGCCAAGGTCGCGGGTTCGATCCCCGTACGTGCCAGTTCCTCCGCTTTTGGTGAGCTTTAGTAGGAGGACTGTTAAGCCCTTCTACCGGGTACAAAGTCATACGGGATGGGCCAGAAAGCGTCAGATGAATGGCCACAGCCCACGGCCGGTCAGGGGCCAGATTCTTGAATTTTGGTGAGCTCTCTGTTATATAGTGGACAGGTTGCAAAACTCTTTCATTTCCGGCGAGCTCAGTTGGTTAGAGCATTATGCTAATAATGCCAAAGTCTCCAGTTCCATCTGTGTAGTTGCCTGGCTTTTCTCATCAGAATTAGGTCGGACCTGTCGGCCCTTTTATCCAGCTAGACAGTCATTTAAGAAGGCCCAGAAAGTGTTGTTAGATTTGCCAAAATACATGACCAGTGAGCTGAGTTGGTTAGAGCATTCTGCTAATCATGCCAAAGCCTCTGGTTCGAGCCCTGTAGTCACCTGGCTCTAATCTTCCCAAGTAGCTTAGAGTGCGATGCTAATTACATTAAGGTCGCAGCCTCAACCCCTGTGTGAGCCAGGCTCTTTTTTTCTGAAGACCCACTGCTATCTTTTGGACAGGTTGCACAGCCCTTTCTTTTCAATTGTGGGCAAACGGACCTTTAATCCCTTTTATTCGGTAGACATTCGGGCGGGTAGGGCCGGAAAGCATCAGAAGACCGAGCACATCACATATGGCCGGTTAGCTCAGTTGGTTAGAGCGTGGTGCTAATAACGCCAAGGTCGTGGGTTCGATCCCCGTACGGGCCAGTTCCTCCGCTTTTGGTGAGCTTTAGTAGGAGGACTGTTAAGCCCTTCTACCGGGTACAAAGTCATACGGGATGGGCCAGAAAGCGTCAGATGAATGGCCACAGCCCACGGCCGGTCAGGGGCCAGATTCTTGAATTTTGGTGAGCTCTCTGTTATATAGTGGACAGGTTGCAAAACTCTTTCATTTCCGGCGAGCTCAGTTGGTTAGAGCATTATGCTAATAATGCCAAAGTCTCCAGTTCCATCTGTGTAGTTGCCTGGCTTTTCTCATCAGAATTAGGTCGGACCTGTCGGCCCTTTTATCCAGCTAGACAGTCATTTAAGAAGGCCTTGAAAGTGTTGTTAGATTTGCCAAAATACATGACCAGTGAGCTGAGTTGGTTAGAGCATTCTGCTAATCATGCCAAAGCCTCTGGTTCGAGCCCTGTAGTCACCTGGCTCTAATCTTCCCAAGTAGCTTAGAGTGCGATGCTAATTACATTAAGGTCGCAGCCTCAACCCCTGTGTGAGCCAGGCTCTTTTTTTCTGAAGACCCACTGCTATCTTTTGGACAGGTTGCACAGCCCTTTCTTTTCAATTGTGGGCAAACGGACCTTTAATCCCTTTTATTCGGTAGACATTCGGGCGGGTAGGGCCGGAAAGCATCAGAAGACCGAGCACATCACATATGGCCGGTTAGCTCAGTTGGTTAGAGCGTGGTGCTAATAACGCCAAGGTCGCGGGTTCGATCCCCGTACGGGCCAGTTCCTCTGCTTTTGGTGAGCTTTAGTAGGAGGACTGTTAAGCCCTTCTACCGGGTACAAAGTCATACGGGATGGGCCAGAAAGCGTCAGATGAATGGCCACAGCCCACGGCCGGTCAGGGGCCAGATTCTTGAATTTTGGTGAGCTCTCTGTTATATAGTGGACAGGTTGCAAAACTCTTTCATTTCCGGCGAGCTCAGTTGGTTAGAGCATTATGCTAATAATGCCAAAGTCTCCAGTTCCATCTGTGTAGTTGCCTGGCTTTTCTCATCAGAATTAGGTCGGACCTGTCGGCCCTTTTATCCAGCTAGACAGTCATTTAAGAAGGCCCAGAAAGTGTTGTTAGATTTGCCAAAATACATGACCAGTGAGCTGAGTTGGTTAGAGCATTCTGCTAATCATGCCAAAGCCTCTGGTTCGAGCCCTGTAGTCACCTGGCTCTAATCTTCCCAAGTAGCTTAGAGTGCGATGCTAATTACATTAAGGTCGCAGCCTCAACCCCTGTGTGAGCCAGGCTCTTTTTTTCTGAAGACCCACTGCTATCTTTTGGACAGGTTGCACAGCCCTTTCTTTTCAATTGTGGGCAAACGGACCTTTAATCCCTTTTATTCGGTAGACATTCGGGCGGGTAGGGCCGGAAAGCATCAGAAGACCGAGCACATCACATATGGCCGGTTAGCTCAGTTGGTTAGAGCGTGGTGCTAATAACGCCAAGGTCGTGGGTTCGATCCCCGTACGGGCCAGTTCCTCCGCTTTTGGTGAGCTTTAGTAGGAGGACTGTTAAGCCCTTCTACCGGGTACAAAGTCATACGGGATGGGCCAGAAAGCGTCAGATGAATGGCCACAGCCCACGGCCGGTCAGGGGCCAGATTCTTGAATTTTGGTGAGCTCTCTGTTATATAGTGGACAGGTTGCAAAACTCTTTCATTTCCGGCGAGCTCAGTTGGTTAGAGCATTATGCTAATAATGCCAAAGTCTCCAGTTCCATCTGTGTAGTTGCCTGGCTTTTCTCATCAGAATTAGGTCGGACCTGTCGGCCCTTTTATCCAGCTAGACAGTCATTTAAGAAGGCCTTGAAAGTGTTGTTAGATTTGCCAAAATACATGACCAGTGAGCTGAGTTGGTTAGAGCATTCTGCTAATCATGCCAAAGCCTCTGGTTCGAGCCCTGTAGTCACCTGGCTCTAATCTTCCCAAGTAGCTTAGAGTGCGATGCTAATTACATTAAGGTCGCAGCCTCAACCCCTGTGTGAGCCAGGCTCTTTTTTTCTGAAGACCCACTGCTATCTTTTGGACAGGTTGCACAGCCCTTTCTTTTCAATTGTGGGCAAACGGACCTTTAATCCCTTTTATTCGGTAGACATTCGGGCGGGTAGGGCCGGAAAGCATCAGAAGACCGAGCACATCACATATGGCCGGTTAGCTCAGTTGGTTAGAGCGTGGTGCTAATAACGCCAAGGTCGCGGGTTCGATCCCCGTACGGGCCAGTTCCTCCGCTTTTGGTGAGCTTTAGTAGGAGGACTGTTAAGCCCTTCTACCGGGTACAAAGTCATACGGGATGGGCCAGAAAGCGTCAGATGAATGGCCACAGCCCACGGCCGGTCAGGGGCCAGATTCTTGAATTTTGGTGAGCTCTCTGTTATATAGTGGACAGGTTGCAAAACTCTTTCATTTCCGGCGAGCTCAGTTGGTTAGAGCATTATGCTAATAATGCCAAAGTCTCCAGTTCCATCTGTGTAGTTGCCTGGCTTTTCTCATCAGAATTAGGTCGGACCTGTCGGCCCTTTTATCCAGCTAGACAGTCATTTAAGAAGGCCCAGAAAGTGTTGTTAGATTTGCCAAAATACATGACCAGTGAGCTGAGTTGGTTAGAGCATTCTGCTAATCATGCCAAAGCCTCTGGTTCGAGCCCTGTAGTCACCTGGCTCTAATCTTCCCAAGTAGCTTAGAGTGCGATGCTAATTACATTAAGGTCGCAGCCTCAACCCCTGTGTGAGCCAGGCTCTTTTTTTCTGAAGACCCACTGCTATCTTTTGGACAGGTTGCACAGCCCTTTCTTTTCAATTGTGGGCAAACGGACCTTTAATCCCTTTTATTCGGTAGACATTCGGGCGGGTAGGGCCGGAAAGCATCAGAAGACCGAGCACATCACATATGGCCGGTTAGCTCAGTTGGTTAGAGCGTGGTGCTAATAACGCCAAGGTCGCGGGTTCGATCCCCGTACGGGCCAGTTCCTCCGCTTTTGGTGAGCTTTAGTAGGAGGACTGTTAAGCCCTTCTACCGGGTACAAAGTCATACGGGATGGGCCAGAAAGCGTCAGATGAATGGCCACAGCCCACGGCCGGTCAGGGGCCAGATTCTTGAATTTTGGTGAGCTCTCTGTTATATAGTGGACAGGTTGCAAAACTCTTTCATTTCCGGCGAGCTCAGTTGGTTAGAGCATTATGCTAATAATGCCAAAGTCTCCAGTTCCATCTGTGTAGTTGCCTGGCTTTTCTCATCAGAATTAGGTCGGACCTGTCGGCCCTTTTATCCAGCTAGACAGTCATTTAAGAAGGCCCAGAAAGTGTTGTTAGATTTGCCAAAATACATGACCAGTGAGCTGAGTTGGTTAGAGCATTCTGCTAATCATGCCAAAGCCTCTGGTTCGAGCCCTGTAGTCACCTGGCTCTAATCTTCCCAAGTAGCTTAGAGTGCGATGCTAATTACATTAAGGTCGCAGCCTCAACCCCTGTGTGAGCCAGGCTCTTTTTTTCTGAAGACCCACTGCTATCTTTTGGACAGGTTGCACAGCCCTTTCTTTTCAATTGTGGGCAAACGGACCTTTAATCCCTTTTATTCGGTAGACATTCGGGCGGGTAGGGCCGGAAAGCATCAGAAGACCGAGCACATCACATATGGCCGGTTAGCTCAGTTGGTTAGAGCGTGGTGCTAATAACGCCAAGGTCGTGGGTTCGATCCCCGTACGGGCCAGTTCCTCCGCTTTTGGTGAGCTTTAGTAGGAGGACTGTTAAGCCCTTCTACCGGGTACAAAGTCATACGGGATGGGCCAGAAAGCGTCAGATGAATGGCCACAGCCCACGGCCGGTCAGGGGCCAGATTCTTGAATTTTGGTGAGCTCTCTGTTATATAGTGGACAGGTTGCAAAACTCTTTCATTTCCGGCGAGCTCAGTTGGTTAGAGCATTATGCTAATAACGCCAAAGTCTCCAGTTCCATCTGTGTAGTTGCCTGGCTTTTCTCATCAGAATTAGGTCGGACCTGTCGGCCCTTTTATCCAGCTAGACAGTCATTTAAGAAGGCCCAGAAAGTGTTGTTAGATTTGCCAAAATACATGACCAGTGAGCTGAGTTGGTTAGAGCATTCTGCTAATCATGCCAAAGCCTCTGGTTCGAGCCCTGTAGTCACCTGGCTCTAATCTTCCCAAGTAGCTTAGAGTGCGATGCTAATTACATTAAGGTCGCAGCCTCAACCCCTGTGTGAGCCAGGCTCTTTTTTTCTTAAGACCCACTGCTATCTTTTGGACAGGTTGCACAGCCCTTTCTTTTCAATTGTGGGCAAACGGACCTTTAATCCCTTTTATTCGGTAGACATTCGGGCGGGTAGGGCCGGAAAGCATCAGAAGACCGAGCACATCACATATGGCCGGTTAGCTCAGTTGGTTAGAGCGTGGTGCTAATAACGCCAAGGTCGCGGGTTCGATCCCCGTACGGGCCAGTTCCTCCGCTTTTGGTGAGCTTTAGTAGGAGGACTGTTAAGCCCTTCTACCGGGTACAAAGTCATACGGGATGGGCCAGAAAGCGTCAGATGAATGGCCACAGCCCACGGCCGGTCAGGGGCCAGATTCTTGAATTTTGGTGAGCTCTCTGTTATATAGTGGACAGGTTGCAAAACTCTTTCATTTCCGGCGAGCTCAGTTGGTTAGAGCATTATGCTAATAACGCCAAAGTCTCCAGTTCCATCTGTGTAGTTGCCTGGCTTTTCTCATCAGAATTAGGTCGGACCTGTCGGCCCTTTTATCCAGCTAGACAGTCATTTAAGAAGGCCCAGAAAGTGTTGTTAGATTTGCCAAAATACATGACCAGTGAGCTGAGTTGGTTAGAGCATTCTGCTAATCATGCCAAAGCCTCTGGTTCGAGCCCTGTAGTCACCTGGCTCTAATCTTCCCAAGTAGCTTAGAGTGCGATGCTAATTACATTAAGGTCGCAGCCTCAACCCCTGTGTGAGCCAGGCTCTTTTTTTCTGAAGACCCACTGCTATCTTTTGGACAGGTTGCACAGCCCTTTCTTTTCAATTGTGGGCAAACGGACCTTTAATCCCTTTTATTCGGTAGACATTCGGGCGGGTAGGGCCGGAAAGCATCAGAAGACCGAGCACATCACATATGGCCGGTTAGCTCAGTTGGTTAGAGCGTGGTGCTAATAACGCCAAGGTCGCGGGTTCGATCCCCGTACGGGCCAGTTCCTCCGCTTTTGGTGAGCTTTAGTAGGAGGACTGTTAAGCCCTTCTACCGGGTACAAAGTCATACGGGATGGGCCAGAAAGCGTCAGATGAATGGCCACAGCCCACGGCCGGTCAGGGGCCAGATTCTTGAATTTTGGTGAGCTCTCTGTTATATAGTGGACAGGTTGCAAAACTCTTTCATTTCCGGCGAGCTCAGTTGGTTAGAGCATTATGCTAATAATGCCAAAGTCTCCAGTTCCATCTGTGTAGTTGCCTGGCTTTTCTCATCAGAATTAGGTCGGACCTGTCGGCCCTTTTATCCAGCTAGACAGTCATTTAAGAAGGCCCAGAAAGTGTTGTTAGATTTGCCAAAATACATGACCAGTGAGCTGAGTTGGTTAGAGCATTCTGCTAATCATGCCAAAGCCTCTGGTTCGAGCCCTGTAGTCACCTGGCTCTAATCTTCCCAAGTAGCTTAGAGTGCGATGCTAATTACATTAAGGGCGCAGCCTCAACCCCTGTGTGAGCCAGGCTCTTTTTTTCTGAAGACCCACTGCTATCTTTTGGACAGGTTGCACAGCCCTTTCTTTTCAATTGTGGGCAAACGGACCTTTAATCCCTTTTATTCGGTAGACATTCGGGCGGGTAGGGCCGGAAAGCATCAGAAGACCGAGCACATCACATATGGCCGGTTAGCTCAGTTGGTTAGAGCGTGGTGCTAATAACGCCAAGGTCGCGGGTTCGATCCCCGTACGGGCCAGTTCCTCCGCTTTTGGTGAGCTTTAGTAGGAGGACTGTTAAGCCCTTCTACCGGGTACAAAGTCATACGGGATGGGCCAGAAAGCGTCAGATGAATGGCCACAGCCCATGGCCGGTCAGGGGCCAGATTCTTGAATTTTGGTGAGCTCTCTGTTATATAGTGGACAGGTTGCAAAACTCTTTCATTTCCGGCGAGCTCAGTTGGTTAGAGCATTATGCTAATAATGCCAAAGTCTCCAGTTCCATCTGTGTAGTTGCCTGGCTTTTCTCATCAGAATTAGGTCGGACCTGTCGGCCCTTTTATCCAGCTAGACAGTCATTTAAGAAGGCCCAGAAAGTGTTGTTAGATTTGCCAAAATACATGACCAGTGACCTGAGTTGGTTAGAGCATTCTGCTAATCATGCCAAAGCCTCTGGTTCGAGCCCTGTAGTCACCTGGCTCTAATCTTCCCAAGTAGCTTAGAGTGCAATGCTAATTACATTAAGGTCGCAGCCTCAACCCCTGTGTGAGCCAGGCTCTTTTTTTCTGAAGACCCACTGCTATCTTTTGGACAGGTTGCACAGCCCTTTCTTTTCAATTGTGGGCAAACGGACCTTTAATCCCTTTTATTCGGTAGACATTCGGGCGGGTAGGGCCGGAAAGCATCAGAAGACCGAGCACATCACATATGGCCGGATAGCTCAGTTGGTTAGAGCGTGGTGCTAATAACGCCAAGGTCGTGGGTTCGATCCCCGTACGGGCCAGTTCCTCCGCTTTTGGTGAGCTTTAGTAGGAGGACTGTTAAGCCCTTCTACCGGGTACAAAGTCATACGGGATGGGCCAGAAAGCGTCAGATGAATGGCCACAGCCCACGGCCGGTCAGGGGCCAGATTCTTGAATTTTGGTGAGCTCTCTGTTATATAGTGGACAGGTTGCAAAACTCTTTCATTTCCGGCGAGCTCAGTTGGTTAGAGCATTATGCTAATAACGCCAAAGTCTCCAGTTCCATCTGTGTAGTTGCCTGGCTTTTCTCATCAGAATTAGGTCGGACCTGTCGGCCCTTTTATCCAGCTAGACAGTCATTTAAGAAGGCCCAGAAAGTGTTGTTAGATTTGCCAAAATACATGACCAGTGAGCTGAGTTGGTTAGAGCATTCTGCTAATCATGCCAAAGCCTCTGGTTCGAGCCCTGTAGTCACCTGGCTCTAATCTTCCCAAGTAGCTTAGAGTGCGATGCTAATTACATTAAGGTCGCAGCCTCAACCCCTGTGTGAGCCAGGCTCTTTTTTTCTGAAGACCCACTGCTATCTTTTGGACAGGTTGCACAGCCCTTTCTTTTCAATTGTGGGCAAACGGACCTTTAATCCCTTTTATTCGGTAGACATTCGGGCGGGTAGGGCCGGAAAGCATCAGAAGACCGAGCACATCACATATGGCCGGTTAGCTCAGTTGGTTAGAGCGTGGTGCTAATAACGCCAAGGTCGCGGGTTCGATCCCCGTACGGGCCAGTTCCTCCGCTTTTGGTGAGCTTTAGTAGGAGGACTGTTAAGCCCTTCTACCGGGTACAAAGTCATACGGGATGGGCCAGAAAGCGTCAGATGAATGGCCACAGCCCACGGCCGGTCAGGGGCCAGATTCTTGAATTTTGGTGAGCTCTCTGTTATATAGTGGACAGGTTGCAAAACTCTTTCATTTCCGGCGAGCTCAGTTGGTTAGAGCATTATGCTAATAATGCCAAAGTCTCCAGTTCCATCTGTGTAGTTGCCTGGCTTTTCTCATCAGAATTAGGTCGGACCTGTCGGCCCTTTTATCCAGCTAGACAGTCATTTAAGAAGGCCCAGAAAGTGTTGTTAGATTTGCCAAAATACATGACCAGTGAGCTGAGTTGGTTAGAGCATTCTGCTAATCATGCCAAAGCCTCTGGTTCGAGCCCTGTAGTCACCTGGCTCTAATCTTCCCAAGTAGCTTAGAGTGCGATGCTAATTACATTAAGGTCGCAGCCTCAACCCCTGTGTGAGCCAGGCTCTTTTTTTCTGAAGACCCACTGCTATCTTTTGGACAGGTTGCACAGCCCTTTCTTTTCAATTGTGGGCAAACGGACCTTTAATCCCTTTTATTCGGTAGACATTCGGGCGGGTAGGGCCGGAAAGCATCAGAAGACCGAGCACATCACATATGGCCGGTTAGCTCAGTTGGTTAGAGCGTGGTGCTAATAACGCCAAGGTCGTGGGTTCGATCCCCGTACGGGCCAGTTCCTCCGCTTTTGGTGAGCTTTAGTAGGAGGACTGTTAAGCCCTTCTACCGGGTACAAAGTCATACGGGATGGGCCAGAAAGCGTCAGATGAATGGCCACAGCCCACGGCCGGTCAGGGGCCAGATTCTTGAATTTTGGTGAGCTCTCTGTTATATAGTGGACAGGTTGCAAAACTCTTTCATTTCCGGCGAGCTCAGTTGGTTAGAGCATTATGCTAATAATGCCAAAGTCTCCAGTTCCATCTGTGTAGTTGCCTGGCTTTTCTCATCAGAATTAGGTCGGACCTGTCGGCCCTTTTATCCAGCTAGACAGTCATTTAAGAAGGCCTTGAAAGTGTTGTTAGATTTGCCAAAATACATGACCAGTGAGCTGAGTTGGTTAGAGCATTCTGCTAATCATGCCAAAGCCTCTGGTTCGAGCCCTGTAGTCACCTGGCTCTAATCTTCCCAAGTAGCTTAGAGTGCGATGCTAATTACATTAAGGTCGCAGCCTCAACCCCTGTGTGAGCCAGGCTCTTTTTTTCTGAAGACCCACTGCTATCTTTTGGACAGGTTGCACAGCCCTTTCTTTTCAATTGTGGGCAAACGGACCTTTAATCCCTTTTATTCGGTAGACATTCGGGCGGGTAGGGCCGGAAAGCATCAAAAGACCGAGCACATCACATATGGCCGGTTAGCTCAGTTGGTTAGAGCGTGGTGCTAATAACGCCAAGGTCGCGGGTTCGATCCCCGTACAGGCCAGTTCCTCTGCTTTTGGTGAGCTTTAGTAGGAGGACTGTTAAGCCCTTCTACCGGGTACAAAGTCATACGGGATGGGCCAGAAAGCGTCAGATGAATGGCCACAGCCCACGGCCGGTCAGGGGCCAGATTCTTGAATTTTGGTGAGCTCTCTGTTATATAGTGGACAGGTTGCAAAACTCTTTCATTTCCGGCGAGCTCAGTTGGTTAGAGCATTATGCTAATAATGCCAAAGTCTCCAGTTCCATCTGTGTAGTTGCCTGGCTTTTCTCATCAGAATTAGGTCGGACCTGTCGGCCCTTTTATCCAGCTAGACAGTCATTTAAGAAGGCCCAGAAAGTGTTGTTAGATTTGCCAAAATACAGGACCAGTGAGCTGAGTTGGTTAGAGCATTCTGCTAATCATGCCAAAGCCTCTGGTTCGAGCCCTGTAGTCACCTGGCTCTAATCTTCCCAAGTAGCTTAGAGTGCGATGCTAATTACATTAAGGTCGCAGCCTCAACCCCTGTGTGAGCCAGGCTCTTTTTTTCTGAAGACCCACTGCTATCTTTTGGACAGGTTGCACAGCCCTTTCTTTTCAATTGTGGGCAAACGGACCTTTAATCCCTTTTATTCGGTAGACATTCGGGCGGGTAGGGCCGGAAAGCATCAGAAGACCGAGCACATCACATATGGCCGGTTAGCTCAGTTGGTTAGAGCGTGGTGCTAATAACGCCAAGGTCGTGGGTTCGATCCCCGTACGGGCCAGTTCCTCCGCTTTTGGTGAGCTTTAGTAGGAGGACTGTTAAGCCCTTCTACCGGGTACAAAGTCATACGGGATGGGCCAGAAAGCGTCAGATGAATGGCCACAGCCCACGGCCGGTCAGGGGCCAGATTCTTGAATTTTGGTGAGCTCTCTGTTATATAGTGGACAGGTTGCAAAACTCTTTCATTTCCGGCGAGCTCAGTTGGTTAGAGCATTATGCTAATAATGCCAAAGTCTCCAGTTCCATCTGTGTAGTTGCCTGGCTTTTCTCATCAGAATTAGGTCGGACCTGTCGGCCCTTTTATCCAGCTAGACAGTCATTTAAGAAGGCCTTGAAAGTGTTGTTAGATTTGCCAAAATACATGACCAGTGAGCTGAGTTGGTTAGAGCATTCTGCTAATCATGCCAAAGCCTCTGGTTCGAGCCCTGTAGTCACCTGGCTCTAATCTTCCCAAGTAGCTTAGAGTGCGATGCTAATTACATTAAGGTCGCAGCCTCAACCCCTGTGTGAGCCAGGCTCTTTTTTTCTGAAGACCCACTGCTATCTTTTGGACAGGTTGCACAGCCCTTTCTTTTCAATTGTGGGCAAACGGACCTTTAATCCCTTTTATTCGGTAGACATTCGGGCGGGTAGGGCCGGAAAGCATCAGAAGACCGAGCACATCACATATGGCCGGTTAGCTCAGTTGGTTAGAGCGTGGTGCTAATAACGCCAAGGTCGCGGGTTCGATCCCCGTACGGGCCAGTTCCTCCGCTTTTGGTGAGCTTTAGTAGGAGGACTGTTAAGCCCTTCTACCGGGTACAAAGTCATACGGGATGGGCCAGAAAGCGTCAGATGAATGGCCACAGCCCACGGCCGGTCAGGGGCCAGATTCTTGAATTTTGGTGAGCTCTCTGTTATATAGTGGACAGGTTGCAAAACTCTTTCATTTCCGGCGAGCTCAGTTGGTTAGAGCATTATGCTAATAATGCCAAAGTCTCCAGTTCCATCTGTGTAGTTGCCTGGCTTTTCTCATCAGAATTAGGTCGGACCTGTCGGCCCTTTTATCCAGCTAGACAGTCATTTAAGAAGGCCCAGAAAGTGTTGTTAGATTTGCCAAAATACATGACCAGTGAGCTGAGTTGGTTAGAGCATTCTGCTAATCATGCCAAAGCCTCTGGTTCGAGCCCTGTAGTCACCTGGCTCTAATCTTCCCAAGTAGCTTAGAGTGCGATGCTAATTACATTAAGGTCGCAGCCTCAACCCCTGTGTGAGCCAGGCTCTTTTTTTCTGAAGACCCACTGCTATCTTTTGGACAGGTTGCACAGCCCTTTCTTTTCAATTGTGGGCAAACGGACCTTTAATCCCTTTTATTCGGTAGACATTCGGGCGGGTAGGGCCGGAAAGCATCAGAAGACCGAGCACATCACATATGGCCGGTTAGCTCAGTTGGTTAGAGCGTGGTGCTAATAACGCCAAGGTCGTGGGTTCGATCCCCGTACGGGCCAGTTCCTCCGCTTTTGGTGAGCTTTAGTAGGAGGACTGTTAAGCCCTTCTACCGGGTACAAAGTCATACGGGATGGGCCAGAAAGCGTCAGATGAATGGCCACAGCCCACGGCCGGTCAGGGGCCAGATTCTTGAATTTTGGTGAGCTCTCTGTTATATAGTGGACAGGTTGCAAAACTCTTTCATTTCCGGCGAGCTCAGTTGGTTAGAGCATTATGCTAATAACGCCAAAGTCTCCAGTTCCATCTGTGTAGTTGCCTGGCTTTTCTCATCAGAATTAGGTCGGACCTGTCGGCCCTTTTATCCAGCTAGACAGTCATTTAAGAAGGCCCAGAAAGTGTTGTTAGATTTGCCAAAATACATGACCAGTGAGCTGAGTTGGTTAGAGCATTCTGCTAATCATGCCAAAGCCTCTGGTTCGAGCCCTGTAGTCACCTGGCTCTAATCTTCCCAAGTAGCTTAGAGTGCGATGCTAATTACATTAAGGTCGCAGCCTCAACCCCTGTGTGAGCCAGGCTCTTTTTTTCTTAAGACCCACTGCTATCTTTTGGACAGGTTGCACAGCCCTTTCTTTTCAATTGTGGGCAAACGGACCTTTAATCCCTTTTATTCGGTAGACATTCGGGCGGGTAGGGCCGGAAAGCATCAGAAGACCGAGCACATCACATATGGCCGGTTAGCTCAGTTGGTTAGAGCGTGGTGCTAATAACGCCAAGGTCGCGGGTTCGATCCCCGTACGGGCCAGTTCCTCCGCTTTTGGTGAGCTTTAGTAGGAGGACTGTTAAGCCCTTCTACCGGGTACAAAGTCATACGGGATGGGCCAGAAAGCGTCAGATGAATGGCCACAGCCCACGGCCGGTCAGGGGCCAGATTCTTGAATTTTGGTGAGCTCTCTGTTATATAGTGGACAGGTTGCAAAACTCTTTCATTTCCGGCGAGCTCAGTTGGTTAGAGCATTATGCTAATAATGCCAAAGTCTCCAGTTCCATCTGTGTAGTTGCCTGGCTTTTCTCATCAGAATTAGGTCGGACCTGTCGGCCCTTTTATCCAGCTAGACAGTCATTTAAGAAGGCCCAGAAAGTGTTGTTAGATTTGCCAAAATACATGACCAGTGAGCTGAGTTGGTTAGAGCATTCTGCTAATCATGCCAAAGCCTCTGGTTCGAGCCCTGTAGTCACCTGGCTCTAATCTTCCCAAGTAGCTTAGAGTGCGATGCTAATTACATTAAGGGCGCAGCCTCAACCCCTGTGTGAGCCAGGCTCTTTTTTTCTGAAGACCCACTGCTATCTTTTGGACAGGTTGCACAGCCCTTTCTTTTCAATTGTGGGCAAACGGACCTTTAATCCCTTTTATTCGGTAGACATTCGGGCGGGTAGGGCCGGAAAGCATCAGAAGACCGAGCACATCACATATGGCCGGTTAGCTCAGTTGGTTAGAGCGTGGTGCTAATAACGCCAAGGTCGCGGGTTCGATCCCCGTACGGGCCAGTTCCTCCGCTTTTGGTGAGCTTTAGTAGGAGGACTGTTAAGCCCTTCTACCGGGTACAAAGTCATACGGGATGGGCCAGAAAGCGTCAGATGAATGGCCACAGCCCATGGCCGGTCAGGGGCCAGATTCTTGAATTTTGGTGAGCTCTCTGTTATATAGTGGACAGGTTGCAAAACTCTTTCATTTCCGGCGAGCTCAGTTGGTTAGAGCATTATGCTAATAATGCCAAAGTCTCCAGTTCCATCTGTGTAGTTGCCTGGCTTTTCTCATCAGAATTAGGTCGGACCTGTCGGCCCTTTTATCCAGCTAGACAGTCATTTAAGAAGGCCCAGAAAGTGTTGTTAGATTTGCCAAAATACATGACCAGTGAGCTGAGTTGGTTAGAGCATTCTGCTAATCATGCCAAAGCCTCTGGTTCGAGCCCTGTAGTCACCTGGCTCTAATCTTCCCAAGTAGCTTAGAGTGCGATGCTAATTACATTAAGGTCGCAGCCTCAACCCCTGTGTGAGCCAGGCTCTTTTTTTCTGAAGACCCACTGCTATCTTTTGGACAGGTTGCACAGCCCTTTCTTTTCAATTGTGGGCAAACGGACCTTTAATCCCTTTTATTCGGTAGACATTCGGGCGGGTAGGGCCGGAAAGCATCAGAAGACCGAGCACATCACATATGGCCGGTTAGCTCAGTTGGTTAGAGCGTGGTGCTAATAACGCCAAGGTCGTGGGTTCGATCCCCGTACGGGCCAGTTCCTCCGCTTTTGGTGAGCTTTAGTAGGAGGACTGTTAAGCCCTTCTACCGGGTACAAAGTCATACGGGATGGGCCAGAAAGCGTCAGATGAATGGCCACAGCCCACGGCCGGTCAGGGGCCAGATTCTTGAATTTTGGTGAGCTCTCTGTTATATAGTGGACAGGTTGCAAAACTCTTTCATTTCCGGCGAGCTCAGTTGGTTAGAGCATTATGCTAATAACGCCAAAGTCTCCAGTTCCATCTGTGTAGTTGCCTGGCTTTTCTCATCAGAATTAGGTCGGACCTGTCGGCCCTTTTATCCAGCTAGACAGTCATTTAAGAAGGCCCAGAAAGTGTTGTTAGATTTGCCAAAATACATGACCAGTGAGCTGAGTTGGTTAGAGCATTCTGCTAATCATGCCAAAGCCTCTGGTTCGAGCCCTGTAGTCACCTGGCTCTAATCTTCCCAAGTAGCTTAGAGTGCGATGCTAATTACATTAAGGTCGCAGCCTCAACCCCTGTGTGAGCCAGGCTCTTTTTTTCTTAAGACCCACTGCTATCTTTTGGACAGGTTGCACAGCCCTTTCTTTTCAATTGTGGGCAAACGGACCTTTAATCCCTTTTATTCGGTAGACATTCGGGCGGGTAGGGCCGGAAAGCATCAGAAGACCGAGCACATCACATATGGCCGGTTAGCTCAGTTGGTTAGAGCGTGGTGCTAATAACGCCAAGGTCGCGGGTTCGATCCCCGTACGGGCCAGTTCCTCCGCTTTTGGTGAGCTTTAGTAGGAGGACTGTTAAGCCCTTCTACCGGGTACAAAGTCATACGGGATGGGCCAGAAAGCGTCAGATGAATGGCCACAGCCCACGGCCGGTCAGGGGCCAGATTCTTGAATTTTGGTGAGCTCTCTGTTATATAGTGGACAGGTTGCAAAACTCTTTCATTTCCGGCGAGCTCAGTTGGTTAGAGCATTATGCTAATAATGCCAAAGTCTCCAGTTCCATCTGTGTAGTTGCCTGGCTTTTCTCATCAGAATTAGGTCGGACCTGTCGGCCCTTTTATCCAGCTAGACAGTCATTTAAGAAGGCCCAGAAAGTGTTGTTAGATTTGCCAAAATACATGACCAGTGAGCTGAGTTGGTTAGAGCATTCTGCTAATCATGCCAAAGCCTCTGGTTCGAGCCCTGTAGTCACCTGGCTCTAATCTTCCCAAGTAGCTTAGAGTGCGATGCTAATTACATTAAGGGCGCAGCCTCAACCCCTGTGTGAGCCAGGCTCTTTTTTTCTGAAGACCCACTGCTATCTTTTGGACAGGTTGCACAGCCCTTTCTTTTCAATTGTGGGCAAACGGACCTTTAATCCCTTTTATTCGGTAGACATTCGGGCGGGTAGGGCCGGAAAGCATCAGAAGACCGAGCACATCACATATGGCCGGTTAGCTCAGTTGGTTAGAGCGTGGTGCTAATAACGCCAAGGTCGCGGGTTCGATCCCCGTACGGGCCAGTTCCTCTGCTTTTGGTGAGCTTTAGTAGGAGGACTGTTAAGCCCTTCTACCGGGTACAAAGTCATACGGGATGGGCCAGAAAGCGTCAGATGAATGGCCACAGCCCATGGCCGGTCAGGGGCCAGATTCTTGAATTTTGGTGAGCTCTCTGTTATATAGTGGACAGGTTGCAAAACTCTTTCATTTCCGGCGAGCTCAGTTGGTTAGAGCATTATGCTAATAATGCCAAAGTCTCCAGTTCCATCTGTGTAGTTGCCTGGCTTTTCTCATCAGAATTAGGTCGGACCTGTCGGCCCTTTTATCCAGCTAGACAGTCATTTAAGAAGGCCCAGAAAGTGTTGTTAGATTTGCCAAAATACATGACCAGTGACCTGAGTTGGTTAGAGCATTCTGCTAATCATGCCAAAGCCTCTGGTTCGAGCCCTGTAGTCACCTGGCTCTAATCTTCCCAAGTAGCTTAGAGTGCGATGCTAATTACATTAAGGTCGCAGCCTCAACCCCTGTGTGAGCCAGGCTCTTTTTTTCTGAAGACCCACTGCTATCTTTTGGACAGGTTGCACAGCCCTTTCTTTTCAATTGTGGGCAAACGGACCTTTAATCCCTTTTATTCGGTAGACATTCGGGCGGGTAGGGCCGGAAAGCATCAGAAGACCGAGCACATCACATATGGCCGGTTAGCGCAGTTGGTTAGAGCGTGGTGCTAATAACGCCAAGGTCGCGGGTTCGATCCCCGTACGGGCCAGTTCCTCCGCTTTTGGTGAGCTTTAGTAGGAGGACTGTTAAGCCCTTCTACCGGGTACAAAGTCATACGGGATGGGCCAGAAAGCGTCAGATGAATGGCCACAGCCCACGGCCGGTCAGGGGCCAGATTCTTGAATTTTGGTGAGCTCTCTGTTATATAGTGGACAGGTTGCAAAACTCTTTCATTTCCGGCGAGCTCAGTTGGTTAGAGCATTATGCTAATAATGCCAAAGTCTCCAGTTCCATCTGTGTAGTTGCCTGGCTTTTCTCATCAGAATTAGGTCGGACCTGTCGGCCCTTTTATCCAGCTAGACAGTCATTTAAGAAGGCCCAGAAAGTGTTGTTAGATTTGCCAAAATACATGACCAGTGAGCTGAGTTGGTTAGAGCATTCTGCTAATCATGCCAAAGCCTCTGGTTCGAGCCCTGTAGTCACCTGGCTCTAATCTTCCCAAGTAGCTTAGAGTGCGATGCTAATTACATTAAGGTCGCAGCCTCAACCCCTGTGTGAGCCAGGCTCTTTTTTTCTGAAGACCCACTGCTATCTTTTGGACAGGTTGCACAGCCCTTTCTTTTCAATTGTGGGCAAACGGACCTTTAATCCCTTTTATTCGGTAGACATTCGGGCGGGTAGGGCCGGAAAGCATCAGAAGACCGAGCACATCACATATGGCCGGTTAGCTCAGTTGGTTAGAGCGTGGTGCTAATAACGCCAAGGTCGTGGGTTCGATCCCCGTACGGGCCAGTTCCTCCGCTTTTGGTGAGCTTTAGTAGGAGGACTGTTAAGCCCTTCTACCGGGTACAAAGTCATACGGGATGGGCCAGAAAGCGTCAGATGAATGGCCACAGCCCACGGCCGGTCAGGGGCCAGATTCTTGAATTTTGGTGAGCTCTCTGTTATATAGTGGACAGGTTGCAAAACTCTTTCATTTCCGGCGAGCTCAGTTGGTTAGAGCATTATGCTAATAACGCCAAAGTCTCCAGTTCCATCTGTGTAGTTGCCTGGCTTTTCTCATCAGAATTAGGTCGGACCTGTCGGCCCTTTTATCCAGCTAGACAGTCATTTAAGAAGGCCCAGAAAGTGTTGTTAGATTTGCCAAAATACATGACCAGTGAGCTGAGTTGGTTAGAGCATTCTGCTAATCATGCCAAAGCCTCTGGTTCGAGCCCTGTAGTCACCTGGCTCTAATCTTCCCAAGTAGCTTAGAGTGCGATGCTAATTACATTAAGGTCGCAGCCTCAACCCCTGTGTGAGCCAGGCTCTTTTTTTCTTAAGACCCACTGCTATCTTTTGGACAGGTTGCACAGCCCTTTCTTTTCAATTGTGGGCAAACGGACCTTTAATCCCTTTTATTCGGTAGACATTCGGGCGGGTAGGGCCGGAAAGCATCAGAAGACCGAGCACATCACATATGGCCGGTTAGCTCAGTTGGTTAGAGCGTGGTGCTAATAACGCCAAGGTCGCGGGTTCGATCCCCGTACGGGCCAGTTCCTCCGCTTTTGGTGAGCTTTAGTAGGAGGACTGTTAAGCCCTTCTACCGGGTACAAAGTCATACAGGATGGGCCAGAAAGCGTCAGATGAATGGCCACAGCCCACGGCCGGTCAGGGGCCAGATTCTTGAATTTTGGTGAGCTCTCTGTTATATAGTGGACAGGTTGCAAAACTCTTTCATTTCCGGCGAGCTCAGTTGGTTAGAGCATTATGCTAATAACGCCAAAGTCTCCAGTTCCATCTGTGTAGTTGCCTGGCTTTTCTCATCAGAATTAGGTCGGACCTGTCGGCCCTTTTATCCAGCTAGACAGTCATTTAAGAAGGCCCAGAAAGTGTTGTTAGATTTGCCAAAATACATGACCAGTGAGCTGAGTTGGTTAGAGCATTCTGCTAATCATTCCAAAGCCTCTGGTTCGAGCCCTGTAGTCACCTGGCTCTAATCTTCCCAAGTAGCTTAGAGTGCGATGCTAATTACATTAAGGTCGCAGCCTCAACCCCTGTGTGAGCCAGGCTCTTTTTTTCTGAAGACCCACTGCTATCTTTTGGACAGGTTGCACAGCCCTTTCTTTTCAATTGTGGGCAAACGGACCTTTAATCCCTTTTATTCGGTAGACATTCGGGCGGGTAGGGCCGGAAAGCATCAGAAGACCGAGCACATCACATATGGCCGGTTAGCTCAGTTGGTTAGAGCGTGGTGCTAATAACGCCAAGGTCGCGGGTTCGATCCCCGTACGGGCCAGTTCCTCCGCTTTTGGTGAGCTTTAGTAGGAGGACTGTTAAGCCCTTCTACCGGGTACAAAGTCATACGGGATGGGCCAGAAAGCGTCAGATGAATGGCCACAGCCCACGGCCGGTCAGGGGCCAGATTCTTGAATTTTGGTGAGCTCTCTGTTATATAGTGGACAGGTTGCAAAACTCTTTCATTTCCGGCGAGCTCAGTTGGTTAGAGCATTATGCTAATAATGCCAAAGTCTCCAGTTCCATCTGTGTAGTTGCCTGGCTTTTCTCATCAGAATTAGGTCGGACCTGTCGGCCCTTTTATCCAGCTAGACAGTCATTTAAGAAGGCCCAGAAAGTGTTGTTAGATTTGCCAAAATACATGACCAGTGAGCTGAGTTGGTTAGAGCATTCTGCTAATCATGCCAAAGCCTCTGGTTCGAGCCCTGTAGTCACCTGGCTCTAATCTTCCCAAGTAGCTTAGAGTGCGATGCTAATTACATTAAGGGCGCAGCCTCAACCCCTGTGTGAGCCAGGCTCTTTTTTTCTGAAGACCCACTGCTATCTTTTGGACAGGTTGCACAGCCCTTTCTTTTCAATTGTGGGCAAACGGACCTTTAATCCCTTTTATTCGGTAGACATTCGGGCGGGTAGGGCCGGAAAGCATCAGAAGACCGAGCACATCACATATGGCCGGTTAGCTCAGTTGGTTAGAGCGTGGTGCTAATAACGCCAAGGTCGCGGGTTCGATCCCCGTACGGGCCAGTTCCTCCGCTTTTGGTGAGCTTTAGTAGGAGGACTGTTAAGCCCTTCTACCGGGTACAAAGTCATACGGGATGGGCCAGAAAGCGTCAGATGAATGGCCACAGCCCATGGCCGGTCAGGGGCCAGATTCTTGAATTTTGGTGAGCTCTCTGTTATATAGTGGACAGGTTGCAAAACTCTTTCATTTCCGGCGAGCTCAGTTGGTTAGAGCATTATGCTAATAATGCCAAAGTCTCCAGTTCCATCTGTGTAGTTGCCTGGCTTTTCTCATCAGAATTAGGTCGGACCTGTCGGCCCTTTTATCCAGCTAGACAGTCATTTAAGAAGGCCCAGAAAGTGTTGTTAGATTTGCCAAAATACATGACCAGTGAGCTGAGTTGGTTAGAGCATTCTGCTAATCATGCCAAAGCCTCTGGTTCGAGCCCTGTAGTCACCTGGCTCTAATCTTCCCAAGTAGCTTAGAGTGCGATGCTAATTACATTAAGGTCGCAGCCTCAACCCCTGTGTGAGCCAGGCTCTTTTTTTCTGAAGACCCACTGCTATCTTTTGGACAGGTTGCACAGCCCTTTCTTTTCAATTGTGGGCAAACGGACCTTTAATCCCTTTTATTCGGTAGACATTCGGGCGGGTAGGGCCGGAAAGCATCAGAAGACCGAGCACATCACATATGGCCGGTTAGCTCAGTTGGTTAGAGCGTGGTGCTAATAACGCCAAGGTCGCGGGTTCGATCCCCGTACGGGCCAGTTCCTCCGCTTTTGGTGAGCTTTAGTAGGAGGACTGTTAAGCCCTTCTACCGGGTACAAAGTCATACGGGATGGGCCAGAAAGCGTCAGATGAATGGCCACAGCCCACGGCCGGTCAGGGGCCAGATTCTTGAATTTTGGTGAGCTCTCTGTTATATAGTGGACAGGTTGCAAAACTCTTTCATTTCCGGCGAGCTCAGTTGGTTAGAGCATTATGCTAATAACGCCAAAGTCTCCAGTTCCATCTGTGTAGTTGCCTGGCTTTTCTCATCAGAATTAGGTCGGACCTGTCGGCCCTTTTATCCAGCTAGACAGTCATTTAAGAAGGCCCAGAAAGTGTTGTTAGATTTGCCAAAATACATGACCAGTGAGCTGAGTTGGTTAGAGCATTCTGCTAATCATGCCAAAGCCTCTGGTTCGAGCCCTGTAGTCACCTGGCTCTAATCTTCCCAAGTAGCTTAGAGTGCGATGCTAATTACATTAAGGTCGCAGCCTCAACCCCTGTGTGAGCCAGGCTCTTTTTTTCTGAAGACCCACTGCTATCTTTTGGACAGGTTGCACAGCCCTTTCTTTTCAATTGTGGGCAAACGGACCTTTAATCCCTTTTATTCGGTAGACATTCGGGCGGGTAGGGCCGGAAAGCATCAGAAGACCGAGCACATCACATATGGCCGGTTAGCTCAGTTGGTTAGAGCGTGGTGCTAATAACGCCAAGGTCGCGGGTTCGATCCCCGTACGGGCCAGTTCCTCCGCTTTTGGTGAGCTTTAGTAGGAGGACTGTTAAGCCCTTCTACCGGGTACAAAGTCATACGGGATGGGCCAGAAAGCGTCAGATGAATGGCCACAGCCCACGGCCGGTCAGGGGCCAGATTCTTGAATTTTGGTGAGCTCTCTGTTATATAGTGGACAGGTTGCAAAACTCTTTCATTTCCGGCGAGCTCAGTTGGTTAGAGCATTATGCTAATAATGCCAAAGTCTCCAGTTCCATCTGTGTAGTTGCCTGGCTTTTCTCATCAGAATTAGGTCGGACCTGTCGGCCCTTTTATCCAGCTAGACAGTCATTTAAGAAGGCCCAGAAAGTGTTGTTAGATTTGCCAAAATACATGACCAGTGAGCTGAGTTGGTTAGAGCATTCTGCTAATCATGCCAAAGCCTCTGGTTCGAGCCCTGTAGTCACCTGGCTCTAATCTTCCCAAGTAGCTTAGAGTGCGATGCTAATTACATTAAGGGCGCAGCCTCAACCCCTGTGTGAGCCAGGCTCTTTTTTTCTGAAGACCCACTGCTATCTTTTGGACAGGTTGCACAGCCCTTTCTTTTCAATTGTGGGCAAACGGACCTTTAATCCCTTTTATTCGGTAGACATTCGGGCGGGTAGGGCCGGAAAGCATCAGAAGACCGAGCACATCACATATGGCCGGTTAGCTCAGTTGGTTAGAGCGTGGTGCTAATAACGCCAAGGTCGCGGGTTCGATCCCCGTACGGGCCAGTTCCTCCGCTTTTGGTGAGCTTTAGTAGGAGGACTGTTAAGCCCTTCTACCGGGTACAAAGTCATACGGGATGGGCCAGAAAGCGTCAGATGAATGGCCACAGCCCATGGCCGGTCAGGGGCCAGATTCTTGAATTTTGGTGAGCTCTCTGTTATATAGTGGACAGGTTGCAAAACTCTTTCATTTCCGGCGAGCTCAGTTGGTTAGAGCATTATGCTAATAATGCCAAAGTCTCCAGTTCCATCTGTGTAGTTGCCTGGCTTTTCTCATCAGAATTAGGTCGGACCTGTCGGCCCTTTTATCCAGCTAGACAGTCATTTAAGAAGGCCCAGAAAGTGTTGTTAGATTTGCCAAAATACATGACCAGTGAGCTTAGTTGGTTAGAGCATTCTGCTAATCATGCCAAAGCCTCTGGTTCGAGCCCTGTAGTCACCTGGCTCTAATCTTCCCAAGTAGCTTAGAGTGCGATGCTAATTACATTAAGGTCGCAGCCTCAACCCCTGTGTGAGCCAGGCTCTTTTTTTCTGAAGACCCACTGCTATCTTTTGGACAGGTTGCACAGCCCTTTCTTTTCAATTGTGGGCAAACGGACCTTTAATCCCTTTTATTCGGTAGACATTCGGGCGGGTAGGGCCGGAAAGCATCAGAAGACCGAGCACATCACATATGGCCGGTTAGCTCAGTTGGTTAGAGCGTGGTGCTAATAACGCCAAGGTCGCGGGTTCGATCCCCGTACGGGCCAGTTCCTCCGCTTTTGGTGAGCTTTAGTAGGAGGACTGTTAAGCCCTTCTACCGGGTACAAAGTCATACGGGATGGGCCAGAAAGCGTCAGATGAATGGCCACAGCCCACGGCCGGTCAGGGGCCAGATTCTTGAATTTTGGTGAGCTCTCTGTTATATAGTGGACAGGTTGCAAAACTCTTTCATTTCCGGCGAGCTCAGTTGGTTAGAGCATTATGCTAATAACGCCAAAGTCTCCAGTTCCATCTGTGTAGTTGCCTGGCTTTTCTCATCAGAATTAGGTCGGACCTGTCGGCCCTTTTATCCAGCTAGACAGTCATTTAAGAAGGCCCAGAAAGTGTTGTTAGATTTGCCAAAATACATGACCAGTGAGCTGAGTTGGTTAGAGCATTCTGCTAATCATGCCAAAGCCTCTGGTTCGAGCCCTGTAGTCACCTGGCTCTAATCTTCCCAAGTAGCTTAGAGTGCGATGCTAATTACATTAAGGTCGCAGCCTCAACCCCTGTGTGAGCCAGGCTCTTTTTTTCTGAAGACCCACTGCTATCTTTTGGACAGGTTGCACAGCCCTTTCTTTTCAATTGTGGGCAAACGGACCTTTAATCCCTTTTATTCGGTAGACATTCGGGCGGGTAGGGCCGGAAAGCATCAGAAGACCGAGCACATCACATATGGCCGGTTAGCTCAGTTGGTTAGAGCGTGGTGCTAATAACGCCAAGGTCGCGGGTTCGATCCCCGTACGGGCCAGTTCCTCCGCTTTTGGTGAGCTTTAGTAGGAGGACTGTTAAGCCCTTCTACCGGGTACAAAGTCATACGGGATGGGCCAGAAAGCGTCAGATGAATGGCCACAGCCCATGGCCGGTCAGGGGCCAGATTCTTGAATTTTGGTGAGCTCTCTGTTATATAGTGGACAGGTTGCAAAACTCTTTCATTTCCGGCGAGCTCAGTTGGTTAGAGCATTATGCTAATAATGCCAAAGTCTCCAGTTCCATCTGTGTAGTTGCCTGGCTTTTCTCATCAGAATTAGGTCGGACCTGTCGGCCCTTTTATCCAGCTAGACAGTCATTTAAGAAGGCCCAGAAAGTGTTGTTAGATTTGCCAAAATACATGACCAGTGAGCTTAGTTGGTTAGAGCATTCTGCTAATCATGCCAAAGCCTCTGGTTCGAGCCCTGTAGTCACCTGGCTCTAATCTTCCCAAGTAGCTTAGAGTGCGATGCTAATTACATTAAGGTCGCAGCCTCAACCCCTGTGTGAGCCAGGCTCTTTTTTTCTGAAGACCCACTGCTATCTTTTGGACAGGTTGCACAGCCCTTTCTTTTCAATTGTGGGCAAACGGACCTTTAATCCCTTTTATTCGGTAGACATTCGGGCGGGTAGGGCCGGAAAGCATCAGAAGACCGAGCACATCACATATGGCCGGTTAGCTCAGTTGGTTAGAGCGTGGTGCTAATAACGCCAAGGTCGCGGGTTCGATCCCCGTACGGGCCAGTTCCTCCGCTTTTGGTGAGCTTTAGTAGGAGGACTGTTAAGCCCTTCTACCGGGTACAAAGTCATACGGGATGGGCCAGAAAGCGTCAGATGAATGGCCACAGCCCACGGCCGGTCAGGGGCCAGATTCTTGAATTTTGGTGAGCTCTCTGTTATATAGTGGACAGGTTGCAAAACTCTTTCATTTCCGGCGAGCTCAGTTGGTTAGAGCATTATGCTAATAACGCCAAAGTCTCCAGTTCCATCTGTGTAGTTGCCTGGCTTTTCTCATCAGAATTAGGTCGGACCTGTCGGCCCTTTTATCCAGCTAGACAGTCATTTAAGAAGGCCCAGAAAGTGTTGTTAGATTTGCCAAAATACATGACCAGTGAGCTGAGTTGGTTAGAGCATTCTGCTAATCATGCCAAAGCCTCTGGTTCGAGCCCTGTAGTCACCTGGCTCTAATCTTACCAAGTAGCTTAGAGTGCGATGCTAATTACATTAAGGTCGCAGCCTCAACCCCTGTGTGAGCCAGGCTCTTTTTTTCTGAAGACCCACTGCTATCTTTTGGACAGGTTGCACAGCCCTTTCTTTTCAATTGTGGGCAAACGGACCTTTAATCCCTTTTATTCGGTAGACATTCGGGCGGGTAGGGCCGGAAAGCATCAGAAGACCGAGCACATCACATATGGCCGGTTAGCTCAGTTGGTTAGAGCGTGGTGCTAATAACGCCAAGGTCGCGGGTTTGATCCCCGTACGGGCCAGTTCCTCCGCTTTTGGTGAGCTTTAGTAGGAGGACTGTTAAGCCCTTCTACCGGGTACAAAGTCATACGGGATGGGCCAGAAAGCGTCAGATGAATGGCCACAGCCCACGGCCGGTCAGGGGCCAGATTCTTGAATTTTGGTGAGCTCTCTGTTATATAGTGGACAGGTTGCAAAACTCTTTCATTTCCGGCGAGCTCAGTTGGTTAGAGCATTATGCTAATAATGCCAAAGTCTCCAGTTCCATCTGTGTAGTTGCCTGGCTTTTCTCATCAGAATTAGGTCGGACCTGTCGGCCCTTTTATCCAGCTAGACAGTCATTTAAGAAGGCCCAGAAAGTGTTGTTAGATTTGCCAAAATACATGACCAGTGAGCTGAGTTGGTTAGAGCATTCTGCTAATCATGCCAAAGCCTCTGGTTCGAGCCCTGTAGTCACCTGGCTCTAATCTTCCCAAGTAGCTTAGAGTGCGATGCTAATTACATTAAGGGCGCAGCCTCAACCCCTGTGTGAGCCAGGCTCTTTTTTTCTGAAGACCCACTGCTATCTTTTGGACAGGTTGCACAGCCCTTTCTTTTCAATTGTGGGCAAACGGACCTTTAATCCCTTTTATTCGGTAGACATTCGGGCGGGTAGGGCCGGAAAGCATCAGAAGACCGAGCACATCACATATGGCCGGTTAGCTCAGTTGGTTAGAGCGTGGTGCTAATAACGCCAAGGTCGCGGGTTCGATCCCCGTACGGGCCAGTTCCTCCGCTTTTGGTGAGCTTTAGTAGGAGGACTGTTAAGCCCTTCTACCGGGTACAAAGTCATACGGGATGGGCCAGAAAGCGTCAGATGAATGGCCACAGCCCACGGCCGGTCAGGGGCCAGATTCTTGAATTTTGGTGAGCTCTCTGTTATATAGTGGACAGGTTGCAAAACTCTTTCATTTCCGGCGAGCTCAGTTGGTTAGAGCATTATGCTAATAATGCCAAAGTCTCCAGTTCCATCTGTGTAGTTGCCTGGCTTTTCTCATCAGAATTAGGTCGGACCTGTCGGCCCTTTTATCCAGCTAGACAGTCATTTAAGAAGGCCCAGAAAGTGTTGTTAGATTTGCCAAAATACATGACCAGTGAGCTGAGTTGGTTAGAGCATTCTGCTAATCATGCCAAAGCCTCTGGTTCGAGCCCTGTAGTCACCTGGCTCTAATCTTCCCAAGTAGCTTAGAGTGCGATGCTAATTACATTAAGGTCGCAGCCTCAACCCCTGTGTGAGCCAGGCTCTTTTTTTCTGAAGACCCACTGCTATCTTTTGGACAGGTTGCACAGCCCTTTCTTTTCAATTGTGGGCAAACGGACCTTTAATCCCTTTTATTCGGTAGACATTCGGGCGGGTAGGGCCGGAAAGCATCAGAAGACCGAGCACATCACATATGGCCGGTTAGCTCAGTTGGTTAGAGCGTGGTGCTAATAACGCCAAGGTCGCGGGTTCGATCCCCGTACGGGCCAGTTCCTCCGCTTTTGGTGAGCTTTAGTAGGAGGACTGTTAAGCCCTTCTACCGGGTACAAAGTCATACGGGATGGGCCAGAAAGCGTCAGATGAATGGCCACAGCCCACGGCCGGTCAGGGGCCAGATTCTTGAATTTTGGTGAGCTCTCTGTTATATAGTGGACAGGTTGCAAAACTCTTTCATTTCCGGCGAGCTCAGTTGGTTAGAGCATTATGCTAATAACGCCAAAGTCTCCAGTTCCATCTGTGTAGTTGCCTGGCTTTTCTCATCAGAATTAGGTCGGACCTGTCGGCCCTTTTATCCAGCTAGACAGTCATTTAAGAAGGCCCAGAAAGTGTTGTTAGATTTGCCAAAATACATGACCAGTGAGCTGAGTTGGTTAGAGCATTCTGCTAATCATGCCAAAGCCTCTGGTTCGAGCCCTGTAGTCACCTGGCTCTAATCTTCCCAAGTAGCTTAGAGTGCGATGCTAATTACATTAAGGTCGCAGCCTCAACCCCTGTGTGAGCCAGGCTCTTTTTTTCTGAAGACCCACTGCTATCTTTTGGACAGGTTGCACAGCCCTTTCTTTTCAATTGTGGGCAAACGGACCTTTAATCCCTTTTATTCGGTAGACATTCGGGCGGGTAGGGCCGGAAAGCATCAGAAGACCGAGCACATCACATATGGCCGGTTAGCTCAGTTGGTTAGAGCGTGGTGCTAATAACGCCAAGGTCGCGGGTTCGATCCCCGTACGGGCCAGTTCCTCCGCTTTTGGTGAGCTTTAGTAGGAGGACTGTTAAGCCCTTCTACCGGGTACAAAGTCATACGGGATGGGCCAGAAAGCGTCAGATGAATGGCCACAGCCCACGGCCGGTCAGGGGCCAGATTCTTGAATTTTGGTGAGCTCTCTGTTATATAGTGGACAGGTTGCAAAACTCTTTCATTTCCGGCGAGCTCAGTTGGTTAGAGCATTATGCTAATAATGCCAAAGTCTCCAGTTCCATCTGTGTAGTTGCCTGGCTTTTCTCATCAGAATTAGGTCGGACCTGTCGGCCCTTTTATCCAGCTAGACAGTCATTTAAGAAGGCCCAGAAAGTGTTGTTAGATTTGCCAAAATACATGACCAGTGAGCTGAGTTGGTTAGAGCATTCTGCTAATCATGCCAAAGCCTCTGGTTCGAGCCCTGTAGTCACCTGGCTCTAATCTTCCCAAGTAGCTTAGAGTGCGATGCTAATTACATTAAGGGCGCAGCCTCAACCCCTGTGTGAGCCAGGCTCTTTTTTTCTGAAGACCCACTGCTATCTTTTGGACAGGTTGCACAGCCCTTTCTTTTCAATTGTGGGCAAACGGACCTTTAATCCCTTTTATTCGGTAGACATTCGGGCGGGTAGGGCCGGAAAGCATCAGAAGACCGAGCACATCACATATGGCCGGTTAGCTCAGTTGGTTAGAGCGTGGTGCTAATAACGCCAAGGTCGCGGGTTCGATCCCCGTACGGGCCAGTTCCTCCGCTTTTGGTGAGCTTTAGTAGGAGGACTGTTAAGCCCTTCTACCGGGTACAAAGTCATACGGGATGGGCCAGAAAGCGTCAGATGAATGGCCACAGCCCACGGCCGGTCAGGGGCCAGATTCTTGAATTTTGGTGAGCTCTCTGTTATATAGTGGACAGGTTGCAAAACTCTTTCATTTCCGGCGAGCTCAGTTGGTTAGAGCATTATGCTAATAATGCCAAAGTCTCCAGTTCCATCTGTGTAGTTGCCTGGCTTTTCTCATCAGAATTAGGTCGGACCTGTCGGCCCTTTTATCCAGCTAGACAGTCATTTAAGAAGGCCCAGAAAGTGTTGTTAGATTTGCCAAAATACATGACCAGTGAGCTGAGTTGGTTAGAGCATTCTGCTAATCATGCCAAAGCCTCTGGTTCGAGCCCTGTAGTCACCTGGCTCTAATCTTCCCAAGTAGCTTAGAGTGCGATGCTAATTACATTAAGGTCGCAGCCTCAACCCCTGTGTGAGCCAGGCTCTTTTTTTCTGAAGACCCACTGCTATCTTTTGGACAGGTTGCACAGCCCTTTCTTTTCAATTGTGGGCAAACGGACCTTTAATCCCTTTTATTCGGTAGACATTCGGGCGGGTAGGGCCGGAAAGCATCAGAAGACCGAGCACATCACATATGGCCGGTTAGCTCAGTTGGTTAGAGCGTGGTGCTAATAACGCCAAGGTCGCGGGTTCGATCCCCGTACGGGCCAGTTCCTCCGCTTTTGGTGAGCTTTAGTAGGAGGACTGTTAAGCCCTTCTACCGGGTACAAAGTCATACGGGATGGGCCAGAAAGCGTCAGATGAATGGCCACAGCCCACGGCCGGTCAGGGGCCAGATTCTTGAATTTTGGTGAGCTCTCTGTTATATAGTGGACAGGTTGCAAAACTCTTTCATTTCCGGCGAGCTCAGTTGGTTAGAGCATTATGCTAATAATGCCAAAGTCTCCAGTTCCATCTGTGTAGTTGCCTGGCTTTTCTCATCAGAATTAGGTCGGACCTGTCGGCCCTTTTATCCAGCTAGACAGTCATTTAAGAAGGCCCAGAAAGTGTTGTTAGATTTGCCAAAATACATGACCAGTGAGCTGAGTTGGTTAGAGCATTCTGCTAATCATGCCAAAGCCTCTGGTTCGAGCCCTGTAGTCACCTGGCTCTAATCTTCCCAAGTAGCTTAGAGTGCGATGCTAATTACATTAAGGGCGCAGCCTCAACCCCTGTGTGAGCCAGGCTCTTTTTTTCTGAAGACCCACTGCTATCTTTTGGACAGGTTGCACAGCCCTTTCTTTTCAATTGTGGGCAAACGGACCTTTAATCCCTTTTATTCGGTAGACATTCGGGCGGGTAGGGCCGGAAAGCATCAGAAGACCGAGCACATCACATATGGCCGGTTAGCTCAGTTGGTTAGAGCGTGGTGCTAATAACGCCAAGGTCGCGGGTTCGATCCCCGTACGGGCCAGTTCCTCCGCTTTTGGTGAGCTTTAGTAGGAGGACTGTTAAGCCCTTCTACCGGGTACAAAGTCATACGGGATGGGCCAGAAAGCGTCAGATGAATGGCCACAGCCCACGGCCGGTCAGGGGCCAGATTCTTGAATTTTGGTGAGCTCTCTGTTATATAGTGGACAGGTTGCAAAACTCTTTCATTTCCGGCGAGCTCAGTTGGTTAGAGCATTATGCTAATAACGCCAAAGTCTCCAGTTCCATCTGTGTAGTTGCCTGGCTTTTCTCATCAGAATTAGGTCGGACCTGTCGGCCCTTTTATCCAGCTAGACAGTCATTTAAGAAGGCCCAGAAAGTGTTGTTAGATTTGCCAAAATACATGACCAGTGAGCTGAGTTGGTTAGAGCATTCTGCTAATCATGCCAAAGCCTCTGGTTCGAGCCCTGTAGTCACCTGGCTCTAATCTTCCCAAGTAGCTTAGAGTGCGATGCTAATTACATTAAGGTCGCAGCCTCAACCCCTGTGTGAGCCAGGCTCTTTTTTTCTGAAGACCCACTGCTATCTTTTGGACAGGTTGCACAGCCCTTTCTTTTCAATTGTGGGCAAACGGACCTTTAATCCCTTTTATTCGGTAGACATTCGGGCGGGTAGGGCCGGAAAGCATCAGAAGACCGAGCACATCACATATGGCCGGTTAGCTCAGTTGGTTAGAGCGTGGTGCTAATAACGCCAAGGTCGCGGGTTCGATCCCCGTACGGGCCAGTTCCTCCGCTTTTGGTGAGCTTTAGTAGGAGGACTGTTAAGCCCTTCTACCGGGTACAAAGTCATACGGGATGGGCCAGAAAGCGTCAGATGAATGGCCACAGCCCACGGCCGGTCAGGGGCCAGATTCTTGAATTTTGGTGAGCTCTCTGTTATATAGTGGACAGGTTGCAAAACTCTTTCATTTCCGGCGAGCTCAGTTGGTTAGAGCATTATGCTAATAATGCCAAAGTCTCCAGTTCCATCTGTGTAGTTGCCTGGCTTTTCTCATCAGAATTAGGTCGGACCTGTCGGCCCTTTTATCCAGCTAGACAGTCATTTAAGAAGGCCCAGAAAGTGTTGTTAGATTTGCCAAAATACATGACCAGTGAGCTGAGTTGGTTAGAGCATTCTGCTAATCATGCCAAAGCCTCTGGTTCGAGCCCTGTAGTCACCTGGCTCTAATCTTCCCAAGTAGCTTAGAGTGCGATGCTAATTACATTAAGGGCGCAGCCTCAACCCCTGTGTGAGCCAGGCTCTTTTTTTCTGAAGACCCACTGCTATCTTTTGGACAGGTTGCACAGCCCTTTCTTTTCAATTGTGGGCAAACGGACCTTTAATCCCTTTTATTCGGTAGACATTCGGGCGGGTAGGGCCGGAAAGCATCAGAAGACCGAGCACATCACATATGGCCGGTTAGCTCAGTTGGTTAGAGCGTGGTGCTAATAACGCCAAGGTCGCGGGTTCGATCCCCGTACGGGCCAGTTCCTCCGCTTTTGGTGAGCTTTAGTAGGAGGACTGTTAAGCCCTTCTACCGGGTACAAAGTCATACGGGATGGGCCAGAAAGCGTCAGATGAATGGCCACAGCCCACGGCCGGTCAGGGGCCAGATTCTTGAATTTTGGTGAGCTCTCTGTTATATAGTGGACAGGTTGCAAAACTCTTTCATTTCCGGCGAGCTCAGTTGGTTAGAGCATTATGCTAATAACGCCAAAGTCTCCAGTTCCATCTGTGTAGTTGCCTGGCTTTTCTCATCAGAATTAGGTCGGACCTGTCGGCCCTTTTATCCAGCTAGACAGTCATTTAAGAAGGCCCAGAAAGTGTTGTTAGATTTGCCAAAATACATGACCAGTGAGCTGAGTTGGTTAGAGCATTCTGCTAATCATGCCAAAGCCTCTGGTTCGAGCCCTGTAGTCACCTGGCTCTAATCTTCCCAAGTAGCTTAGAGTGCGATGCTAATTACATTAAGGTCGCAGCCTCAACCCCTGTGTGAGCCAGGCTCTTTTTTTCTGAAGACCCACTGCTATCTTTTGGACAGGTTGCACAGCCCTTTCTTTTCAATTGTGGGCAAACGGACCTTTAATCCCTTTTATTCGGTAGACATTCGGGCGGGTAGGGCCGGAAAGCATCAGAAGACCGAGCACATCACATATGGCCGGTTAGCTCAGTTGGTTAGAGCGTGGTGCTAATAACGCCAAGGTCGCGGGTTCGATCCCCGTACGGGCCAGTTCCTCCGCTTTTGGTGAGCTTTAGTAGGAGGACTGTTAAGCCCTTCTACCGGGTACAAAGTCATACGGGATGGGCCAGAAAGCGTCAGATGAATGGCCACAGCCCACGGCCGGTCAGGGGCCAGATTCTTGAATTTTGGTGAGCTCTCTGTTATATAGTGGACAGGTTGCAAAACTCTTTCATTTCCGGCGAGCTCAGTTGGTTAGAGCATTATGCTAATAATGCCAAAGTCTCCAGTTCCATCTGTGTAGTTGCCTGGCTTTTCTCATCAGAATTAGGTCGGACCTGTCGGCCCTTTTATCCAGCTAGACAGTCATTTAAGAAGGCCCAGAAAGTGTTGTTAGATTTGCCAAAATACATGACCAGTGAGCTGAGTTGGTTAGAGCATTCTGCTAATCATGCCAAAGCCTCTGGTTCGAGCCCTGTAGTCACCTGGCTCTAATCTTCCCAAGTAGCTTAGAGTGCGATGCTAATTACATTAAGGGCGCAGCCTCAACCCCTGTGTGAGCCAGGCTCTTTTTTTCTGAAGACCCACTGCTATCTTTTGGACAGGTTGCACAGCCCTTTCTTTTCAATTGTGGGCAAACGGACCTTTAATCCCTTTTATTCGGTAGACATTCGGGCGGGTAGGGCCGGAAAGCATCAGAAGACCGAGCACATCACATATGGCCGGTTAGCTCAGTTGGTTAGAGCGTGGTGCTAATAACGCCAAGGTCGCGGGTTCGATCCCCGTACGGGCCAGTTCCTCCGCTTTTGGTGAGCTTTAGTAGGAGGACTGTTAAGCCCTTCTACCGGGTACAAAGTCATACGGGATGGGCCAGAAAGCGTCAGATGAATGGCCACAGCCCACGGCCGGTCAGGGGCCAGATTCTTGAATTTTGGTGAGCTCTCTGTTATATAGTGGACAGGTTGCAAAACTCTTTCATTTCCGGCGAGCTCAGTTGGTTAGAGCATTATGCTAATAACGCCAAAGTCTCCAGTTCCATCTGTGTAGTTGCCTGGCTTTTCTCATCAGAATTAGGTCGGACCTGTCGGCCCTTTTATCCAGCTAGACAGTCATTTAAGAAGGCCCAGAAAGTGTTGTTAGATTTGCCAAAATACATGACCAGTGAGCTGAGTTGGTTAGAGCATTCTGCTAATCATGCCAAAGCCTCTGGTTCGAGCCCTGTAGTCACCTGGCTCTAATCTTCCCAAGTAGCTTAGAGTGCGATGCTAATTACATTAAGGTCGCAGCCTCAACCCCTGTGTGAGCCAGGCTCTTTTTTTCTGAAGACCCACTGCTATCTTTTGGACAGGTTGCACAGCCCTTTCTTTTCAATTGTGGGCAAACGGACCTTTAATCCCTTTTATTCGGTAGACATTCGGGCGGGTAGGGCCGGAAAGCATCAGAAGACCGAGCACATCACATATGGCCGGTTAGCTCAGTTGGTTAGAGCGTGGTGCTAATAACGCCAAGGTCGCGGGTTCGATCCCCGTACGGGCCAGTTCCTCCGCTTTTGGTGAGCTTTAGTAGGAGGACTGTTAAGCCCTTCTACCGGGTACAAAGTCATACGGGATGGGCCAGAAAGCGTCAGATGAATGGCCACAGCCCACGGCCGGTCAGGGGCCAGATTCTTGAATTTTGGTGAGCTCTCTGTTATATAGTGGACAGGTTGCAAAACTCTTTCATTTCCGGCGAGCTCAGTTGGTTAGAGCATTATGCTAATAATGCCAAAGTCTCCAGTTCCATCTGTGTAGTTGCCTGGCTTTTCTCATCAGAATTAGGTCGGACCTGTCGGCCCTTTTATCCAGCTAGACAGTCATTTAAGAAGGCCCAGAAAGTGTTGTTAGATTTGCCAAAATACATGACCAGTGAGCTGAGTTGGTTAGAGCATTCTGCTAATCATGCCAAAGCCTCTGGTTCGAGCCCTGTAGTCACCTGGCTCTAATCTTCCCAAGTAGCTTAGAGTGCGATGCTAATTACATTAAGGGCGCAGCCTCAACCCCTGTGTGAGCCAGGCTCTTTTTTTCTGAAGACCCACTGCTATCTTTTGGACAGGTTGCACAGCCCTTTCTTTTCAATTGTGGGCAAACGGACCTTTAATCCCTTTTATTCGGTAGACATTCGGGCGGGTAGGGCCGGAAAGCATCAGAAGACCGAGCACATCACATATGGCCGGTTAGCTCAGTTGGTTAGAGCGTGGTGCTAATAACGCCAAGGTCGCGGGTTCGATCCCCGTACGGGCCAGTTCCTCCGCTTTTGGTGAGCTTTAGTAGGAGGACTGTTAAGCCCTTCTACCGGGTACAAAGTCATACGGGATGGGCCAGAAAGCGTCAGATGAATGGCCACAGCCCACGGCCGGTCAGGGGCCAGATTCTTGAATTTTGGTGAGCTCTCTGTTATATAGTGGACAGGTTGCAAAACTCTTTCATTTCCGGCGAGCTCAGTTGGTTAGAGCATTATGCTAATAACGCCAAAGTCTCCAGTTCCATCTGTGTAGTTGCCTGGCTTTTCTCATCAGAATTAGGTCGGACCTGTCGGCCCTTTTATCCAGCTAGACAGTCATTTAAGAAGGCCCAGAAAGTGTTGTTAGATTTGCCAAAATACATGACCAGTGAGCTGAGTTGGTTAGAGCATTCTGCTAATCATGCCAAAGCCTCTGGTTCGAGCCCTGTAGTCACCTGGCTCTAATCTTCCCAAGTAGCTTAGAGTGCGATGCTAATTACATTAAGGTCGCAGCCTCAACCCCTGTGTGAGCCAGGCTCTTTTTTTCTGAAGACCCACTGCTATCTTTTGGACAGGTTGCACAGCCCTTTCTTTTCAATTGTGGGCAAACGGACCTTTAATCCCTTTTATTCGGTAGACATTCGGGCGGGTAGGGCCGGAAAGCATCAGAAGACCGAGCACATCACATATGGCCGGTTAGCTCAGTTGGTTAGAGCGTGGTGCTAATAACGCCAAGGTCGCGGGTTCGATCCCCGTACGGGCCAGTTCCTCCGCTTTTGGTGAGCTTTAGTAGGAGGACTGTTAAGCCCTTCTACCGGGTACAAAGTCATACGGGATGGGCCAGAAAGCGTCAGATGAATGGCCACAGCCCACGGCCGGTCAGGGGCCAGATTCTTGAATTTTGGTGAGCTCTCTGTTATATAGTGGACAGGTTGCAAAACTCTTTCATTTCCGGCGAGCTCAGTTGGTTAGAGCATTATGCTAATAATGCCAAAGTCTCCAGTTCCATCTGTGTAGTTGCCTGGCTTTTCTCATCAGAATTAGGTCGGACCTGTCGGCCCTTTTATCCAGCTAGACAGTCATTTAAGAAGGCCCAGAAAGTGTTGTTAGATTTGCCAAAATACATGACCAGTGAGCTGAGTTGGTTAGAGCATTCTGCTAATCATGCCAAAGCCTCTGGTTCGAGCCCTGTAGTCACCTGGCTCTAATCTTCCCAAGTAGCTTAGAGTGCGATGCTAATTACATTAAGGGCGCAGCCTCAACCCCTGTGTGAGCCAGGCTCTTTTTTTCTGAAGACCCACTGCTATCTTTTGGACAGGTTGCACAGCCCTTTCTTTTCAATTGTGGGCAAACGGACCTTTAATCCCTTTTATTCGGTAGACATTCGGGCGGGTAGGGCCGGAAAGCATCAGAAGACCGAGCACATCACATATGGCCGGTTAGCTCAGTTGGTTAGAGCGTGGTGCTAATAACGCCAAGGTCGCGGGTTCGATCCCCGTACGGGCCAGTTCCTCCGCTTTTGGTGAGCTTTAGTAGGAGGACTGTTAAGCCCTTCTACCGGGTACAAAGTCATACGGGATGGGCCAGAAAGCGTCAGATGAATGGCCACAGCCCACGGCCGGTCAGGGGCCAGATTCTTGAATTTTGGTGAGCTCTCTGTTATATAGTGGACAGGTTGCAAAACTCTTTCATTTCCGGCGAGCTCAGTTGGTTAGAGCATTATGCTAATAACGCCAAAGTCTCCAGTTCCATCTGTGTAGTTGCCTGGCTTTTCTCATCAGAATTAGGTCGGACCTGTCGGCCCTTTTATCCAGCTAGACAGTCATTTAAGAAGGCCCAGAAAGTGTTGTTAGATTTGCCAAAATACATGACCAGTGAGCTGAGTTGGTTAGAGCATTCTGCTAATCATGCCAAAGCCTCTGGTTCGAGCCCTGTAGTCACCTGGCTCTAATCTTCCCAAGTAGCTTAGAGTGCGATGCTAATTACATTAAGGTCGCAGCCTCAACCCCTGTGTGAGCCAGGCTCTTTTTTTCTGAAGACCCACTGCTATCTTTTGGACAGGTTGCACAGCCCTTTCTTTTCAATTGTGGGCAAACGGACCTTTAATCCCTTTTATTCGGTAGACATTCGGGCGGGTAGGGCCGGAAAGCATCAGAAGACCGAGCACATCACATATGGCCGGTTAGCTCAGTTGGTTAGAGCGTGGTGCTAATAACGCCAAGGTCGCGGGTTCGATCCCCGTACGGGCCAGTTCCTCCGCTTTTGGTGAGCTTTAGTAGGAGGACTGTTAAGCCCTTCTACCGGGTACAAAGTCATACGGGATGGGCCTGAAAGCGTCAGATGAATGGCCACAGCCCACGGCCGGTCAGGGGCCAGATTTTTGAATTTTGGTGAGCTCTCTGTTATATAGTGGACAGGTTGCAAAACTCTTTCATTTCCGGCGAGCTCAGTTGGTTAGAGCATTATGCTAATAATGCCAAAGTCTCCAGTTCCATCTGTGTAGTTGCCTGGCTTTTCTCATCAGAATTAGGTCGGACCTGTCGGCCCTTTTATCCAGCTAGACAGTCATTTAAGAAGGCCCAGAAAGTGTTGTTAGATTTGCCAAAATACATGACCAGTGACCTGAGTTGGTTAGAGCATTCTGCTAATCATGCCAAAGCCTCTGGTTCGAGCCCTGTAGTCACCTGGCTCTAATCTTCCCAAGTAGCTTAGAGTGCGATGCTAATTACATTAAGGTCGCAGCCTCAACCCCTGTGTGAGCCAGGCTCTTTTTTTCTGAAGACCCACTGCTATCTTTTGGACAGGTTGCACAGCCCTTTCTTTTCAATTGTGGGCAAACGGACCTTTAATCCCTTTTATTCGGTAGACATTCGGGCGGGTAGGGCCGGAAAGCATCAGAAGACCGAGCACATCACATATGGCCGGTTAGCTCAGTTGGTTAGAGCGTGGTGCTAATAACGCCAAGGTCGCGGGTTCGATCCCCGTACGGGCCAGTTCCTCCGTTTTTGGTGAGCTTTAGTAGGAGGACTGTTAAGCCCTTCTACCGGGTACAAAGTCATACGGGATGGGCCAGAAAGCGTCAGATGAATGGCCACAGCCCACGGCCGGTCAGGGGCCAGATTCTTGAATTTTGGTGAGCTCTCTGTTATATAGTGGACAGGTTGCAAAACTCTTTCATTTCCGGCGAGCTCAGTTGGTTAGAGCATTATGCTAATAATGCCAAAGTCTCCAGTTCCATCTGTGTAGTTGCCTGGCTTTTCTCATCAGAATTAGGTCGGACCTGTCGGCCCTTTTATCCAGCTAGACAGTCATTTAAGAAGGCCCAGAAAGTGTTGTTAGATTTGCCAAAATACATGACCAGTGAGCTGAGTTGGTTAGAGCATTCTGCTAATCATGCCAAAGCCTCTGGTTCGAGCCCTGTAGTCACCTGGCTCTAATCTTCCCAAGTAGCTTAGAGTGCGATGCTAATTACATTAAGGTCGCAGCCTCAACCCCTGTGTGAGCCAGGCTCTTTTTTTCTGAAGACCCACTGCTATCTTTTGGACAGGTTGCACAGCCCTTTCTTTTCAATTGTGGGCAAACGGACCTTTAATCCCTTTTATTCGGTAGACATTCGGGCGGGTAGGGCCGGAAAGCATCAGAAGACCGAGCACATCACATATGGCCGGTTAGCTCAGTTGGTTAGAGCGTGGTGCTAATAACGCCAAGGTCGCGGGTTCGATCCCCGTACGGGCCAGTTCCTCCGCTTTTGGTGAGCTTTAGTAGGAGGACTGTTAAGCCCTTCTACCGGGTACAAAGTCATACGGGATGGGCCAGAAAGCGTCAGATGAATGGCCACAGCCCACGGCCGGTCAGGGGCCAGATTCTTGAATTTTGGTGAGCTCTCTGTTATATAGTGGACAGGTTGCAAAACTCTTTCATTTCCGGCGAGCTCAGTTGGTTAGAGCATTATGCTAATAACGCCAAAGTCTCCAGTTCCATCTGTGTAGTTGCCTGGCTTTTCTCATCAGAATTAGGTCGGACCTGTCGGCCCTTTTATCCAGCTAGACAGTCATTTAAGAAGGCCCAGAAAGTGTTGTTAGATTTGCCAAAATACATGACCAGTGAGCTGAGTTGGTTAGAGCATTCTGCTAATCATGCCAAAGCCTCTGGTTCGAGCCCTGTAGTCACCTGGCTCTAATCTTCCCAAGTAGCTTAGAGTGCGATGCTAATTACATTAAGGTCGCAGCCTCAACCCCTGTGTGAGCCAGGCTCTTTTTTTCTGAAGACCCACTGCTATCTTTTGGACAGGTTGCACAGCCCTTTCTTTTCAATTGTGGGCAAACGGACCTTTAATCCCTTTTATTCGGTAGACATTCGGGCGGGTAGGGCCGGAAAGCATCAGAAGACCGAGCACATCACATATGGCCGGTTAGCTCAGTTGGTTAGAGCGTGGTGCTAATAACGCCAAGGTTGCGGGTTCGATCCCCGTACGGGCCCGGTCCCCCGCTTTTGGTGAGCTTTAGTAGGAGGACTGTTAAGCCCTTCTACCGGGTACAAAGTCATACGGGATGGGCCAGAAAGCGTCAGATGAATGGCCACAGCCCACGGCCGGTCAGGGGCCAGATTCTTGAATTTTGGTGAGCTCTCTGTTATATAGTGGACAGGTTGCAAAACTCTTTCATTTCCGGCGAGCTCAGTTGGTTAGAGCATTATGCTAATAATGCCAAAGTCTCCAGTTCCATCTGTGTAGTTGCCTGGCTTTTCTCATCAGAATTAGGTCGGACCTGTCGGCCCTTTTATCCAGCTAGACAGTCATTTAAGAAGGCCCAGAAAGTGTTGTTAGATTTGCCAAAATACATGACCAGTGAGCTGAGTTGGTTAGAGCATTCTGCTAATCATGCCAAAGCCTCTGGTTCGAGCCCTGTAGTCACCTGGCTCTAATCTTCCCAAGTAGCTTAGAGTGCGATGCTAATTACATTAAGGTCGCAGCCTCAACCCCTGTGTGAGCCAGGCTCTTTTTTTCTGAAGACCCACTGCTATCTTTTGGACAGGTTGCACAGCCCTTTCTTTTCAATTGTGGGCAAACGGACCTTTAATCCCTTTTATTCGGTAGACATTCGGGCGGGTAGGGCCGGAAAGCATCAGAAGACCGAGCACATCACATATGGCCGGTTAGCTCAGTTGGTTAGAGCGTGGTGCTAATAACGCCAAGGTCGCGGGTTCGATCCCCGTACGGGTCAGTTCCTCCGCTTTTGGTGAGCTTTAGTAGGAGGACTGTTAAGCCCTTCTACCGGGTACAAAGTCATACGGGATGGGCCAGAAAGCGTCAGATGAATGGCCACAGCCCACGGCCGGTCAGGGGCCAGATTCTTGAATTTTGGTGAGCTCTCTGTTATATAGTGGACAGGTTGCAAAACTCTTTCATTTCCGGCGAGCTCAGTTGGTTAGAGCATTATGCTAATAATGCCAAAGTCTCCAGTTCCATCTGTGTAGTTGCCTGGCTTTTCTCATCAGAATTAGGTCGGACCTGTCGGCCCTTTTATCCAGCTAGACAGTCATTTAAGAAGGCCCAGAAAGTGTTGTTAGATTTGCCAAAATACATGACCAGTGACCTGAGTTGGTTAGAGCATTCTGCTAATCATGCCAAAGCCTCTGGTTCGAGCCCTGTAGTCACCTGGCTCTAATCTTCCCAAGTAGCTTAGAGTGCGATGCTAATTACATTAAGGTCGCAGCCTCAACCCCTGTGTGAGCCAGGCTCTTTTTTTCTGAAGACCCACTGCTATCTTTTGGACAGGTTGCACAGCCCTTTCTTTTCAATTGTGGGCAAACGGACCTTTAATCCCTTTTATTCGGTAGACATTCGGGCGGGTAGGGCCGGAAAGCATCAGAAGACCGAGCACATCACATATGGCCGGTTAGCTCAGTTGGTTAGAGCGTGGTGCTAATAACGCCAAGGTCGCGGGTTCGATCCCTGTACGGGCCAGTTCCTCCGCTTTTGGTGAGCTTTAGTAGGAGGACTGTTAAGCCCTTCTACCGGGTACAAAGTCATACGGGATGGGCCAGAAAGCGTCAGATGAATGGCCACAGCCCACGGCCGGTCAGGGGCCAGATTCTTGAATTTTGGTGAGCTCTCTGTTATATAGTGGACAGGTTGCAAAACTCTTTCATTTCCGGCGAGCTCAGTTGGTTAGAGCATTATGCTAATAATGCCAAAGTCTCCAGTTCCATCTGTGTAGTTGCCTGGCTTTTCTCATCAGAATTAGGTCGGACCTGTCGGCCCTTTTATCCAGCTAGACAGTCATTTAAGAAGGCCCAGAAAGTGTTGATAGATTTGCCAAAATACATGACCAGTGAGCTGAGTTGGTTAGAGCATTCTGCTAATCATGCCAAAGCCTCTGGTTCGAGCCCTGTAGTCACCTGGCTCTAATCTTCCCAAGTAGCTTAGAGTGCGATGCTAATTACATTAAGGTCGCAGCCTCAACCCCTGTGTGAGCGAGGCTCTTTTTTTCTGAAGACCCACTGCTATCTTTTGGACAGGTTGCACAGCCCTTTCTTTTCAATTGTGGGCAAACGGACCTTTAATCCCTTTTATTCGGTAGACATTCGGGCGGGTAGGGCCGGAAAGCATCAGAAGACCGAGCACATCACATATGGCCGGTTAGCTCAGTTGGTTAGAGCGTGGTGCTAATAACGCCAAGGTCGCGGGTTCGATCCCCGTACGGGCCAGTTCCTCCGCTTTTGGTGAGCTTTAGTAGGAGGACTGTTAAGCCCTTCTACCGGGTACAAAGTCATACGGGATGGGCCAGAAAGCGTCAGATGAATGGCCACAGCCCACGGCCGGTCAGGGGCCAGATTCTTGAATTTTGGTGAGCTCTCTGTTATATAGTGGACAGGTTGCAAAACTCTTTCATTTCCGGCGAGCTCAGTTGGTTAGAGCATTATGCTAATAACGCCAAAGTCTCCAGTTCCATCTGTGTAGTTGCCTGGCTTTTCTCATCAGAATTAGGTCGGACCTGTCGGCCCTTTTATCCAGCTAGACAGTCATTTAAGAAGGCCCAGAAAGTGTTGTTAGATTTGCCAAAATACATGACCAGTGAGCTGAGTTGGTTAGAGCATTCTGCTAATCATGCCAAAGCCTCTGGTTCGAGCCCTGTAGTCACCTGGCTCTAATCTTCCCAAGTAGCTTAGAGTGCGATGCTAATTACATTAAGGTCGCAGCCTCAACCCCTGTGTGAGCCAGGCTCTTTTTTTCTGAAGACCCACTGCTATCTTTTGGACAGGTTGCACAGCCCTTTCTTTTCAATTGTGGGCAAACGGACCTTTAATCCCTTTTATTCGGTAGACATTCGGGCGGGTAGGGCCGGAAAGCATCAGAAGACCGAGCACATCACATATGGCCGGTTAGCTCAGTTGGTTAGAGCGTGGTGCTAATAACGCCAAGGTCGCGGGTTCGATCCCCGTACGGGCCAGTTCCTCCGCTTTTGGTGAGCTTTAGTAGGAGGACTGTTAAGCCCTTCTACGGGGTACAAAGTCATACGGGATGGGCCAGAAAGCGTCAGATGAATGGCCACAGCCCACGGCCGGTCAGGGGCCAGATTCTTGAATTTTGGTGAGCTCTCTGTTATATAGTGGACAGGTTGCAAAACTCTTTCATTTCCGGCGAGCTCAGTTGGTTAGAGCATTATGCTAATAATGCCAAAGTCTCCAGTTCCATCTGTGTAGTTGCCTGGCTTTTCTCATCAGAATTAGGTCGGACCTGTCGGCCCTTTTATCCAGCTAGACAGTCATTTAAGAAGGCCCAGAAAGTGTTGTTAGATTTGCCAAAACACATGACCAGTGAGCTGAGTTGGTTAGAGCATTCTGCTAATCATGCCAAAGCCTCTGGTTCGAGCCCTGTAGTCACCTGGCTCTAATCTTCCCAAGTAGCTTAGAGTGCGATGCTAATTACATTAAGGTCGCAGCCTCAACCCCTGTGTGAGCCAGGCTCTTTTTTTCTGAAGACCCACTGCTATCTTTTGGACAGGTTGCACAGCCCTTTCTTTTCAATTGTGGGCAAACGGACCTTTAATCCCTTTTATTCGGTAGACATTCGGGCGGGTAGGGCCGGAAAGCATCAGAAGACCGAGCACATCACATATGGCCGGTTAGCTCAGTTGGTTAGAGCGTGGTGCTAATAACGCCAAGGTCGCGGGTTCGATCCCCGTACGGGCCAGTTCCTCCGCTTTTAGTGAGCTTTAGTAGGAGGACTGTTAAGCCCTTCTACCGGGTACAAAGTCATACGGGATGGGCCAGAAAGCGTCAGATGAATGGCCACAGCCCACGGCCGGTCAGGGGCCAGATTCTTGAATTTTGGTGAGCTCTCTGTTATATAGTGGACAGGTTGCAAAACTCTTTCATTTCCGGCGAGCTCAGTTGGTTAGAGCATTATGCTAATAACGCCAAAGTCTCCAGTTCCATCTGTGTAGTTGCCTGGCTTTTCTCATCAGAATTAGGTCGGACCTGTCGGCCCTTTTATCCAGCTAGACAGTCATTTAAGAAGGCCCAGAAAGTGTTGTTAGATTTGCCAAAATACATGACCAGTGAGCTGAGTTGGTTAGAGCATTCTGCTAATCATGCCAAAGCCTCTGGTTCGAGCCCTGTAGTCACCTGGCTCTAATCTTCCCAAGTAGCTTAGAGTGCGATGCTAATTACATTAAGGTCGCAGCCTCAACCCCTGTGTGAGCCAGGCTCTTTTTTTCTGAAGACCCACTGCTATCTTTTGGACAGGTTGCACAGCCCTTTCTTTTCAATTGTGGGCAAACGGACCTTTAATCCCTTTTATTCGGTAGACATTCGGGCGGGTAGGGCCGGAAAGCATCAGAAGACCGAGCACATCACATATGGCCGGTTAGCTCAGTTGGTTAGAGCGTGGTGCTAATAACGCCAAGGTCGCGGGTTCGATCCCCGTACGGGCCAGTTCCTCTGCTTTTGGTGAGCTTTAGTAGGAGGACTGTTAAGCCCTTCTACCGGGTACAAAGTCATACGGGATGGGCCAGAAAGCGTCAGATGAATGGCCACAGCCCACGGCCGGTCAGGGGCCAGATTCTTGAATTTTGGTGAGCTCTCTGTTATATAGTGGACAGGTTGCAAAACTCTTTCATTTCCGGCGAGCTCAGTTGGTTAGAGCATTATGCTAATAATGCCAAAGTCTCCAGTTCCATCTGTGTAGTTGCCTGGCTTTTCTCATCAGAATTAGGTCGGACCTGTCGGCCCTTTTATCCAGCTAGACAGTCATTTAAGAAGGCCCAGAAAGTGTTGTTAGATTTGCCAAAATACATGACCAGTGAGCTGAGTTGGTTAGAGCATTCTGCTAATCATGCCAAAGCCTCTGGTTCGAGCCCTGTAGTCACCTGGCTCTAATCTTCCCAAGTAGCTTAGAGTGCGATGCTAATTACATTAAGGTCGCAGCCTCAACCCCTGTGTGAGCCAGGCTCTTTTTTTCTGAAGACCCACTGCTATCTTTTGGACAGGTTGCACAGCCCTTTCTTTTCAATTGTGGGCAAACGGACCTTTAATCCCTTTTATTCGGTAGACATTCGGGCGGGTAGGGCCGGAAAGCATCAGAAGACCGAGTACATCACATATGGCCGGTTAGCTCAGTTGGTTAGAGCGTGGTGCTAATAACGCCAAGGTCGCGGGTTCGATCCCCGTACGGGCCAGTTCCTCCGCTTTTGGTGAGCTTTAGTAGGAGGACTGTTAAGCCCTTCTACCGGGTACAAAGTCATACGGGATGGGCCAGAAAGCGTCAGATGAATGGCCACAGCCCACGGCCGGTCAGGGGCCAGATTCTTGAATTTTGGTGAGCTCTCTGTTATATAGTGGACAGGTTGCAAAACTCTTTCATATCCGGCGAGCTCAGTTGGTTAGAGCATTATGCTAATAATGCCAAAGTCTCCAGTTCCATCTGTGTAGTTGCCTGGCTTTTCTCATCAGAATTAGGTCGGACCTGTCGGCCCTTTTATCCAGCTAGACAGTCATTTAAGAAGGCCCAGAAAGTGTTGTTAGATTTGCCAAAATACATGACCAGTGAGCTGAGTTGGTTAGAGCATTCTGCTAATCATGCCAAAGCCTCTGGTTCGAGCCCTGTAGTCACCTGGCTCTAATCTTCCCAAGTAGCTTAGAGTGCGATGCTAATTACATTAAGGGCGCAGTCTCAACCCCTGTGTGAGCCAGGCTCTTTTTTTCTGAAGACCCACTGCTATCTTTTGGACAGGTTGCACAGCCCTTTCTTTTCAATTGTGGGCAAACGGACCTTTAATCCCTTTTATTCGGTAGACATTCGGGCGGGTAGGGCCGGAAAGCATCAGAAGACCGAGCACATCACATATGGCCGGTTAGCTCAGTTGGTTAGAGCGTGGTGCTAATAACGCCAAGGTCGCGGGTTCGATCCCCGTACGGGCCAGTTCCTCTGCTTTTGGTGAGCTTTAGTAGGAGGACTGTTAAGCCCTTCTACCGGGTACAAAGTCATACGGGATGGGCCAGAAAGCGTCAGATGAATGGCCACAGCCCACGGCCGGTCAGGGGCCAGATTCTTGAATTTTGGTGAGCTCTCTGTTATATAGTGGACAGGTTGCAAAACTCTTTCATTTCCGGCGAGCTCAGTTGGTTAGAGCATTATGCTAATAATGCCAAAGTCTCCAGTTCCATCTGTGTAGTTGCCTGGCTTTTCTCATCAGAATTAGGTCGGACCTGTCGGCCCTTTTATCCAGCTAGACAGTCATTTAAGAAGGCCCAGAAAGTGTTGTTAGATTTGCCAAAATACATGACCAGTGAGCTGAGTTGGTTAGAGCATTCTGCTAATCATGCCAAAGCCTCTGGTTCGAGCCCTGTAGTCACCTGGCTCTAATCTTCCCAAGTAGCTTAGAGTGCGATGCTAATTACATTAAGGTCGCAGCCTCAACCCCTGTGTGAGCCAGGCTCTTTTTTTCTGAAGACCCACTGCTATCTTTTGGACAGGTTGCACAGCCCTTTCTTTTCAATTGTGGGCAAACGGACCTTTAATCCCTTTTATTCGGTAGACATTCGGGCGGGTAGGGCCGGAAAGCATCAGAAGACCGAGTACATCACATATGGCCGGTTAGCTCAGTTGGTTAGAGCGTGGTGCTAATAACGCCAAGGTCGCGGGTTCGATCCCCGTACGGGCCAGTTCCTCCGCTTTTGGTGAGCTTTAGTAGGAGGACTGTTAAGCCCTTCTACCGGGTACAAAGTCATACGGGATGGGCCAGAAAGCGTCAGATGAATGGCCACAGCCCACGGCCGGTCAGGGGCCAGATTCTTGAATTTTGGTGAGCTCTCTGTTATATAGTGGACAGGTTGCAAAACTCTTTCATTTCCGGCGAGCTCAGTTGGTTAGAGCATTATGCTAATAATGCCAAAGTCTCCAGTTCCATCTGTGTAGTTGCCTGGCTTTTCTCATCAGAATTAGGTCGGACCTGTCGGCCCTTTTATCCAGCTAGACAGTCATTTAAGAAGGCCCAGAAAGTGTTGTTAGATTTGCCAAAATACATGACCAGTGAGCTGAGTTGGTTAGAGCATTCTGCTAATCATGCCAAAGCCTCTGGTTCGAGCCCTGTAGTCACCTGGCTCTAATCTTCCCAAGTAGCTTAGAGTGCGATGCTAATTACATTAAGGGCGCAGTCTCAACCCCTGTGTGAGCCAGGCTCTTTTTTTCTGAAGACCCACTGCTATCTTTTGGACAGGTTGCACAGCCCTTTCTTTTCAATTGTGGGCAAACGGACCTTTAATCCCTTTTATTCGGTAGACATTCGGGCGGGTAGGGCCGGAAAGCATCAGAAGACCGAGCACATCACATATGGCCGGTTAGCTCAGTTGGTTAGAGCGTGGTGCTAATAACGCCAAGGTCGCAGCCTCAACCCCTGTGTGAGCCAGGCTCTTTTTTTCTGAAGACCCACTGCTATCTTTTGGACAGGTTGCACAGCCCTTTCTTTTCAATTGTGGGCAAACGGACCTTTAATCCCTTTTATTCGGTAGACATTCGGGCGGGTAGGGCCGGAAAGCATCAGAAGACCGAGCACATCACATATGGCCGGTTAGCTCAGTTGGTTAGAGCGTGGTGCTAATAACGCCAAGGTCGCGGGTTCGATCCCCGTACGGGCCAGTTCCTCCGCTTTTGGTGAGCTTTAGTAGGAGGACTGTTAAGCCCTTCTACCGGGTACAAAGTCATACGGGATGGGCCAGAAAGCGTCAGATGAATGGCCACAGCCCACGGCCGGTCAGGGGCCAGATTCTTGAATTTTGGTGAGCTCTCTGTTATATAGTGGACAGGTTGCAAAACTCTTTCATTTCCGGCGAGCTCAGTTGGTTAGAGCATTCTGCTAATCATGCCAAAGCCTCTGGTTCGAGCCCTGTAGTCACCTGGCTCTAATCTTCCCAAGTAGCTTAGAGTGCGATGCTAATTACATTAAGGTCGCAGCCTCAACCCCTGTGTGAGCCAGGCTCTTTTTTTCTGAAGACCCACTGCTATCTTTTGGACAGGTTGCACAGCCCTTTCTTTTCAATTGTGGGCAAACGGACCTTTAATCCCTTTTATTCGGTAGACATTCGGGCGGGTAGGGCCGGAAAGCATCAGAAGACCGAGCACATCACATATGGCCAGTTAGCTCAGTTGGTTAGAGCGTGGTGCTAATAACGCCAAGGTCGCAGCCTCAACCCCTGTGTGAGCCAGGCTCTTTTTTTCTGAAGACCCACTGCTATCTTTTGGACAGGTTGCACAGCCCTTTCTTTTCAATTGTGGGCAAACGGACCTTTAATCCCTTTTATTCGGTAGACATTCGGGCGGGTAGGGCCGGAAAGCATCAGAAGACCGAGCACATCACATATGGCCGGTTAGCTCAGTTGGTTAGAGCGTGGTGCTAATAACGCCAAGGTCGCGGGTTCGATCCCCGTACGGGCCAGTTCCTCCGCTTTTGGTGAGCTTTAGTAGGAGGACTGTTAAGCCCTTCTACCGGGTACAAAGTCATACGGGATGGGCCAGAAAGCGTCAGATGAATGGCCACAGCCCACGGCCGGTCAGGGGCCAGATTCTTGAATTTTGGTGAGCTCTCTGTTATATAGTGGACAGGTTGCAAAACTCTTTCATTTCCGGCGAGCTCAGTTGGTTAGAGCATTATGCTAATAATGCCAAAGTCTCCAGTTCCATCTGTGTAGTTGCCTGGCTTTTCTCATCAGAATTAGGTCGGACCTGTCGGCCCTTTTATCCAGCTAGACAGTCATTTAAGAAGGCCCAGAAAGTGTTGTTAGATTTGCCAAAATACATGACCAGTGAGCTGAGTTGGTTAGAGCATTCTGCTAATCATGCCAAAGCCTCTGGTTCGAGCCCTGTAGTCACCTGGCTCTAATCTTCCCAAGTAGCTTAGAGTGCGATGCTAATTACATTAAGGGCGCAGCCTCAACCCCTGTGTGAGCCAGGCTCTTTTTTTCTGAAGACCCACTGCTATCTTTTGGACAGGTTGCACAGCCCTTTCTTTTCAATTGTGGGCAAACGGACCTTTAATCCCTTTTATTCGGTAGACATTCGGGCGGGTAGGGCCGGAAAGCATCAGAAGACCGAGCACATCACATATGGCCGGTTAGCTCAGTTGGTTAGAGCGTGGTGCTAATAACGCCAAGGTCGCAGCCTCAACCCCTGTGTGAGCCAGGCTCTTTTTTTCTGAAGACCCACTGCTATCTTTTGGACAGGTTGCACAGCCCTTTCTTTTCAATTGTGGGCAAACGGACCTTTAATCCCTTTTATTCGGTAGACATTCGGGCGGGTAGGGCCGGAAAGCATCAGAAGACCGAGCACATCACATATGGCCGGTTAGCTCAGTTGGTTAGAGCGTGGTGCTAATAACGCCAAGGTTGTGGGTTCGATCCTCGTACGGGCCAGTTCCTCCGCTTTTGGTGAGCTTTAGTAGGAGGACTGTTAAGCCCTTCTACCGGGTACAAAGTCATACGGGATGGGCCAGAAAGCGTCAGATGAATGGCCACAGCCCACGGCCGGTCAGGGGCCAGATTCTTGAATTTTGGTGAGCTCTCTGTTATATAGTGGACAGGTTGCAAAACTCTTTCATTTCCGGCGAGCTCAGTTGGTTAGAGCATTATGCTAATAATGCCAAAGTCTCCAGTTCCATCTGTGTAGTTGCCTGGCTTTTCTCATCAGAATTAGGTCGGACCTGTCGGCCCTTTTATCCAGCTAGACAGTCATTTAAGAAGGCCCAGAAAGTGTTGTTAGATTTGCCAAAATACATGACCAGTGAGCTGAGTTGGTTAGAGCATTCTGCTAATCATGCCAAAGCCTCTGGTTCGAGCCCTGTAGTCACCTGGCTCTAATCTTCCCAAGTAGCTTAGAGTGCGATGCTAATTACATTAAGGGCGCAGCCTCAACCCCTGTGTGAGCCAGGCTCTTTTTTTCTGAAGACCCACTGCTATCTTTTGGACAGGTTGCACAGCCCTTTCTTTTCAATTGTGGGCAAACGGACCTTTAATCCCTTTTATTCGGTAGACATTCGGGCGGGTAGGGCCGGAAAGCATCAGAAGACCGAGCACATCACATATGGCCGGTTAGCTCAGTTGGTTAGAGCGTGGTGCTAATAACGCCAAGGTCGCAGCCTCAACCCCTGTGTGAGCCAGGCTCTTTTTTTCTGAAGACCCACTGCTATCTTTTGGACAGGTTGCACAGCCCTTTCTTTTCAATTGTGGGCAAACGGACCTTTAATCCCTTTTATTCGGTAGACATTCGGGCGGGTAGGGCCGGAAAGCATCAGAAGACCGAGCACATCACATATGGCCGGTTAGCTCAGTTGGTTAGAGCGTGGTGCTAATAACGCCAAGGTCGCGGGTTCGATCCCCGTACGGGCCAGTTCCTCCGCTTTTGGTGAGCTTTAGTAGGAGGACTGTTAAGCCCTTCTACCGGGTACAAAGTCATACGGGATGGGCCAGAAAGCGTCAGATGAATGGCCACAGCCCACGGCCGGTCAGGGGCCAGATTCTTGAATTTTGGTGAGCTCTCTGTTATATAGTGGACAGGTTGCAAAACTCTTTCATTTCCGGCGAGCTCAGTTGGTTAGAGCATTATGCTAATAATGCCAAAGTCTCCAGTTCCATCTGTGTAGTTGCCTGGCTTTTCTCATCAGAATTAGGTCGGACCTGTCGGCCCTTTTATCCAGCTAGACAGTCATTTAAGAAGGCCCAGAAAGTGTTGTTAGATTTGCCAAAATACATGACCAGTGAGCTGAGTTGGTTAGAGCATTCTGCTAATCATGCCAAAGCCTCTGGTTCGAGCCCTGTAGTCACCTGGCTCTAATCTTCCCAAGTAGCTTAGAGTGCGATGCTAATTACATTAAGGGCGCAGCCTCAACCCCTGTGTGAGCCAGGCTCTTTTTTTCTGAAGACCCACTGCTATCTTTTGGACAGGTTGCACAGCCCTTTCTTTTCAATTGTGGGCAAACGGACCTTTAATCCCTTTTATTCGGTAGACATTCGGGCGGGTAGGGCCGGAAAGCATCAGAAGAACGAGCACATCACATATGGCCGGTTAGCTCAGTTGGTTAGAGCGTGGTGCTAATAACGCCAAGGTCGCGGGTTCGATCCCCGTACGGGCCAGTTCCTCCGCTTTTGGTGAGCTTTAGTAGGAGGACTGTTAAGCCCTTCTACCGGGTACAAAGTCATACGGGATGGGCCAGAAAGCGTCAGATGAATGGCCACAGCCCACGGCCGGTCAGGGGCCAGATTCTTGAATTTTGGTGAGCTCTCTGTTATATAGTGGACAGGTTGCAAAACTCTTTCATTTCCGGCGAGCTCAGTTGGTTAGAGCATTATGCTAATAACGCCAAAGTCTCCAGTTCCATCTGTGTAGTTGCCTGGCTTTTCTCATCAGAATTAGGTCGGACCTGTCGGCCCTTTTATCCAGCTAGACAGTCATTTAAGAAGGCCCAGAAAGTGTTGTTAGATTTGCCAAAATACATGACCAGTGAGCTGAGTTGGTTAGAGCATTCTGCTAATCATGCCAAAGCCTCTGGTTCGAGCCCTGTAGTCACCTGGCTCTAATCTTCCCAAGTAGCTTAGAGTGCGATGCTAATTACATTAAGGTCGCAGCCTCAACCCCTGTGTGAGCCAGGCTCTTTTTTTCTGAAGACCCACTGCTATCTTTTGGACAGGTTGCACAGCCCTTTCTTTTCAATTGTGGGCAAACGGACCTTTAATCCCTTTTATTCGGTAGACATTCGGGCGGGTAGGGCCGGAAAGCATCAGAAGACCGAGCACATCACATATGGCCGGTTAGCTCAGTTGGTTAGAGCGTGGTGCTAATAACGCCAAGGTCGCGGGTTCGATCCCCGTACGGGCCAGTTCCTCCGCTTTTGGTGAGCTTTAGTAGGAGGACTGTTAAGCCCTTCTACCGGGTACAAAGTCATACGGGATGGGCCAGAAAGCGTCAGATGAATGGCCACAGCCCACGGCCGGTCAGGGGCCAGATTCTTGAATTTTGGTGAGCTCTCTGTTATATAGTGGACAGGTTGCAAAACTCTTTCATTTCCGGCGAGCTCAGTTGGTTAGAGCATTATGCTAATAACGCCAAAGTCTCCAGTTCCATCTGTGTAGTTGCCTGGCTTTTCTCATCAGAATTAGGTCGGACCTGTCGGCCCTTTTATCCAGCTAGACAGTCATTTAAGAAGGCCCAGAAAGTGTTGTTAGATTTGCCAAAATACATGACCAGTGAGCTGAGTTGGTTAGAGCATTCTGCTAATCATGCCAAAGCCTCTGGTTCGAGCCCTGTAGTCACCTGGCTCTAATCTTCCCAAGTAGCTTAGAGTGCGATGCTAATTACATTAAGGTCGCAGCCTCAACCCCTGTGTGAGCCAGGCTCTTTTTTTCTGAAGACCCACTGCTATCTTTTGGACAGGTTGCACAGCCCTTTCTTTTCAATTGTGGGCAAACGGACCTTTAATCCCTTTTATTCGGTAGACATTCGGGCGGGTAGGGCCGGAAAGCATCAGAAGACCGAGCACATCACATATGGCCGGTTAGCTCAGTTGGTTAGAGCGTGGTGCTAATAACGCCAAGGTCGCGGGTTCGATCCCCGTACGGGCCAGTTCCTCCGCTTTTGGTGAGCTTTAGTAGGAGGACTGTTAAGCCCTTCTACCGGGTACAAAGTCATACGGGATGGGCCAGAAAGCGTCAGATGAATGGCCACAGCCCACGGCCGGTCAGGGGCCAGATTCTTGAATTTTGGTGAGCTCTCTGTTATATAGTGGACAGGTTGCAAAACTCTTTCATTTCCGGCGAGCTCAGTTGGTTAGAGCATTATGCTAATAACGCCAAAGTCTCCAGTTCCATCTGTGTAGTTGCCTGGCTTTTCTCATCAGAATTAGGTCGGACCTGTCGGCCCTTTTATCCAGCTAGACAGTCATTTAAGAAGGCCCAGAAAGTGTTGTTAGATTTGCCAAAATACATGACCAGTGAGCTGAGTTGGTTAGAGCATTCTGCTAATCATGCCAAAGCCTCTGGTTCGAGCCCTGTAGTCACCTGGCTCTAATCTTCCCAAGTAGCTTAGAGTGCGATGCTAATTACATTAAGGTCGCAGCCTCAACCCCTGTGTGAGCCAGGCTCTTTTTTTCTGAAGACCCACTGCTATCTTTTGGACAGGTTGCACAGCCCTTTCTTTTCAATTGTGGGCAAACGGACCTTTAATCCCTTTTATTCGGTAGACATTCGGGCGGGTAGGGCCGGAAAGCATCAGAAGACCGAGCACATCACATATGGCCGGTTAGCTCAGTTGGTTAGAGCGTGGTGCTAATAACGCCAAGGTCGCGGGTTCAATCCCCGTACGGGCCAGTTCCTCCGCTTTTGGTGAGCTTTAGTAGGAGGACTGTTAAGCCCTTCTACCGGGTACAAAGTCATACGGGATGGGCCAGAAAGCGTCAGATGAATGGCCACAGCCCACGGCCGGTCAGGGGCCAGATTCTTGAATTTTGGTGAGCTCTCTGTTATATAGTGGACAGGTTGCAAAACTCTTTCATTTCCGGCGAGCTCAGTTGGTTAGAGCATTATGCTAATAATGCCAAAGTCTCCAGTTCCATCTGTGTAGTTGCCTGGCTTTTCTCATCAGAATTAGGTCGGACCTGTCGGCCCTTTTATCCAGCTAGACAGTCATTTAAGAAGGCCCAGAAAGTGTTGTTAGATTTGCCAAAATACATGACCAGTGAGCTGAGTTGGTTAGAGCATTCTGCTAATCATGCCAAAGCCTCTGGTTCGAGCCCTGTAGTCACCTGGCTCTAATCTTCCCAAGTAGCTTAGAGTGCGATGCTAATTACATTAAGGTCGCAGCCTCAACCCCTGTGTGAGCCAGGCTCTTTTTTTCTGAAGACCCACTGCTATCTTTTGGACAGGTTGCACAGCCCTTTCTTTTCAATTGTGGGCAAACGGACCTTTAATCCCTTTTATTCGGTAGACATTCGGGCGGGTAGGGCCGGAAAGCATCAGAAGACCGAGCACATCACATATGGCCGGTTAGCTCAGTTGGTTAGAGCGTGGTGCTAATAACGCCAAGGTCGCGGGTTCGATCCCCGTACGGGTCAGTTCCTCCGCTTTTGGTGAGCTTTAGTAGGAGGACTGTTAAGCCCTTCTACCGGGTACAAAGTCATACGGGATGGGCCAGAAAGCGTCAGATGAATGGCCACAGCCCACGGCCGGTCAGGGGCCAGATTCTTGAATTTTGGTGAGCTCTCTGTTATATAGTGGACAGGTTGCAAAACTCTTTCATTTCCGGCGAGCTCAGTTGGTTAGAGCATTATGCTAATAATGCCAAAGTCTCCAGTTCCATCTGTGTAGTTGCCTGGCTTTTCTCATCAGAATTAGGTCGGACCTGTCGGCCCTTTTATCCAGCTAGACAGTCATTTAAGAAGGCCCAGAAAGTGTTGTTAGATTTGCCAAAATACATGACCAGTGACCTGAGTTGGTTAGAGCATTCTGCTAATCATGCCAAAGCCTCTGGTTCGAGCCCTGTAGTCACCTGGCTCTAATCTTCCCAAGTAGCTTAGAGTGCGATGCTAATTACATTAAGGTCGCAGCCTCAACCCCTGTGTGAGCCAGGCTCTTTTTTTCTGAAGACCCACTGCTATCTTTTGGACAGGTTGCACAGCCCTTTCTTTTCAATTGTGGGCAAACGGACCTTTAATCCCTTTTATTCGGTAGACATTCGGGCGGGTAGGGCCGGAAAGCATCAGAAGACCGAGCACATCACATATGGCCGGTTAGCTCAGTTGGTTAGAGCGTGGTGCTAATAACGCCAAGGTCGCGGGTTCGATCCCTGTACGGGCCAGTTCCTCCGCTTTTGGTGAGCTTTAGTAGGAGGACTGTTAAGCCCTTCTACCGGGTACAAAGTCATACGGGATGGGCCAGAAAGCGTCAGATGAATGGCCACAGCCCACGGCCGGTCAGGGGCCAGATTCTTGAATTTTGGTGAGCTCTCTGTTATATAGTGGACAGGTTGCAAAACTCTTTCATTTCCGGCGAGCTCAGTTGGTTAGAGCATTATGCTAATAATGCCAAAGTCTCCAGTTCCATCTGTGTAGTTGCCTGGCTTTTCTCATCAGAATTAGGTCGGACCTGTCGGCCCTTTTATCCAGCTAGACAGTCATTTAAGAAGGCCCAGAAAGTGTTGATAGATTTGCCAAAATACATGACCAGTGAGCTGAGTTGGTTAGAGCATTCTGCTAATCATGCCAAAGCCTCTGGTTCGAGCCCTGTAGTCACCTGGCTCTAATCTTCCCAAGTAGCTTAGAGTGCGATGCTAATTACATTAAGGTCGCAGCCTCAACCCCTGTGTGAGCGAGGCTCTTTTTTTCTGAAGACCCACTGCTATCTTTTGGACAGGTTGCACAGCCCTTTCTTTTCAATTGTGGGCAAACGGACCTTTAATCCCTTTTATTCGGTAGACATTCGGGCGGGTAGGGCCGGAAAGCATCAGAAGACCGAGCACATCACATATGGCCGGTTAGCTCAGTTGGTTAGAGCGTGGTGCTAATAACGCCAAGGTCGCGGGTTCGATCCCCGTACGGGCCAGTTCCTCCGCTTTTGGTGAGCTTTAGTAGGAGGACTCTTAAGCTCTTCTACCGGGTACAAAGTCATACGGGATGGGCCAGAAAGCGTCAGATGAATGGCCACAGCCCACGGCCGGTCAGGGGCCAGATTCTTGAATTTTGGTGAGCTCTCTGTTATATAGTGGACAGGTTGCAAAACTCTTTCATTTCCGGCGAGCTCAGTTGGTTAGAGCATTATGCTAATAACGCCAAAGTCTCCAGTTCCATCTGTGTAGTTGCCTGGCTTTTCTCATCAGAATTAGGTCGGACCTGTCGGCCCTTTTATCCAGCTAGACAGTCATTTAAGAAGGCCCAGAAAGTGTTGTTAGATTTGCCAAAATACATGACCAGTGAGCTGAGTTGGTTAGAGCATTCTGCTAATCATGCCAAAGCCTCTGGTTCGAGCCCTGTAGTCACCTGGCTCTAATCTTCCCAAGTAGCTTAGAGTGCGATGCTAATTACATTAAGGTCGCAGCCTCAACCCCTGTGTGAGCCAGGCTCTTTTTTTCTGAAGACCCACTGCTATCTTTTGGACAGGTTGCACAGCCCTTTCTTTTCAATTGTGGGCAAACGGACCTTTAATCCCTTTTATTCGGTAGACATTCGGGCGGGTAGGGCCGGAAAGCATCAGAAGACCGAGCACATCACATATGGCCGGTTAGCTCAGTTGGTTAGAGCGTGGTGCTAATAACGCCAAGGTCGCGGGTTCGATCCCCGTACGGGCCAGTTCCTCCGCTTTTGGTGAGCTTTAGTAGGAGGACTGTTAAGCCCTTCTACCGGGTACAAAGTCATACGGGATGGGCCAGAAAGCGTCAGATGAATGGCCACAGCCCACGGCCGGTCAGGGGCCAGATTCTTGAATTTTGGTGAGCTCTCTGTTATATAGTGGACAGGTTGCAAAACTCTTTCATTTCCGGCGAGCTCAGTTGGTTAGAGCATTATGCTAATAATGCCAAAGTCTCCAGTTCCATCTGTGTAGTTGCCTGGCTTTTCTCATCAGAATTAGGTCGGACCTGTCGGCCCTTTTATCCAGCTAGACAGTCATTTAAGAAGGCCCAGAAAGTGTTGTTAGATTTGCCAAAACACATGACCAGTGAGCTGAGTTGGTTAGAGCATTCTGCTAATCATGCCAAAGCCTCTGGTTCGAGCCCTGTAGTCACCTGGCTCTAATCTTCCCAAGTAGCTTAGAGTGCGATGCTAATTACATTAAGGTCGCAGCCTCAACCCCTGTGTGAGCCAGGCTCTTTTTTTCTGAAGACCCACTGCTATCTTTTGGACAGGTTGCACAGCCCTTTCTTTTCAATTGTGGGCAAACGGACCTTTAATCCCTTTTATTCGGTAGACATTCGGGCGGGTAGGGCCGGAAAGCATCAGAAGACCGAGCACATCACATATGGCCGGTTAGCTCAGTTGGTTAGAGCGTGGTGCTAATAACGCCAAGGTCGCGGGTTCGATCCCCGTACGGGCCAGTTCCTCCGCTTTTAGTGAGCTTTAGTAGGAGGACTGTTAAGCCCTTCTACCGGGTACAAAGTCATACGGGATGGGCCAGAAAGCGTCAGATGAATGGCCACAGCCCACGGCCGGTCAGGGGCCAGATTCTTGAATTTTGGTGAGCTCTCTGTTATATAGTGGACAGGTTGCAAAACTCTTTCATTTCCGGCGAGCTCAGTTGGTTAGAGCATTATGCTAATAACGCCAAAGTCTCCAGTTCCATCTGTGTAGTTGCCTGGCTTTTCTCATCAGAATTAGGTCGGACCTGTCGGCCCTTTTATCCAGCTAGACAGTCATTTAAGAAGGCCCAGAAAGTGTTGTTAGATTTGCCAAAATACATGACCAGTGAGCTGAGTTGGTTAGAGCATTCTGCTAATCATGCCAAAGCCTCTGGTTCGAGCCCTGTAGTCACCTGGCTCTAATCTTCCCAAGTAGCTTAGAGTGCGATGCTAATTACATTAAGGTCGCAGCCTCAACCCCTGTGTGAGCCAGGCTCTTTTTTTCTGAAGACCCACTGCTATCTTTTGGACAGGTTGCACAGCCCTTTCTTTTCAATTGTGGGCAAACGGACCTTTAATCCCTTTTATTCGGTAGACATTCGGGCGGGTAGGGCCGGAAAGCATCAGAAGACCGAGCACATCACATATGGCCGGTTAGCTCAGTTGGTTAGAGCGTGGTGCTAATAACGCCAAGGTCGCGGGTTCGATCCCCGTACGGGCCAGTTCCTCTGCTTTTGGTGAGCTTTAGTAGGAGGACTGTTAAGCCCTTCTACCGGGTACAAAGTCATACGGGATGGGCCAGAAAGCGTCAGATGAATGGCCACAGCCCACGGCCGGTCAGGGGCCAGATTCTTGAATTTTGGTGAGCTCTCTGTTATATAGTGGACAGGTTGCAAAACTCTTTCATTTCCGGCGAGCTCAGTTGGTTAGAGCATTATGCTAATAATGCCAAAGTCTCCAGTTCCATCTGTGTAGTTGCCTGGCTTTTCTCATCAGAATTAGGTCGGACCTGTCGGCCCTTTTATCCAGCTAGACAGTCATTTAAGAAGGCCCAGAAAGTGTTGTTAGATTTGCCAAAATACATGACCAGTGAGCTGAGTTGGTTAGAGCATTCTGCTAATCATGCCAAAGCCTCTGGTTCGAGCCCTGTAGTCACCTGGCTCTAATCTTCCCAAGTAGCTTAGAGTGCGATGCTAATTACATTAAGGTCGCAGCCTCAACCCCTGTGTGAGCCAGGCTCTTTTTTTCTGAAGACCCACTGCTATCTTTTGGACAGGTTGCACAGCCCTTTCTTTTCAATTGTGGGCAAACGGACCTTTAATCCCTTTTATTCGGTAGACATTCGGGCGGGTAGGGCCGGAAAGCATCAGAAGACCGAGTACATCACATATGGCCGGTTAGCTCAGTTGGTTAGAGCGTGGTGCTAATAACGCCAAGGTCGCGGGTTCGATCCCCGTACGGGCCAGTTCCTCCGCTTTTGGTGAGCTTTAGTAGGAGGACTGTTAAGCCCTTCTACCGGGTACAAAGTCATACGGGATGGGCCAGAAAGCGTCAGATGAATGGCCACAGCCCACGGCCGGTCAGGGGCCAGATTCTTGAATTTTGGTGAGCTCTCTGTTATATAGTGGACAGGTTGCAAAACTCTTTCATATCCGGCGAGCTCAGTTGGTTAGAGCATTATGCTAATAATGCCAAAGTCTCCAGTTCCATCTGTGTAGTTGCCTGGCTTTTCTCATCAGAATTAGGTCGGACCTGTCGGCCCTTTTATCCAGCTAGACAGTCATTTAAGAAGGCCCAGAAAGTGTTGTTAGATTTGCCAAAATACATGACCAGTGAGCTGAGTTGGTTAGAGCATTCTGCTAATCATGCCAAAGCCTCTGGTTCGAGCCCTGTAGTCACCTGGCTCTAATCTTCCCAAGTAGCTTAGAGTGCGATGCTAATTACATTAAGGGCGCAGTCTCAACCCCTGTGTGAGCCAGGCTCTTTTTTTCTGAAGACCCACTGCTATCTTTTGGACAGGTTGCACAGCCCTTTCTTTTCAATTGTGGGCAAACGGACCTTTAATCCCTTTTATTCGGTAGACATTCGGGCGGGTAGGGCCGGAAAGCATCAGAAGACCGAGCACATCACATATGGCCGGTTAGCTCAGTTGGTTAGAGCGTGGTGCTAATAACGCCAAGGTCGCGGGTTCGATCCCCGTACGGGCCAGTTCCTCTGCTTTTGGTGAGCTTTAGTAGGAGGACTGTTAAGCCCTTCTACCGGGTACAAAGTCATACGGGATGGGCCAGAAAGCGTCAGATGAATGGCCACAGCCCACGGCCGGTCAGGGGCCAGATTCTTGAATTTTGGTGAGCTCTCTGTTATATAGTGGACAGGTTGCAAAACTCTTTCATTTCCGGCGAGCTCAGTTGGTTAGAGCATTATGCTAATAATGCCAAAGTCTCCAGTTCCATCTGTGTAGTTGCCTGGCTTTTCTCATCAGAATTAGGTCGGACCTGTCGGCCCTTTTATCCAGCTAGACAGTCATTTAAGAAGGCCCAGAAAGTGTTGTTAGATTTGCCAAAATACATGACCAGTGAGCTGAGTTGGTTAGAGCATTCTGCTAATCATGCCAAAGCCTCTGGTTCGAGCCCTGTAGTCACCTGGCTCTAATCTTCCCAAGTAGCTTAGAGTGCGATGCTAATTACATTAAGGTCGCAGCCTCAACCCCTGTGTGAGCCAGGCTCTTTTTTTCTGAAGACCCACTGCTATCTTTTGGACAGGTTGCACAGCCCTTTCTTTTCAATTGTGGGCAAACGGACCTTTAATCCCTTTTATTCGGTAGACATTCGGGCGGGTAGGGCCGGAAAGCATCAGAAGACCGAGTACATCACATATGGCCGGTTAGCTCAGTTGGTTAGAGCGTGGTGCTAATAACGCCAAGGTCGCGGGTTCGATCCCCGTACGGGCCAGTTCCTCCGCTTTTGGTGAGCTTTAGTAGGAGGACTGTTAAGCCCTTCTACCGGGTACAAAGTCATACGGGATGGGCCAGAAAGCGTCAGATGAATGGCCACAGCCCACGGCCGGTCAGGGGCCAGATTCTTGAATTTTGGTGAGCTCTCTGTTATATAGTGGACAGGTTGCAAAACTCTTTCATTTCCGGCGAGCTCAGTTGGTTAGAGCATTATGCTAATAATGCCAAAGTCTCCAGTTCCATCTGTGTAGTTGCCTGGCTTTTCTCATCAGAATTAGGTCGGACCTGTCGGCCCTTTTATCCAGCTAGACAGTCATTTAAGAAGGCCCAGAAAGTGTTGTTAGATTTGCCAAAATACATGACCAGTGAGCTGAGTTGGTTAGAGCATTCTGCTAATCATGCCAAAGCCTCTGGTTCGAGCCCTGTAGTCACCTGGCTCTAATCTTCCCAAGTAGCTTAGAGTGCGATGCTAATTACATTAAGGGCGCAGTCTCAACCCCTGTGTGAGCCAGGCTCTTTTTTTCTGAAGACCCACTGCTATCTTTTGGACAGGTTGCACAGCCCTTTCTTTTCAATTGTGGGCAAACGGACCTTTAATCCCTTTTATTCGGTAGACATTCGGGCGGGTAGGGCCGGAAAGCATCAGAAGACCGAGCACATCACATATGGCCGGTTAGCTCAGTTGGTTAGAGCGTGGTGCTAATAACGCCAAGGTCGCAGCCTCAACCCCTGTGTGAGCCAGGCTCTTTTTTTCTGAAGACCCACTGCTATCTTTTGGACAGGTTGCACAGCCCTTTCTTTTCAATTGTGGGCAAACGGACCTTTAATCCCTTTTATTCGGTAGACATTCGGGCGGGTAGGGCCGGAAAGCATCAGAAGACCGAGCACATCACATATGGCCGGTTAGCTCAGTTGGTTAGAGCGTGGTGCTAATAACGCCAAGGTCGCGGGTTCGATCCCCGTACGGGCCAGTTCCTCCGCTTTTGGTGAGCTTTAGTAGGAGGACTGTTAAGCCCTTCTACCGGGTACAAAGTCATACGGGATGGGCCAGAAAGCGTCAGATGAATGGCCACAGCCCACGGCCGGTCAGGGGCCAGATTCTTGAATTTTGGTGAGCTCTCTGTTATATAGTGGACAGGTTGCAAAACTCTTTCATTTCCGGCGAGCTCAGTTGGTTAGAGCATTCTGCTAATCATGCCAAAGCCTCTGGTTCGAGCCCTGTAGTCACCTGGCTCTAATCTTCCCAAGTAGCTTAGAGTGCGATGCTAATTACATTAAGGTCGCAGCCTCAACCCCTGTGTGAGCCAGGCTCTTTTTTTCTGAAGACCCACTGCTATCTTTTGGACAGGTTGCACAGCCCTTTCTTTTCAATTGTGGGCAAACGGACCTTTAATCCCTTTTATTCGGTAGACATTCGGGCGGGTAGGGCCGGAAAGCATCAGAAGACCGAGCACATCACATATGGCCAGTTAGCTCAGTTGGTTAGAGCGTGGTGCTAATAACGCCAAGGTCGCAGCCTCAACCCCTGTGTGAGCCAGGCTCTTTTTTTCTGAAGACCCACTGCTATCTTTTGGACAGGTTGCACAGCCCTTTCTTTTCAATTGTGGGCAAACGGACCTTTAATCCCTTTTATTCGGTAGACATTCGGGCGGGTAGGGCCGGAAAGCATCAGAAGACCGAGCACATCACATATGGCCGGTTAGCTCAGTTGGTTAGAGCGTGGTGCTAATAACGCCAAGGTCGCGGGTTCGATCCCCGTACGGGCCAGTTCCTCCGCTTTTGGTGAGCTTTAGTAGGAGGACTGTTAAGCCCTTCTACCGGGTACAAAGTCATACGGGATGGGCCAGAAAGCGTCAGATGAATGGCCACAGCCCACGGCCGGTCAGGGGCCAGATTCTTGAATTTTGGTGAGCTCTCTGTTATATAGTGGACAGGTTGCAAAACTCTTTCATTTCCGGCGAGCTCAGTTGGTTAGAGCATTATGCTAATAATGCCAAAGTCTCCAGTTCCATCTGTGTAGTTGCCTGGCTTTTCTCATCAGAATTAGGTCGGACCTGTCGGCCCTTTTATCCAGCTAGACAGTCATTTAAGAAGGCCCAGAAAGTGTTGTTAGATTTGCCAAAATACATGACCAGTGAGCTGAGTTGGTTAGAGCATTCTGCTAATCATGCCAAAGCCTCTGGTTCGAGCCCTGTAGTCACCTGGCTCTAATCTTCCCAAGTAGCTTAGAGTGCGATGCTAATTACATTAAGGGCGCAGCCTCAACCCCTGTGTGAGCCAGGCTCTTTTTTTCTGAAGACCCACTGCTATCTTTTGGACAGGTTGCACAGCCCTTTCTTTTCAATTGTGGGCAAACGGACCTTTAATCCCTTTTATTCGGTAGACATTCGGGCGGGTAGGGCCGGAAAGCATCAGAAGACCGAGCACATCACATATGGCCGGTTAGCTCAGTTGGTTAGAGCGTGGTGCTAATAACGCCAAGGTCGCAGCCTCAACCCCTGTGTGAGCCAGGCTCTTTTTTTCTGAAGACCCACTGCTATCTTTTGGACAGGTTGCACAGCCCTTTCTTTTCAATTGTGGGCAAACGGACCTTTAATCCCTTTTATTCGGTAGACATTCGGGCGGGTAGGGCCGGAAAGCATCAGAAGACCGAGCACATCACATATGGCCGGTTAGCTCAGTTGGTTAGAGCGTGGTGCTAATAACGCCAAGGTTGTGGGTTCGATCCTCGTACGGGCCAGTTCCTCCGCTTTTGGTGAGCTTTAGTAGGAGGACTGTTAAGCCCTTCTACCGGGTACAAAGTCATACGGGATGGGCCAGAAAGCGTCAGATGAATGGCCACAGCCCACGGCCGGTCAGGGGCCAGATTCTTGAATTTTGGTGAGCTCTCTGTTATATAGTGGACAGGTTGCAAAACTCTTTCATTTCCGGCGAGCTCAGTTGGTTAGAGCATTATGCTAATAATGCCAAAGTCTCCAGTTCCATCTGTGTAGTTGCCTGGCTTTTCTCATCAGAATTAGGTCGGACCTGTCGGCCCTTTTATCCAGCTAGACAGTCATTTAAGAAGGCCCAGAAAGTGTTGTTAGATTTGCCAAAATACATGACCAGTGAGCTGAGTTGGTTAGAGCATTCTGCTAATCATGCCAAAGCCTCTGGTTTGAGCCCTGTAGTCACCTGGCTCTAATCTTCCCAAGTAGCTTAGAGTGCGATGCTAATTACATTAAGGGCGCAGCCTCAACCCCTGTGTGAGCCAGGCTCTTTTTTTCTGAAGACCCACTGCTATCTTTTGGACAGGTTGCACAGCCCTTTCTTTTCAATTGTGGGCAAACGGACCTTTAATCCCTTTTATTCGGTAGACATTCGGGCGGGTAGGGCCGGAAAGCATCAGAAGACCGAGCACATCACATATGGCCGGTTAGCTCAGTTGGTTAGAGCGTGGTGCTAATAACGCCAAGGTCGCAGCCTCAACCCCTGTGTGAGCCAGGCTCTTTTTTTCTGAAGACCCACTGCTATCTTTTGGACAGGTTGCACAGCCCTTTCTTTTCAATTGTGGGCAAACGGACCTTTAATCCCTTTTATTCGGTAGACATTCGGGCGGGTAGGGCCGGAAAGCATCAGAAGACCGAGCACATCACATATGGCCGGTTAGCTCAGTTGGTTAGAGCGTGGTGCTAATAACGCCAAGGTCGCGGGTTCGATCCCCGTACGGGCCAGTTCCTCCGCTTTTGGTGAGCTTTAGTAGGAGGACTGTTAAGCCCTTCTACCGGGTACAAAGTCATACGGGATGGGCCAGAAAGCGTCAGATGAATGGCCACAGCCCACGGCCGGTCAGGGGCCAGATTCTTGAATTTTGGTGAGCTCTCTGTTATATAGTGGACAGGTTGCAAAACTCTTTCATTTCCGGCGAGCTCAGTTGGTTAGAGCATTATGCTAATAATGCCAAAGTCTCCAGTTCCATCTGTGTAGTTGCCTGGCTTTTCTCATCAGAATTAGGTCGGACCTGTCGGCCCTTTTATCCAGCTAGACAGTCATTTAAGAAGGCCCAGAAAGTGTTGTTAGATTTGCCAAAATACATGACCAGTGAGCTGAGTTGGTTAGAGCATTCTGCTAATCATGCCAAAGCCTCTGGTTCGAGCCCTGTAGTCACCTGGCTCTAATCTTCCCAAGTAGCTTAGAGTGCGATGCTAATTACATTAAGGGCGCAGCCTCAACCCCTGTGTGAGCCAGGCTCTTTTTTTCTGAAGACCCACTGCTATCTTTTGGACAGGTTGCACAGCCCTTTCTTTTCAATTGTGGGCAAACGGACCTTTAATCCCTTTTATTCGGTAGACATTCGGGCGGGTAGGGCCGGAAAGCATCAGAAGAACGAGCACATCACATATGGCCGGTTAGCTCAGTTGGTTAGAGCGTGGTGCTAATAACGCCAAGGTCGCGGGTTCGATCCCCGTACGGGCCAGTTCCTCCGCTTTTGGTGAGCTTTAGTAGGAGGACTGTTAAGCCCTTCTACCGGGTACAAAGTCATACGGGATGGGCCAGAAAGCGTCAGATGAATGGCCACAGCCCACGGCCGGTCAGGGGCCAGATTCTTGAATTTTGGTGAGCTCTCTGTTATATAGTGGACAGGTTGCAAAACTCTTTCATTTCCGGCGAGCTCAGTTGGTTAGAGCATTATGCTAATAACGCCAAAGTCTCCAGTTCCATCTGTGTAGTTGCCTGGCTTTTCTCATCAGAATTAGGTCGGACCTGTCGGCCCTTTTATCCAGCTAGACAGTCATTTAAGAAGGCCCAGAAAGTGTTGTTAGATTTGCCAAAATACATGACCAGTGAGCTGAGTTGGTTAGAGCATTCTGCTAATCATGCCAAAGCCTCTGGTTCGAGCCCTGTAGTCACCTGGCTCTAATCTTCCCAAGTAGCTTAGAGTGCGATGCTAATTACATTAAGGTCGCAGCCTCAACCCCTGTGTGAGCCAGGCTCTTTTTTTCTGAAGACCCACTGCTATCTTTTGGACAGGTTGCACAGCCCTTTCTTTTCAATTGTGGGCAAACGGACCTTTAATCCCTTTTATTCGGTAGACATTCGGGCGGGTAGGGCCGGAAAGCATCAGAAGACCGAGCACATCACATATGGCCGGTTAGCTCAGTTGGTTAGAGCGTGGTGCTAATAACGCCAAGGTCGCGGGTTCGATCCCCGTACGGGCCAGTTCCTCCGCTTTTGGTGAGCTTTAGTAGGAGGACTGTTAAGCCCTTCTACCGGGTACAAAGTCATACGGGATGGGCCAGAAAGCGTCAGATGAATGGCCACAGCCCACGGCCGGTCAGGGGCCAGATTCTTGAATTTTGGTGAGCTCTCTGTTATATAGTGGACAGGTTGCAAAACTCTTTCATTTCCGGCGAGCTCAGTTGGTTAGAGCATTATGCTAATAACGCCAAAGTCTCCAGTTCCATCTGTGTAGTTGCCTGGCTTTTCTCATCAGAATTAGGTCGGACCTGTCGGCCCTTTTATCCAGCTAGACAGTCATTTAAGAAGGCCCAGAAAGTGTTGTTAGATTTGCCAAAATACATGACCAGTGAGCTGAGTTGGTTAGAGCATTCTGCTAATCATGCCAAAGCCTCTGGTTCGAGCCCTGTAGTCACCTGGCTCTAATCTTCCCAAGTAGCTTAGAGTGCGATGCTAATTACATTAAGGTCGCAGCCTCAACCCCTGTGTGAGCCAGGCTCTTTTTTTCTGAAGACCCACTGCTATCTTTTGGACAGGTTGCACAGCCCTTTCTTTTCAATTGTGGGCAAACGGACCTTTAATCCCTTTTATTCGGTAGACATTCGGGCGGGTAGGGCCGGAAAGCATCAGAAGACCGAGCACATCACATATGGCCGGTTAGCTCAGTTGGTTAGAGCGTGGTGCTAATAACGCCAAGGTCGCGGGTTCGATCCCCGTACGGGCCAGTTCCTCCGCTTTTGGTGAGCTTTAGTAGGAGGACTGTTAAGCCCTTCTACCGGGTACAAAGTCATACGGGATGGGCCAGAAAGCGTCAGATGAATGGCCACAGCCCACGGCCGGTCAGGGGCCAGATTCTTGAATTTTGGTGAGCTCTCTGTTATATAGTGGACAGGTTGCAAAACTCTTTCATTTCCGGCGAGCTCAGTTGGTTAGAGCATTATGCTAATAACGCCAAAGTCTCCAGTTCCATCTGTGTAGTTGCCTGGCTTTTCTCATCAGAATTAGGTCGGACCTGTCGGCCCTTTTATCCAGCTAGACAGTCATTTAAGAAGGCCCAGAAAGTGTTGTTAGATTTGCCAAAATACATGACCAGTGAGCTGAGTTGGTTAGAGCATTCTGCTAATCATGCCAAAGCCTCTGGTTCGAGCCCTGTAGTCACCTGGCTCTAATCTTCCCAAGTAGCTTAGAGTGCGATGCTAATTACATTAAGGTCGCAGCCTCAACCCCTGTGTGAGCCAGGCTCTTTTTTTCTGAAGACCCACTGCTATCTTTTGGACAGGTTGCACAGCCCTTTCTTTTCAATTGTGGGCAAACGGACCTTTAATCCCTTTTATTCGGTAGACATTCGGGCGGGTAGGGCCGGAAAGCATCAGAAGACCGAGCACATCACATATGGCCGGTTAGCTCAGTTGGTTAGAGCGTGGTGCTAATAACGCCAAGGTCGCGGGTTCAATCCCCGTACGGGCCAGTTCCTCCGCTTTTGGTGAGCTTTAGTAGGAGGACTGTTAAGCCCTTCTACCGGGTACAAAGTCATACGGGATGGGCCAGAAAGCGTCAGATGAATGGCCACAGCCCACGGCCGGTCAGGGGCCAGATTCTTGAATTTTGGTGAGCTCTCTGTTATATAGTGGACAGGTTGCAAAACTCTTTCATTTCCGGCGAGCTCAGTTGGTTAGAGCATTATGCTAATAATGCCAAAGTCTCCAGTTCCATCTGTGTAGTTGCCTGGCTTTTCTCATCAGAATTAGGTCGGACCTGTCGGCCCTTTTATCCAGCTAGACAGTCATTTAAGAAGGCCCAGAAAGTGTTGTTAGATTTGCCAAAATACATGACCAGTGAGCTGAGTTGGTTAGAGCATTCTGCTAATCATGCCAAAGCCTCTGGTTCGAGCCCTGTAGTCACCTGGCTCTAATCTTCCCAAGTAGCTTAGAGTGCGATGCTAATTACATTAAGGTCGCAGCCTCAACCCCTGTGTGAGCCAGGCTCTTTTTTTCTGAAGACCCACTGCTATCTTTTGGACAGGTTGCACAGCCCTTTCTTTTCAATTGTGGGCAAACGGACCTTTAATCCCTTTTATTCGGTAGACATTCGGGCGGGTAGGGCCGGAAAGCATCAGAAGACCGAGCACATCACATATGGCCGGTTAGCTCAGTTGGTTAGAGCGTGGTGCTAATAACGCCAAGGTCGCGGGTTCGATCCCCGTACGGGCCAGTTCCTCCGCTTTTGGTGAGCTTTAGTAGGAGGACTGTTAAGCCCTTCTACCGGGTACAAAGTCATACGGGATGGGCCAGAAAGCGTCAGATGAATGGCCACAGCCCACGGCCGGTCAGGGGCCAGATTCTTGAATTTTGGTGAGCTCTCTGTTATATAGTGGACAGGTTGCAAAACTCTTTCATTTCCGGCGAGCTCAGTTGGTTAGAGCATTATGCTAATAATGCCAAAGTCTCCAGTTCCATCTGTGTAGTTGCCTGGCTTTTCTCATCAGAATTAGGTCGGACCTGTCGGCCCTTTTATCCAGCTAGACAGTCATTTAAGAAGGCCCAGAAAGTGTTGTTAGATTTGCCAAAATACATGACCAGTGAGCTGAGTTGGTTAGAGCATTCTGCTAATCATGCCAAAGCCTCTGGTTCGAGCCCTGTAGTCACCTGGCTCTAATCTTCCCAAGTAGCTTAGAGTGCGATGCTAATTACATTAAGGTCGCAGCCTCAACCCCTGTGTGAGCCAGGCTCTTTTTTTCTGAAGACCCACTGCTATCTTTTGGACAGGTTGCACAGCCCTTTCTTTTCAATTGTGGGCAAACGGACCTTTAATCCCTTTTATTCGGTAGACATTCGGGCGGGTAGGGCCGGAAAGCATCAGAAGACCAAGCACATCACATATGGCCGGTTAGCTCAGTTGGTTAGAGCGTGGTGCTAATAACGCCAAGGTCGCGGGTTCGATCCCCGTACGGGCCAGTTCCTCCGCTTTTGGTGAGCTTTAGTAGGAGGACTGTTAAGCCCTTCTACCGGGTACAAAGTCATACGGGATGGGCCAGAAAGCGTCAGATGAATGGCCACAGCCCACGGCCGGTCAGGGGCCAGATTCTTGAATTTTGGTGAGCTCTCTGTTATATAGTGGACAGGTTGCAAAACTCTTTCATTTCCGGCGAGCTCAGTTGGTTAGAGCATTATGCTAATAATGCCAAAGTCTCCAGTTCCATCTGTGTAGTTGCCTGGCTTTTCTCATCAGAATTAGGTCGGACCTGTCGGCCCTTTTATCCAGCTAGACAGTCATTTAAGAAGGCCCAGAAAGTGTTGTTAGATTTGCCAAAATACATGACCAGTGAGCTGAGTTGGTTAGAGCATTCTGCTAATCATGCCAAAGCCTCTGGTTCGAGCCCTGTAGTCACCTGGCTCTAATCTTCCCAAGTAGCTTAGAGTGCGATGCTAATTACATTAAGGTCGCAGCCTCAACCCCTGTGTGAGCCAGGCTCTTTTTTTCTGAAGACCCACTGCTATCTTTTGGACAGGTTGCACAGCCCTTTCTTTTCAATTGTGGGCAAACGGACCTTTAATCCCTTTTATTCGGTAGACATTCGGGCGGGTAGGGCCGGAAAGCATCAGAAGACCGAGCACATCACATATGGCCGGTTAGCTCAGTTGGTTAGAGCGTGGTGCTAATAACGCCAAGGTCGCGGGTTCGATCCCCGTACGGGCCAGTTCCTCCGCTTTTGGTGAGCTTTAGTAGGAGGACTGTTAAGCCCTTCTACCGGGTACAAAGTCATACGGGATGGGCCAGAAAGCGTCAGATGAATGGCCACAGCCCACGGCCGGTCAGGGGCCAGATTCTTGAATTTTGGTGAGCTCTCTGTTATATAGTGGACAGGTTGCAAAACTCTTTCATTTCCGGCGAGCTCAGTTGGTTAGAGCATTATGCTAATAATGCCAAAGTCTCCAGTTCCATCTGTGTAATTGCCTGGCTTTTCTCATCAGAATTAGGTCGGACCTGTCGGCCCTTTTATCCAGCTAGACAGTCATTTAAGAAGGCCCAGAAAGTGTTGTTAGATTTGCCAAAATACATGACCAGTGAGCTGAGTTGTTTAGAGCATTCTGCTAATCATGCCAAAGCCTCTGGTTCGAGCCCTGTAGTCACCTGGCTCTAATCTTCCCAAGTAGCTTAGATTGCGATGCTAATTACATTAAGGTCGCAGCCTCAACCCCTGTGTGAGCCAGGTTCTTTTTTTCTGAAGACCCACTGCTATCTTTTGGACAGGTTGCACAGCCCTTTCTTTTCAATTGTGGGCAAACGGACCTTTAATCCCTTTTATTCGGTAGACATTCGGGCGGGTAGGGCCGGAAAGCATCAGAAGACCAAGCACATCACATATGGCCGGTTAGCTCAGTTGGTTAGAGCGTGGTGCTAATAACGCCAAGGTCGCGGGTTCAATCCCCGTACGGGCCAGTTCCTCCGCTTTTGGTGAGCTTTAGTAGGAGGACTGTTAAGCCCTTCTACCGGGTACAAAGTCATACGGGATGGGCCAGAAAGCGTCAGATGAATGGCCACAGCCCACGGCCGGTCAGGGGCCAGATTCTTGAATTTTGGTGAGCTCTCTGTTATATAGTGGACAGGTTGCAAAACTCTTTCATTTCCGGCGAGCTCAGTTGGTTAGAGCATTATGCTAATAACGCCAAAGTCTCCAGTTCCATCTGTGTAGTTGCCTGGCTTTTCTCATCAGAATTAGGTCGGACCTGTCGGCCCTTTTATCCAGCTAGACAGTCATTTAAGAAGGCCCAGAAAGTGTTGTTAGATTTGCCAAAATACATGACCAGTGAGCTGAGTTGGTTAGAGCATTCTGCTAATCATGCCAAAGCCTCTGGTTCGAGCCCTGTAGTCACCTGGCTCTAATCTTCCCAAGTAGCTTAGAGTGCGATGCTAATTACATTAAGGTCGCAGCCTCAACCCCTGTGTGAGCCAGGCTCTTTTTTTCTGAAGACCCACTGCTATCTTTTGGACAGGTTGCACAGCCCTTTCTTTTCAATTGTGGGCAAACGGACCTTTAATCCCTTTTATTCGGTAGACATTCGGGCGGGTAGGGCCGGAAAGCATCAGAAGACCGAGCACATCACATATGGCCGGTTAGCTCAGTTGGTTAGAGCGTGGTGCTAATAACGCCAAGGTCGCGGGTTCGATCCCCGTACGGGCCAGTTCCTCCGCTTTTGGTGAGCTTTAGTAGGAGGACTGTTAAGCCCTTCTACCGGGTACAAAGTCATACGGGATGGGCCAGAAAGCGTCAGATGAATGGCCACAGCCCACGGCGGGTCAGGGGCCAGATTCTTGAATTTTGGTGAGCTCTCTGTTATATAGTGGACAGGTTGCAAAACTCTTTCATTTCCGGCGAGCTCAGTTGGTTAGAGCATTATGCTAATAACGCCAAAGTCTCCAGTTCCATCTGTGTAGTTGCCTGGCTTTTCTCATCAGAATTAGGTCGGACCTGTCGGCCCTTTTATCCAGCTAGACAGTCATTTAAGAAGGCCCAGAAAGTGTTGTTAGATTTGCCAAAATACATGACCAGTGAGCTGAGTTGGTTAGAGCATTCTGCTAATCATGCCAAAGCCTCTGGTTCGAGCCCTGTAGTCACCTGGCTCTAATCTTCCCAAGTAGCTTAGAGTGCGATGCTAATTACATTAAGGTCGCAGCCTCAACCCCTGTGTGAGCCAGGCTCTTTTTTTCTGAAGACCCACTGCTATCTTTTGGACAGGTTGCACAGCCCTTTCTTTTCAATTGTGGGCAAACGGACCTTTAATCCCTTTTATTCGGTAGACATTCGGGCGGGTAGGGCCGGAAAGCATCAGAAGACCGAGCACATCACATATGGCCGGTTAGCTCAGTTGGTTAGAGCGTGGTGCTAATAACGCCAAGGTCGCGGGTTCGATCCCCGTACGGGCCAGTTCCTCCGCTTTTGGTGAGCTTTAGTAGGAGGACTGTTAAGCCCTTCTACCGGGTACAAAGTCATACGGGATGGGCCAGAAAGCGTCAGATGAATGGCCACAGCCCACGGCCGGTCAGGGGCCAGATTCTTGAATTTTGGTGAGCTCTCTGTTATATAGTGGACAGGTTGCAAAACTCTTTCATTTCCGGCGAGCTCAGTTGGTTAGAGCATTATGCTAATAATGCCAAAGTCTCCAGTTCCATCTGTGTAATTGCCTGGCTTTTCTCATCAGAATTAGGTCGGACCTGTCGGCCCTTTTATCCAGCTAGACAGTCATTTAAGAAGGCCCAGAAAGTGTTGTTAGATTTGCCAAAATACATGACCAGTGAGCTGAGTTGTTTAGAGCATTCTGCTAATCATGCCAAAGCCTCTGGTTCGAGCCCTGTAGTCACCTGGCTCTAATCTTCCCAAGTAGCTTAGATTGCGATGCTAATTACATTAAGGTCGCAGCCTCAACCCCTGTGTGAGCCAGGTTCTTTTTTTCTGAAGACCCACTGCTATCTTTTGGACAGGTTGCACAGCCCTTTCTTTTCAATTGTGGGCAAACGGACCTTTAATCCCTTTTATTCGGTAGACATTCGGGCGGGTAGGGCCGGAAAGCATCAGAAGACCGAGCACATCACATATGGCCGGTTAGCTCAGTTGGTTAGAGCGTGGTGCTAATAACGCCAAGGTCGCGGGTTCGATCCCCGTACGGGCCAGTTCCTCCGCTTTTGGTGAGCTTTAGTAGGAGGACTGTTAAGCCCTTCTACCGGGTACAAAGTCATACGGGATGGGCCAGAAAGCGTCAGATGAATGGCCACAGCCCACGGCCGGTCAGGGGCCAGATTCTTGAATTTTGGTGAGCTCTCTGTTATATAGTGGACAGGTTGCAAAACTCTTTCATTTCCGGCGAGCTCAGTTGGTTAGAGCATTATGCTAATAATGCCAAAGTCTCCAGTTCTATCTGTGTAGTTGCCTGGTTTTCTCATCAGAATTAGGTCGGACCTGTCGGCCCTTTTATCCAGCTAGACAGTCATTTAAGAAGGCCCAGAAAGTGTTGTTAGATTTGCCAAAATACATGACCAGTGAGCTGAGTTGGTTAGAGCATTCTGCTAATCATGCCAAAGCCTCTGGTTCGAGCCCTGTAGTCACCTGGCTCTAATCTTCCCAAGTAGCTTAGAGTGCGATGCTAATTACATTAAGGTCGCAGCCTCAACCCCTGTGTGAGCCAGGCTCTTTTTTTCTGAAGACCCACTGCTATCTTTTGGACAGGTTGCACAGCCCTTTCTTTTCAATTGTGGGCAAACGGACCTTTAATCCCTTTTATTCGGTAGACATTCGGGCGGGTAGGGCCGGAAAGCATCAGAAGACCGAGCACATCACATGTGGCCGGTTAGCTCAGTTGGTTAGAGCGTGGTGCTAATAACGCCAAGGTCGCGGGTTCGATCCCCGTACGGGCCAGTTCCTCCGCTTTTGGTGAGCTTTAGTAGGAGGACTGTTAAGCCCTTCTACCGGGTACAAAGTCATACGGGATGGGCCAGAAAGCGTCAGATGAATGGCCACAGCCCACGGCCGGTCAGGGGCCAGATTCTTGAATTTTGGTGAGCTCTCTGTTATATAGTGGACAGGTTGCAAAACTCTTTCATTTCCGGCGAGCTCAGTTGGTTAGAGCATTATGCTAATAATGCCAAAGTCTCCAGTTCCATCTGTGTAGTTGCCTGGCTTTTCTCATCAGAATTAGGTCGGACCTGTCGGCCCTTTTATCCAGCTAGACAGTCATTTAAGAAGGCCCAGAAAGTGTTGTTAGATTTGCCAAAATACATGACCAGTGAGCTGAGTTGGTTAGAGCATTCTGCTAATCATGCCAAAGCCTCTGGTTCGAGCCCTGTAGTCACCAGGCTCTAATCTTCCCAAGTAGCTTAGAGTGCGATGCTAATTACATTAAGGTCGCAGCCTCAACCCCTGTGTGAGCCAGGCTCTTTTTTTCTGAAGACCCACTGCTATCTTTTGGACAGGTTGCACAGCCCTTTCTTTTCAATTGTGGGCAAACGGACCTTTAATCCCTTTTATTCGGTAGACATTCGGGCGGGTAGGGCCGGAAAGCATCAGAAGACCGAGCACATCACATATGGCCGGTTAGCTCAGTTGCTTAGAGCGTGGTGCTAATAACGCCAAGGTCGCGGGTTCGATCCCCGTACGGGCCAGTTCCTCCGCTTTTGGTGAGCTTTAGTAGGAGGACTGTTAAGCCCTTCTACCGGGTACAAAGTCATACGGGATGGGCCAGAAAGCGTCAGATGAATGGCCACAGCCCACGGCCGGTCAGGGGCCAGATTCTGGAATTTTGGTGAGCTCTCTGTTATATAGTGGACAGGTTGCAAAACTCTTTCATTTCCGGCGAGCTCAGTTGGTTAGAGCATTATGCTAATAATGCCAAAGTCTCCAGTTCCATCTGTGTAGTTGCCTGGCTTTTCTCATCAGAATTAGGTCGGACCTGTCGGCCCTTTTATCCAGCTAGACAGTCATTTAAGAAGGCCCAGAAAGTGTTGTTAGATTTGCCAAAATACATGACCAGTGAGCTGAGTTGGTTAGAGCATTCTGCTAATCATGCCAAAGCCTCTGGTTCGAGCCCTGTGGTCACCTGGCTCTAATCTTCCCAAGTAGCTTAGAGTGCGATGCTAATTACATTAAGGGCGCAGCCTCAACCCCTGTGTGAGCCAGGCTCTTTTTTTCTGAAGACCCACTGCTATCTTTTGGACAGGTTGCACAGCCCTTTCTTTTCAATTGTGGGCAAACGGACCTTTAATCCCTTTTATTCGGTAGACATTCGGGCGGGTAGGGCCGGAAAGCATCAGAAGACCGAGCACATCACATATGGCCGGTTAGCTCAGTTGGTTAGAGCGTGGTGCTAATAACGCCAAGGTCGCGGGTTCGATCCCCGTACGGGCCAGTTCCTCCGCTTTTGGTGAGCTTTAGTAGGAGGACTGTTAAGCCCTTCTACCGGGTACAAAGTCATACGGGATGGGCCAGAAAGCGTCAGATGAATGGCCACAGCCCACGGCCGGTCAGGGGCCAGATTCTTGAATTTTGGTGAGCTCTCTGTTATATAGTGGACAGGTTGCAAAACTCTTTCATTTCCGGCGAGCTCAGTTGGTTAGAGCATTATGCTAATAATGCCAAAGTCTCCAGTTCCATCTGTGTAGTTGCCTGGCTTTTCTCATCAGAATTAGGTCGGACCTGTCGGCCCTTTTATCCAGCTAGACAGTCATTTAAGAAGGCCCAGAAAGTGTTGTTAGATTTGCCAAAATACATGACCAGTGAGCTGAGTTGGTTAGAGCATTCTGCTAATCATGCCAAAGCCTCTGGTTCGAGCCCTGTAGTCACCTGGCTCTAATCTTCCCAAGTAGCTTAGAGTGCGATGCTAATTACATTAAGGTCGCAGCCTCAACCCCTGTGTGAGCCAGGCTCTTTTTTTCTGAAGACCCACTGCTATCTTTTGGACAGGTTGCACAGCCCTTTCTTTTCAATTGTGGGCAAACGGACCTTTAATCCCTTTTATTCGGTAGACATTCGGGCGGGTAGGGCCGGAAAGCATCAGAAGACCGAGCACATCACATATGGCCAGTTAGCTCAGTTGGTTAGAGCGTGGTGCTAATAACGCCAAGGTCACGGGTTCGATCCCCGTACGGGCCAGTTCCTCCGCTTTTGGTGAGCTTTAGTAGGAGGACTGTTAAGCCCTTCTACCGGGTACAAAGTCATACGGGATGGGCCAGAAAGCGTCAGATGAATGGCCACAGCCCACGGCCGGTCAGGGGCCAGATTCTTGAATTTTGGTGAGCTCTCTGTTATATAGTGGACAGGTTGCAAAACTCTTTCATTTCCGGCGAGCTCAGTTGGTTAGAGCATTATGCTAATAATGCCAAAGTCTCCAGTTCCATCTGTGTAGTTGCCTGGCTTTTCTCATCAGAATTAGGTCGGACCTGTCGGCCCTTTTATCCAGCTAGACAGTCATTTAAGAAGGCCCAGAAAGTGTTGTTAGATTTGCCAAAATACATGACCAGTGAGCTGAGTTGGTTAGAGCATTCTGCTAATCATGCCAAAGCCTCTGGTTCGAGCCCTGTAGTCACCTGGCTCTAATCTTCCCAAGTAGCTTAGAGTGCGATGCTAATTACATTAAGGTCGCAGCCTCAACCCCTGTGTGAGCCAGGCTCTTTTTTTCTGAAGACCCACTGCTATCTTTTGGACAGGTTGCACAGCCCTTTCTTTTCAATTGTGGGCAAACGGACCTTTAATCCCTTTTATTCGGTAGACATTCGGGCGGGTAGGGCCGGAAAGCATCAGAAGACCGAGCACATCACATATGGCCGGTTAGCTCAGTTGGTTAGAGCGTGGTGCTAATAACGCCAAGGTCGCGGGTTCGATCCCCGTACGGGCCAGTTCCTCCGCTTTTGGTGAGCTTTAGTAGGAGGACTGTTAAGCCCTTCTACCGGGTACAAAGTCATACGGGATGGGCCAGAAAGCGTCAGATGAATGGCCACAGCCCACGGCCGGTCAGGGGCCAGATTCTTGAATTTTGGTGAGCTCTCTGTTATATAGTGGACAGGTTGCAAAACTCTTTCATTTCCGGCGAGCTCAGTTGGTTAGAGCATTATGCTAATAATGCCAAAGTCTCCAGTTCCATCTGTGTAGTTGCCTGGCTTTTCTCATCAGAATTAGGTCGGACCTGTCGGCCCTTTTATCCAGCTAGAGAGTCATTTAAGAAGGCCCAGAAAGTGTTGTTAGATTTGCCAAAATACATGACCAGTGAGCTGAGTTGGTTAGAGCATTCTGCTAATCATGCCAAAGCCTCTGGTTCGAGCCCTGTAGTCACCTGGCTCTAATCTTCCCAAGTAGCTTAGAGTGCGATGCTAATTACATTAAGGTCGCAGCCTCAACCCCTGTGTGAGCCAGGCTCTTTTTTTCTGAAGACCCACTGCTATCTTTTGGACAGGTTGCACAGCCCTTTCTTTTCAATTGTGGGCAAACGGACCTTTAATCCCTTTTATTCGGTAGACATTCGGGCGGGTAGGGCCGGAAAGCATCAGAAGACCGAGCACATCACATATGGCCGGTTAGCTCAGTTGGTTAGAGCGTGGTGCTAATAACGCCAAGGTCGCGGGTTCGATCCCCGTACGGGCCAGTTCCTCCGCTTTTGGTGAGCTTTAGTAGGAGGACTGTTAAGCCCTTCTACCGGGTACAAAGTCATACGGGATGGGCCAGAAAGCGTCAGATGAATGGCCACAGCCCACGGCCGGTCAGGGGCCAGATTCTTGAATTTTGGTGAGCTCTCTGTTATATAGTGGACAGGTTGCAAAACTCTTTCATTTCCGGCGAGCTCAGTTGGTTAGAGCATTATGCTAATAATGCCAAAGTCTCCAGTTCCATCTGTGTAGTTGCCTGGCTTTTCTCATCAGAATTAGGTCGGACCTGTCGGCCCTTTTATCCAGCTAGACAGTCATTTAAGAAGGCCCAGAAAGTGTTGTTAGATTTGCCAAAATACATGACCAGTGAGCTGAGTTGGTTAGAGCATTCTGCTAATCATGCCAAAGCCTCTGGTTCGAGCCCTGTAGTCACCTGGCTCTAATCTTCCCAAGTAGCTTAGAGTGCGATGCTAATTACATTAAGGTCGCAGCCTCAACCCCTGTGTGAGCCAGGCTCTTTTTTTCTGAAGACCCACTGCTATCTTTTGGACAGGTTGCACAGCCCTTTCTTTTCAATTGTGGGCAAACGGACCTTTAATCCCTTTTATTCGGTAGACATTCGGGCGGGTAGGGCCGGAAAGCATCAGAAGACCGAGCACATCACATATGGCCGGTTAGCTCAGTTGGTTAGAGCGTGGTGCTAATAACGCCAAGGTCGCGGGTTCGATCCCCGTACGGGCCAGTTCCTCCGCTTTTGGTGAGCTTTAGTAGGAGGACTGTTAAGCCCTTCTACCGGGTACAAAGTCATACGGGATGGGCCAGAAAGCGTCAGATGAATGGCCACAGCCCACGGCCGGTCAGGGGCCAGATTCTTGAATTTTGGTGAGCTCTCTGTTATATAGTGGACAGGTTGCAAAACTCTTTCATTTCCGGCGAGCTCAGTTGGTTAGAGCATTATGCTAATAATGCCAAAGTCTCCAGTTCCATCTGTGTAGTTGCCTGGCTTTTCTCATCAGAATTAGGTCGGACCTGTCGGCCCTTTTATCCAGCTAGACAGTCATTTAAGAAGGCCCAGAAAGTGTTGTTAGATTTGCCAAAATACATGACCAGTGAGCTGAGTTGGTTAGAGCATTCTGCTAATCATGCCAAAGCCTCTGGTTCGAGCCCTGTAGTCACCTGGCTCTAATCTTCCCAAGTAGCTTAGAGTGCGATGCTAATTACATTAAGGTCGCAGCCTCAACCCCTGTGTGAGCCAGGCTCTTTTTTTCTGAAGACCCACTGCTATCTTTTGGACAGGTTGCACAGCCCTTTCTTTTCAATTGTGGGCAAACGGACCTTTAATCCCTTTTATTCGGTAGACATTCGGGCGGGTAGGGCCGGAAAGCATCAGAAGACCGAGCACGTCACATATGGCCGGTTAGCTCAGTTGGTTAGAGCGTGGTGCTAATAACGCCAAGGTCGCGGGTTCGATCCCCGTACGGGCCAGTTCCTCCGCTTTTGGTGAGCTTTAGTAGGAGGACTGTTAAGCCCTTCTACCGGGTACAAAGTCATACGGGATGGGCCAGAAAGCGTCAGATGAATGGCCACAGCCCACGGCCGGTCAGGGGCCAGATTCTTGAATTTTGGTGAGCTCTCTGTTATATAGTGGACAGGTTGCAAAACTCTTTCATTTCCGGCGAGCTCAGTTGGTTAGAGCATTATGCTAATAATGCCAAAGTCTCCAGTTCCATCTGTGTAGTTGCCTGGCTTTTCTCATCAGAATTAGGTCGGACCTGTCGGCCCTTTTATCCAGCTAGACAGTCATTTAAGAAGGCCCAGAAAGTGTTGTTAGATTTGCCAAAATACATGACCAGTGAGCTGAGTTGGTTAGAGCATTCTGCTAATCATGCCAAAGCCTCTGGTTCGAGCCCTGTAGTCACCTGGCTCTAATCTTCCCAAGTAGCTTAGAGTGCGATGCTAATTACATTAAGGTCGCAGCCTCAACCCCTGTGTGAGCCAGGCTCTTTTTTTCTGAAGACCCACTGCTATCTTTTGGACAGGTTGCACAGCCCTTTCTTTTCAATTGTGGGCAAACGGACCTTTAATCCCTTTTATTCGGTAGACATTCGGGCGGGTAGGGCCGGAAAGCATCAGAAGACCGAGCACATCACATATGGCCGGTTAGCTCAGTTGGTTAGAGCGTGGTGCTAATAACGCCAAGGTCGCGGGTTCGATCCCCGTACGGGCCAGTTCCTCCGCTTTTGGTGAGCTTTAGTAGGAGGACTGTTAAGCCCTTCTACCGGGTACAAAGTCATACGGGATGGGCCAGAAAGCGTCAGATGAATGGCCACAGCCCACGGCCGGTCAGGGGCCAGATTCTTGAATTTTGGTGAGCTCTCTGTTATATAGTGGACAGGTTGCAAAACTCTTTCATTTCCGGCGAGCTCAGTTGGTTAGAGCATTATGCTAATAATGCCAAAGTCTCCAGTTCCATCTGTGTAGTTGCCTGGCTTTTCTCATCAGAATTAGGTCGGACCTGTCGGCCCTTTTATCCAGCTAGACAGTCATTTAAGAAGGCCCAGAAAGTGTTGTTAGATTTGCCAAAATACATGACCAGTGAGCTGAGTTGGTTAGAGCATTCTGCTAATCATGCCAAAGCCTCTGGTTCGAGCCCTGTAGTCACCTGGCTCTAATCTTCCCAAGTAGCTTAGAGTGCGATGCTAATTACATTAAGGTCGCAGCCTCAACCCCTGTGTGAGCCAGGCTCTTTTTTTCTGAAGACCCACTGCTATCTTTTGGACAGGTTGCACAGCCCTTTCTTTTCAATTGTGGGCAAACGGACCTTTAATCCCTTTTATTCGGTAGACATTCGGGCGGGTAGGGCCGGAAAGCATCAGAAGACCGAGCACATCACATATGGCCGGTTAGCTCAGTTGGTTAGAGCGTGGTGCTAATAACGCCAAGGTCGCGGGTTCGATCCCCGTACGGGCCAGTTCCTCCGCTTTTGGTGAGCTTTAGTAGGAGGACTGTTAAGCCCTTCTACCGGGTACAAAGTCATACGGGATGGGCCAGAAAGCGTCAGATGAATGGCCACAGCCCACGGCCGGTCAGGGGCCAGATTCTTGAATTTTGGTGAGCTCTCTGTTATATAGTGGACAGGTTGCAAAACTCTTTCATTTCCGGCGAGCTCAGTTGGTTAGAGCATTATGCTAATAATGCCAAAGTCTCCAGTTCCATCTGTGTAGTTGCCTGGCTTTTCTCATCAGAATTAGGTCGGACCTGTCGGCCCTTTTATCCAGCTAGACAGTCATTTAAGAAGGCCCAGAAAGTGTTGTTAGATTTGCCAAAATACATGACCAGTGAGCTGAGTTGGTTAGAGCATTCTGCTAATCATGCCAAAGCCTCTGGTTCGAGCCCTGTAGTCACCTGGCTCTAATCTTCCCAAGTAGCTTAGAGTGCGATGCTAATTACATTAAGGTCGCAGCCTCAACCCCTGTGTGAGCCAGGCTCTTTTTTTCTGAAGACCCACTGCTATCTTTTGGACAGGTTGCACAGCCCTTTCTTTTCAATTGTGGGCAAACGGACCTTTAATCCCTTTTATTCGGTAGACATTCGGGCGGGTAGGGCCGGAAAGCATCAGAAGACCGAGCACATCACATATGGCCGGTTAGCTCAGTTGGTTAGAGCGTGGTGCTAATAACGCCAAGGTCGCGGGTTCGATCCCCGTACGGGCCAGTTCCTCCGCTTTTGGTGAGCTTTAGTAGGAGGACTGTTAAGCCCTTCTACCGGGTACAAAGTCATACGGGATGGGCCAGAAAGCGTCAGATGAATGGCCACAGCCCACGGCCGGTCAGGGGCCAGATTCTTGAATTTTGGTGAGCTCTCTGTTATATAGTGGACAGGTTGCAAAACTCTTTCATTTCCGGCGAGCTCAGTTGGTTAGAGCATTATGCTAATAATGCCAAAGTCTCCAGTTCCATCTGTGTAGTTGCCTGGCTTTTCTCATCAGAATTAGGTCGGACCTGTCGGCCCTTTTATCCAGCTAGACAGTCATTTAAGAAGGCCCAGAAAGTGTTGTTAGATTTGCCAAAATACATGACCAGTGAGCTGAGTTGGTTAGAGCATTCTGCTAATCATGCCAAAGCCTCTGGTTCGAGCCCTGTAGTCACCTGGCTCTAATCTTCCCAAGTAGCTTAGAGTGCGATGCTAATTACATTAAGGTCGCAGCCTCAACCCCTGTGTGAGCCAGGCTCTTTTTTTCTGAAGACCCACTGCTATCTTTTGGACAGGTTGCACAGCCCTTTCTTTTCAATTGTGGGCAAACGGACCTTTAATCCCTTTTATTCGGTAGACATTCGGGCGGGTAGGGCCGGAAAGCATCAGAAGACCGAGCACATCACATATGGCCGGTTAGCTCAGTTGGTTAGAGCGTGGTGCTAATAACGCCAAGGTCGCGGGTTCGATCCCCGTACGGGCCAGTTCCTCCGCTTTTGGTGAGCTTTAGTAGGAGGACTGTTAAGCCCTTCTACCGGGTACAAAGTCATACGGGATGGGCCAGAAAGCGTCAGATGAATGGCCACAGCCCACGGCCGGTCAGGGGCCAGATTCTGGAATTTTGGTGAGCTCTCTGTTATATAGTGGACAGGTTGCAAAACTCTTTCATTTCCGGCGAGCTCAGTTGGTTAGAGCATTATGCTAATAATGCCAAAGTCTCCAGTTCCATCTGTGTAGTTGCCTGGCTTTTCTCATCAGAATTAGGTCGGACCTGTCGGCCCTTTTATCCAGCTAGACAGTCATTTAAGAAGGCCCAGAAAGTGTTGTTAGATTTGCCAAAATACATGACCAGTGAGCTGAGTTGGTTAGAGCATTCTGCTAATCATGCCAAAGCCTCTGGTTCGAGCCCTGTGGTCACCTGGCTCTAATCTTCCCAAGTAGCTTAGAGTGCGATGCTAATTACATTAAGGGCGCAGCCTCAACCCCTGTGTGAGCCAGGCTCTTTTTTTCTGAAGACCCACTGCTATCTTTTGGACAGGTTGCACAGCCCTTTCTTTTCAATTGTGGGCAAACGGACCTTTAATCCCTTTTATTCGGTAGACATTCGGGCGGGTAGGGCCGGAAAGCATCAGAAGACCGAGCACATCACATATGGCCGGTTAGCTCAGTTGGTTAGAGCGTGGTGCTAATAACGCCAAGGTCGCGGGTTCGATCCCCGTACGGGCCAGTTCCTCCGCTTTTGGTGAGCTTTAGTAGGAGGACTGTTAAGCCCTTCTACCGGGTACAAAGTCATACGGGATGGGCCAGAAAGCGTCAGATGAATGGCCACAGCCCACGGCCGGTCAGGGGCCAGATTCTTGAATTTTGGTGAGCTCTCTGTTATATAGTGGACAGGTTGCAAAACTCTTTCATTTCCGGCGAGCTCAGTTGGTTAGAGCATTATGCTAATAATGCCAAAGTCTCCAGTTCCATCTGTGTAGTTGCCTGGCTTTTCTCATCAGAATTAGGTCGGACCTGTCGGCCCTTTTATCCAGCTAGACAGTCATTTAAGAAGGCCCAGAAAGTGTTGTTAGATTTGCCAAAATACATGACCAGTGAGCTGAGTTGGTTAGAGCATTCTGCTAATCATGCCAAAGCCTCTGGTTCGAGCCCTGTAGTCACCTGGCTCTAATCTTCCCAAGTAGCTTAGAGTGCGATGCTAATTACATTAAGGTCGCAGCCTCAACCCCTGTGTGAGCCAGGCTCTTTTTTTCTGAAGACCCACTGCTATCTTTTGGACAGGTTGCACAGCCCTTTCTTTTCAATTGTGGGCAAACGGACCTTTAATCCCTTTTATTCGGTAGACATTCGGGCGGGTAGGGCCGGAAAGCATCAGAAGACCGAGCACATCACATATGGCCAGTTAGCTCAGTTGGTTAGAGCGTGGTGCTAATAACGCCAAGGTCACGGGTTCGATCCCCGTACGGGCCAGTTCCTCCGCTTTTGGTGAGCTTTAGTAGGAGGACTGTTAAGCCCTTCTACCTGGTACAAAGTCATACGGGATGGGCCAGAAAGCGTCAGATGAATGGCCACAGCCCACGGCCGGTCAGGGGCCAGATTCTTGAATTTTGGTGAGCTCTCTGTTATATAGTGGACAGGTTGCAAAACTCTTTCATTTCCGGCGAGCTCAGTTGGTTAGAGCATTATGCTAATAATGCCAAAGTCTCCAGTTCCATCTGTGTAGTTGCCTGGCTTTTCTCATCAGAATTAGGTCGGACCTGTCGGCCCTTTTATCCAGCTAGACAGTCATTTAAGAAGGCCCAGAAAGTGTTGTTAGATTTGCCAAAATACATGACCAGTGAGCTGAGTTGGTTAGAGCATTCTGCTAATCATGCCAAAGCCTCTGGTTCGAGCCCTGTAGTCACCTGGCTCTAATCTTCCCAAGTAGCTTAGAGTGCGATGCTAATTACATTAAGGTCGCAGCCTCAACCCCTGTGTGAGCCAGGCTCTTTTTTTCTGAAGACCCACTGCTATCTTTTGGACAGGTTGCACAGCCCTTTCTTTTCAATTGTGGGCAAACGGACCTTTAATCCCTTTTATTCGGTAGACATTCGGGCGGGTAGGGCCGGAAAGCATCAGAAGACCGAGCACATCACATATGGCCGGTTAGCTCAGTTGGTTAGAGCGTGGTGCTAATAACGCCAAGGTCGCGGGTTCGATCCCCGTACGGGCCAGTTCCTCCGCTTTTGGTGAGCTTTAGTAGGAGGACTGTTAAGCCCTTCTACCGGGTACAAAGTCATACGGGATGGGCCAGAAAGCGTCAGATGAATGGCCACAGCCCACGGCCGGTCAGGGGCCAGATTCTTGAATTTTGGTGAGCTCTCTGTTATATAGTGGACAGGTTGCAAAACTCTTTCATTTCCGGCGAGCTCAGTTGGTTAGAGCATTATGCTAATAATGCCAAAGTCTCCAGTTCCATCTGTGTAGTTGCCTGGCTTTTCTCATCAGAATTAGGTCGGACCTGTCGGCCCTTTTATCCAGCTAGAGAGTCATTTAAGAAGGCCCAGAAAGTGTTGTTAGATTTGCCAAAATACATGACCAGTGAGCTGAGTTGGTTAGAGCATTCTGCTAATCATGCCAAAGCCTCTGGTTCGAGCCCTGTAGTCACCTGGCTCTAATCTTCCCAAGTAGCTTAGAGTGCGATGCTAATTACATTCAGGTCGCAGCCTCAACCCCTGTGTGAGCCAGGCTCTTTTTTTCTGAAGACCCACTGCTATCTTTTGGACAGGTTGCACAGCCCTTTCTTTTCAATTGTGGGCAAACGGACCTTTAATCCCTTTTATTCGGTAGACATTCGGGCGGGTAGGGCCGGAAAGCATCAGAAGACCGAGCACATCACATATGGCCTGTTAGCTCAGTTGGTTAGAGCGTGGTGCTAATAACGCCAAGGTCGCGGGTTCGATCCCCGTACGGGCCAGTTCCTCCGCTTTTGGTGAGCTTTAGTAGGAGGACTGTTAAGCCCTTCTACCGGGTACAAAGTCATACGGGATGGGCCAGAAAGCGTCAGATGAATGGCCACAGCCCACGGCCGGTCAGGGGCCAGATTCTTGAATTTTGGTGAGCTCTCTGTTATATAGTGGACAGGTTGCAAAACTCTTTCATTTCCGGCGAGCTCAGTTGGTTAGAGCATTATGCTAATAATGCCAAAGTCTCCAGTTCCATCTGTGTAGTTGCCTGGCTTTTCTCATCAGAATTAGGTCGGACCTGTCGGCCCTTTTATCCAGCTAGACAGTCATTTAAGAAGGCCCAGAAAGTGTTGTTAGATTTGCCAAAATACATGACCAGTGAGCTGAGTTGGTTAGAGCATTCTGCTAATCATGCCAAAGCCTCTGGTTCGAGCCCTGTAGTCACCTGGCTCTAATCTTCCCAAGTAGCTTAGAGTGCGATGCTAATTACATTAAGGTCGCAGCCTCAACCCCTGTGTGAGCCAGGCTCTTTTTTTCTGAAGACCCACTGCTATCTTTTGGACAGGTTGCACAGCCCTTTCTTTTCAATTGTGGGCAAACGGACCTTTAATCCCTTTTATTCGGTAGACATTCGGGCGGGTAGGGCCGGAAAGCATCAGAAGACCGAGCACATCACATATGGCCGGTTAGCTCAGTTGGTTAGAGCGTGGTGCTAATAACGCCAAGGTCGCGGGTTCGATCCCCGTACGGGCCAGTTCCTCCGCTTTTGGTGAGCTTTAGTAGGAGGACTGTTAAGCCCTTCTACCGGGTACAAAGTCATACGGGATGGGCCAGAAAGCGTCAGATGAATGGCCACAGCCCACGGCCGGTCAGGGGCCAGATTCTTGAATTTTGGTGAGCTCTCTGTTATATAGTGGACAGGTTGCAAAACTCTTTCATTTCCGGCGAGCTCAGTTGGTTAGAGCATTATGCTAATAATGCCAAAGTCTCCAGTTCCATCTGTGTAGTTGCCTGGCTTTTCTCATCAGAATTAGGTCGGACCTGTCGGCCCTTTTATCCAGCTAGACAGTCATTTAAGAAGGCCCAGAAAGTGTTGTTAGATTTGCCAAAATACATGACCAGTGAGCTGAGTTGGTTAGAGCATTCTGCTAATCATGCCAAAGCCTCTGGTTCGAGCCCTGTAGTCACCTGGCTCTAATCTTCCCAAGTAGCTTAGAGTGCGATGCTAATTACATTAAGGTCGCAGCCTCAACCCCTGTGTGAGCCAGGCTCTTTTTTTCTGAAGACCCACTGCTATCTTTTGGACAGGTTGCACAGCCCTTTCTTTTCAATTGTGGGCAAACGGACCTTTAATCCCTTTTATTCGGTAGACATTCGGGCGGGTAGGGCCGGAAAGCATCAGAAGACCGAGCACATCACATATGGCCGGTTAGCTCAGTTGGTTAGAGCGTGGTGCTAATAACGCCAAGGTCGCGGGTTCGATCCCCGTACGGGCCAGTTCCTCCGCTTTTGGTGAGCTTTAGTAGGAGGACTGTTAAGCCCTTCTACCGGGTACAAAGTCATACGGGATGGGCCAGAAAGCGTCAGATGAATGGCCACAGCCCACGGCCGGTCAGGGGCCAGATTCTTGAATTTTGGTGAGCTCTCTGTTATATAGTGGACAGGTTGCAAAACTCTTTCATTTCCGGCGAGCTCAGTTGGTTAGAGCATTATGCTAATAATGCCAAAGTCTCCAGTTCCATCTGTGTAGTTGCCTGGCTTTTCTCATCAGAATTAGGTCGGACCTGTCGGCCCTTTTATCCAGCTAGACAGTCATTTAAGAAGGCCCAGAAAGTGTTGTTAGATTTGCCAAAATACATGACCAGTGAGCTGAGTTGGTTAGAGCATTCTGCTAATCATGCCAAAGCCTCTGGTTCGAGCCCTGTAGTCACCTGGCTCTAATCTTCCCAAGTAGCTTAGAGTGCGATGCTAATTACATTAAGGTCGCAGCCTCAACCCCTGTGTGAGCCAGGCTCTTTTTTTCTGAAGACCCACTGCTATCTTTTGGACAGGTTGCACAGCCCTTTCTTTTCAATTGTGGGCAAACGGACCTTTAATCCCTTTTATTCGGTAGACATTCGGGCGGGTAGGGCCGGAAAGCATCAGAAGACCGAGCACATCACATATGGCCGGTTAGCTCAGTTGGTTAGAGCGTGGTGCTAATAACGCCAAGGTCGCGGGTTCGATCCCCGTACGGGCCAGTTCCTCCGCTTTTGGTGAGCTTTAGTAGGAGGACTGTTAAGCCCTTCTACCGGGTACAAAGTCATACGGGATGGGCCAGAAAGCGTCAGATGAATGGCCACAGCCCACGGCCGGTCAGGGGCCAGATTCTTGAATTTTGGTGAGCTCTCTGTTATATAGTGGACAGGTTGCAAAACTCTTTCATTTCCGGCGAGCTCAGTTGGTTAGAGCATTATGCTAATAACGCCAAAGTCTCCAGTTCCATCTGTGTAGTTGCCTGGCTTTTCTCATCAGAATTAGGTCGGACCTGTCGGCCCTTTTATCCAGCTAGACAGTCATTTAAGAAGGCCCAGAAAGTGTTGTTAGATTTGCCAAAATACATGACCAGTGAGCTGAGTTGGTTAGAGCATTCTGCTAATCATGCCAAAGCCTCTGGTTCGAGCCCTGTAGTCACCTGGCTCTAATCTTCGCAAGTAGCTTAGAGTGCGATGCTAATTACATTAAGGTCGCAGCCTCAACCCCTGTGTGAGCCAGGCTCTTTTTTTCTGAAGACCCACTGCTATCTTTTGGACAGGTTGCACAGCCCTTTCTTTTCAATTGTGGGCAAACGGACCTTTAATCCCTTTTATTCGGTAGACATTCGGGCGGGTAGGGCCGGAAAGCATCAGAAGACCGAGCACATCACATATGGCCGGTTAGCTCAGTTGGTTAGAGCGTGGTGCTAATAACGCCAAGGTCGCGGGTTCGATCCCCGTACGGGCCAGTTCCTCCGCTTTTGGTGAGCTTTAGTAGGAGGACTGTTAAGCCCTTCTACCGGGTACAAAGTCATACGGGATGGGCCAGAAAGCGTCAGATGAATGGCCACAGCCCACGGCCGGTCAGGGGCCAGATTCTTGAATTTTGGTGAGCTCTCTGTTATATAGTGGACAGGTTGCAAAACTCTTTCATTTCCGGCGAGCTCAGTTGGTTAGAGCATTATGCTAATAATGCCAAAGTCTCCAGTTCCATCTGTGTAGTTGCCTGGCTTTTCTCATCAGAATTAGGTCGGACCTGTCGGCCCTTTTATCCAGCTAGACAGTCATTTAAGAAGACCCAGAAAGTGTTGTTAGATTTGCCAAAATACATGACCAGTGAGCTGAGTTGGTTAGAGCATTCTGCTAATCATGCCAAAGCCTCTGGTTCGAGCCCTGTAGTCACCTGGCTCTAATCTTCCCAAGTAGCTTAGAGTGCGATGCTAATTACATTAAGGTCGCAGCCTCAACCCCTGTGTGAGCCAGGCTCTTTTTTTCTGAAGACCCACTGCTATCTTTTGGACAGGTTGCACAGCCCTTTCTTTTCAATTGTGGGCAAACGGACCTTTAATCCCTTTTATTCGGTAGACATTCGGACGGGTAGGGCCGGAAAGCATCAGAAGACCGAGCACATCACATATGGCCGGTTAGCTCAGTTGGTTAGAGCGTGGTGCTAATAACGCCAAGGTCGCGGGTTCGATTACCGTAAGGGCCAGTTCCTCCGCTTTTGCTGAGCTTTAGTAGGAGGACTGTTAAGCCCTTCTACCGGGTACAAAGTCATACGGGATGGGCCAGAAAGCGTCAGATGAATGGCCACAGCCCACGGCCGGTCAGGGGCCAGATTCTTGAATTTTGGTGAGCTCTCTGTTATATAGTAAACAGGTTGCAAAACTCTTTCATTTCCGGCGAGCTCAGTTGGTTAGAGCATTATGCTAATAACGCCAAAGTCTCCAGTTCCATCTGTGTAGTTGCCTGGCTTTTCTCATCAGAATTAGGTCGGACCTGTCGGCCCTTTTATCCAGCTAGACAGTCATTTAAGAAGGCCCAGAAAGTGTTGTTAGATTTGCCAAAATACATGACCAGTGAGCTGAGTTGGTTAGAGCATTCTGCTAATCATGCCAAAGCCTCTGGTTCGAGCCCTGTAGTCACCTGGCTCTAATCTTCCCAAGTAGCTTAGAGTGCGATGCTAATTACATTAAGGTCGCAGCCTCAACCCCTGTGTGAGCCAGGCTCTTTTTTTCTGAAGACCCACTGCTATCTTTTGGACAGGTTGCACAGCCCTTTCTTTTCAATTGTGGGCAAACGGACCTTTAATCCCTTTTATTCGGTAGACATTCGGGCGGGTAGGGCCGGAAAGCATCAGAAGACCGAGCACATCACATATGGCCGGTTAGCTCAGTTGGTTAGAGCGTGGTGCTAATAACGCCAAGGTCGCGGGTTCGATCCCCGTACGGGCCAGTTCCTCCGCTTTTGGTGAGCTTTAGTAGGAGGACTGTTAAGCCCTTCTACCGGGTACAAAGTCATACGGGATGGGCCAGAAAGCGTCAGATGAATGGCCACAGCCCACGGCCGGTCAGGGGCCAGATTCTTGAATTTTGGTGAGCTCTCTGTTATATAGTGGACAGGTTGCAAAACTCTTTCATTTCCGGCGAGCTCAGTTGGTTAGAGCATTATGCTAATAATGCCAAAGTCTCCAGTTCCATCTGTGTAGTTGCCTGGCTTTTCTCATCAGAATTAGGTCGGACCTGTCGGCCCTTTTATCCAGCTAGACAGTCATTTAAGAAGGCCCAGAAAGTGTTGTTAGATTTGCCAAAATACATGACCAGTGAGCTGAGTTGGTTAGAGCATTCTGCTAATCATGCCAAAGCCTCTGGTTCGAGCCCTGTAGTCACCTAGCTCTAATCTTCCCAAGTAGCTTAGAGTGCGATGCTAATTACATTAAGGTCGCAGCCTCAACCCCTGTGTGAGCCAGGCTCTTTTTTTCTGAAGACCCACTGCTATCTTTTGGACAGGTTGCACAGCCCTTTCTTTTCAATTGTGGGCAAACGGACCTTTAATCCCTTTTATTCGGTAGACATTCGGGCGGGTAGGGCCGGAAAGCATCAGAAGACCGAGCACATCACATATGGCCGGTTAGCTCAGTTGGTTAGAGCGTGGTGCTAATAACGCCAAGGTCGCGGGTTCGATCCCCATACGGGCCAGTTCCTCCGCTTTTGGTGAGCTTTAGTAGGAGGACTGTTAAGCCCTTCTACCGGGTACAAAGTCATACGGGATGGGCCAGAAAGCGTCAGATGAATGGCCACAGCCCACGGCCGGTCAGGGGCCAGATTCTTGAATTTTGGTGAGCTCTCTGTTATATAGTGGACAGGTTGCAAAACTCTTTCATTTCCGGCGAGCTCAGTTGGTTAGAGCATTATGCTAATAACGCCAAAGTCTCCAGTTCCATCTGTGTAGTTGCCTGGCTTTTCTCATCAGAATTAGGTCGGACCTGTCGGCCCTTTTATCCAGCTAGACAGTCATTTAAGAAGGCCCAGAAAGTGTTGTTAGATTTGCCAAAATACATGACCAGTGAGCTGAGTTGGTTAGAGCATTCTGCTAATCATGCCAAAGCCTCTGGTTCGAGCCCTGTAGTCACCTGGCTCTAATCTTCCCAAGTAGCTTAGAGTGCGATGCTAATTACATTAAGGTCGCAGCCTCAACCCCTGTGTGAGCCAGGCTCTTTTTTTCTGAAGACCCACTGCTATCTTTTGGACAGGTTGCACAGCCCTTTCTTTTCAATTGTGGGCAAACGGACCTTTAATCCCTTTTATTCGGTAGACATTCGGACGGGTAGGGCCGGAAAGCATCAGAAGACCGAGCACATCACATATGGCCGGTTAGCTCAGTTGGTTAGAGTGTGGTGCTAATAACGCCAAGGTCGCGGGTTCGATCACCGTAAGGGCCAGTTCCTCGCTTTTGCTGAGCTTTAGTAGGAGGACTGTTAAGCCCTTCTACCGGGTACAAAGTCATACGGGATGGGCCAGAAAGCGTCAGATGAATGGCCACAGCCCACGGCCGGTCAGGGGCCAGATTCTTGAATTTTGGTGAGCTCTCTGTTATATAGTGGACAGGTTGCAAAACTCTTTCATTTCCGGCGAGCTCAGTTGGTTAGAGCATTATGCTAATAACGCCAAAGTCTCCAGTTCCATCTGTGTAGTTGCCTGGCTTTTCTCATCAGAATTAGGTCGGACCTGTCGGCCCTTTTATCCAGCTAGACAGTCATTTAAGAAGGCCCAGAAAGTGTTGTTAGATTTGCCAAAATACATGACCAGTGAGCTGAGTTGGTTAGAGCATTCTGCTAATCATGCCAAAGCCTCTGGTTCGAGCCCTGTAGTCACCTGGCTCTAATCTTCCCAAGTAGCTTAGAGTGCGATGCTAATTACATTAAGGTCGCAGCCTCAACCCCTGTGTGAGCCAGGCTCTTTTTTTCTGAAGACCCACTGCTATCTTTTGGACAGGTTGCACAGCCCTTTCTTTTCAATTGTGGGCAAACGGACCTTTAATCCCTTTTATTCGGTAGACATTCGGGCGGGTAGGGCCGGAAAGCATCAGAAGACCGAGCACATCACATATGGCCGGTTAGCTCAGTTGGTTAGAGCGTGGTGCTAATAACGCCAAGGTCGCGGGTTCGATCCCCGTACGGGCCAGTTCCTCCGCTTTTGGTGAGCTTTAGTAGGAGGACTGTTAAGCCCTTCTACCGGGTACAAAGTCATACGGGATGGGCCAGAAAGCGTCAGATGAATGGCCACAGCCCACGGCCGGTCAGGGGCCAGATTCTTGAATTTTGGTGAGCTCTCTGTTATATAGTGGACAGGTTGCAAAACTCTTTCATTTCCGGCGAGCTCAGTTGGTTAGAGCATTATGCTAATAACGCCAAAGTCTCCAGTTCCATCTGTGTAGTTGCCTGGCTTTTCTCATCAGAATTAGGTCGGACCTGTCGGCCCTTTTATCCAGCTAGACAGTCATTTAAGAAGGCCCAGAAAGTGTTGTTAGATTTGCCAAAATACATGACCAGTGAGCTGAGTTGGTTAGAGCATTCTGCTAATCATGCCAAAGCCTCTGGTTCGAGCCCTGTAGTCACCTGGCTCTAATCTTCCCAAGTAGCTTAGAGTGCGATGCTAATTACATTAAGGTCGCAGCCTCAACCCCTGTGTGAGCCAGGCTCTTTTTTTCTGAAGACCCACTGCTATCTTTTGGACAGGTTGCACAGCCCTTTCTTTTCAATTGTGGGCAAACGGACCTTTAATCCCTTTTATTCGGTAGACATTCGGGCGGGTAGGGCCGGAAAGCATCAGAAGACCGAGCACATCACATATGGCCGGTTAGCTCAGTTGGTTAGAGCGTGGTGCTAATAACGCCAAGGTCGCGGCTTCGATCCCCGTACGGGCCAGTTCCTCCGCTTTTGGTGAGCTTTAGTAGGAGGACTGTTAAGCCCTTCTACCGGGTACAAAGTCATACGGGATGGGCCAGAAAGCGTCAGATGAATGGCCACAGCCCACGGCCGGTCAGGGGCCAGATTCTTGAATTTTGGTGAGCTCTCTGTTATATAGTGGACAGGTTGCAAAACTCTTTCATTTCCGGCGAGCTCAGTTGGTTAGAGCATTATGCTAATAATGCCAAAGTCTCCAGTTCCATCTGTGTAGTTGCCTGGCTTTTCTCATCAGAATTAGGTCGGACCTGTCGGCCCTTTTATCCAGCTAGACAGTCATTTAAGAAGGCCCAGAAAGTGTTGTTAGATTTGCCAAAATACATGACCAGTGAGCTGAGTTGGTTAGAGCATTCTGCTAATCATGCCAAAGCCTCTGGTTCGAGCCCTGTAGTCACCTAGCTCTAATCTTCCCAAGTAGCTTAGAGTGCGATGCTAATTACATTAAGGTCGCAGCCTCAACCCCTGTGTGAGCCAGGCTCTTTTTTTCTGAAGACCCACTGCTATCTTTTGGACAGGTTGCACAGCCCTTTCTTTTCAATTGTGGGCAAACGGACCTTTAATCCCTTTTATTCGGTAGACATTCGGGCGGGTAGGGCCGGAAAGCATCAGAAGACCGAGCACATCACATATGGCCGGTTAGCTCAGTTGGTTAGAGCGTGGTGCTAATAACGCCAAGGTCGCGGGTTCGATCCCCGTACGGGCCAGTTCCTCCGCTTTTGGTGAGCTTTAGTAGGAGGACTGTTAAGCCCTTCTACCGGGTACAAAGTCATACGGGATGGGCCAGAAAGCGTCAGATGAATGGCCACAGCCCACGGCCGGTCAGGGGCCAGATTCTTGAATTTTGGTGAGCTCTCTGTTATATAGTGGACAGGTTGCAAAACTCTTTCATTTCCGGCGAGCTCAGTTGGTTAGAGCATTATGCTAATAATGCCAAAGTCTCCAGTTCCATCTGTGTAGTTGCCTGGCTTTTCTCATCAGAATTAGGTCGGACCTGTCGGCCCTTTTATCCAGCTAGACAGTCATTTAAGAAGGCCCAGAAAGTGTTGTTAGATTTGCCAAAATACATGACCAGTGAGCTGAGTTGGTTAGAGCATTCTGCTAATCATGCCAAAGCCTCTGGTTCGAGCCCTGTAGTCACCTGGCTCTAATCTTCCCAAGTAGCTTAGAGTGCGATGCTAATTACATTAAGGTCGCAGCCTCAACCCCTGTGTGAGCCAGGCTCTTTTTTTCTGAAGACCCACTGCTATCTTTTGGACAGGTTGCACAGCCCTTTCTTTTCAATTGTGGGCAAACGGACCTTTAATCCCTTTTATTCGGTAGACATTCGGGCGGGTAGGGCCGGAAAGCATCAGAAGACCGAGCACATCACATATGGCCGGTTAGCTCAGTTGGTTAGAGCGTGGTGCTAATAACGCCAAGGTCGCGGGTTCGATCCCCGTACGGGCCAGTTCCTCCGCTTTTGGTGAGCTTTAGTAGGAGGACTGTTAAGCCCTTCTACCGGGTACAAAGTCATACGGGATGGGCCAGAAAGCGTCAGATGAATGGCCACAGCCCACGGCCGGTCAGGGGCCAGATTCTTGAATTTTGGTGAGCTCTCTGTTATATAGTGGACAGGTTGCAAAACTCTTTCATTTCCGGCGAGCTCAGTTGGTTAGAGCATTATGCTAATAATGCCAAAGTCTCCAGTTCCATCTGTGTAGTTGCCTGGCTTTTCTCATCAGAATTAGGTCGGACCTGTCGGCCCTTTTATCCAGCTAGACAGTCATTTAAGAAGGCCCAGAAAGTGTTGTTAGATTTGCCAAAATACATGACCAGTGAGCTGAGTTGGTTAGAGCATTCTGCTAATCATGCCAAAGCCTCTGGTTCGAGCCCTGTAGTCACCTGGCTCTAATCTTCCCAAGTAGCTTAGAGTGCGATGCTAATTACATTAAGGTCGCAGCCTCAACCCCTGTGTGAGCCAGGCTCTTTTTTTCTGAAGACCCACTGCTATCTTTTGGACAGGTTGCACAGCCCTTTCTTTTCAATTGTGGGCAAACGGACCTTTAATCCCTTTTATTCGGTAGACATTCGGGCGGGTAGGGCCGGAAAGCATCAGAAGACCGAGCACATCACATATGGCCGGTTAGCTCAGTTGGTTAGAGCGTGGTGCTAATAACGCCAAGGTCGCGGGTTCGATCCCCGTACGGGCCAGTTCCTCCGCTTTTGGTGAGCTTTAGTAGGAGGACTGTTAAGCCCTTCTACCGGGTACAAAGTCATACGGGATGGGCCAGAAAGCGTCAGATGAATGGCCACAGCCCACGGCCGGTCAGGGGCCAGATTCTTGAATTTTGGTGAGCTCTCTGTTATATAGTGGACAGGTTGCAAAACTCTTTCATTTCCGGCGAGCTCAGTTGGTTAGAGCATTATGCTAATAATGCCAAAGTCTCCAGTTCCATCTGTGTAGTTGCCTGGCTTTTCTCATCAGAATTAGGTCGGACCTGTCGGCCCTTTTATCCAGCTAGACAGTCATTTAAGAAGGCCCAGAAAGTGTTGTTAGATTTGCCAAAATACATGACCAGTGAGCTGAGTTGGTTAGAGCATTCTGCTAATCATGCCAAAGCCTCTGGTTCGAGCCCTGTAGTCACCTGGCTCTAATCTTCCCAAGTAGCTTAGAGTGCGATGCTAATTACATTAAGGTCGCAGCCTCAACCCCTGTGTGAGCCAGGCTCTTTTTTTTCTGAAGACCCACTGCTATCTTTTGGACAGGTTGCACAGCCCTTTCTTTTCAATTGTGGGCAAACGGACCTTTAATCCCTTTTATTCGGTAGACATTCGGGCGGGTAGGGCCGGAAAGCATCAGAAGACCGAGCACATCACATATGGCCGGTTAGCTCAGTTGGTTAGAGCGTGGTGCTAATAACGCCAAGGTCGCGGGTTCGATCCCCGTACGGGCCAGTTCCTCCGCTTTTGGTGAGCTTTAGTAGGAGGACTGTTAAGCCCTTCTACCGGGTACAAAGTCATACGGGATGGGCCAGAAAGCGTCAGATGAATGGCCACAGCCCACGGCCGGTCAGGGGCCAGATTCTTGAATTTTGGTGAGCTCTCTGTTATATAGTGGACAGGTTGCAAAACTCTTTCATTTCCGGCGAGCTCAGTTGGTTAGAGCATTATGCTAATAATGCCAAAGTCTCCAGTTCCATCTGTGTAGTTGCCTGGCTTTTCTCATCAGAATTAGGTCGGACCTGTCGGCCCTTTTATCCAGCTAGACAGTCATTTAAGAAGGCCCAGAAAGTGTTGTTAGATTTGCCAAAATACATGACCAGTGAGCTGAGTTGGTTAGAGCATTCTGCTAATCATGCCAAAGCCTCTGGTTCGAGCCCTGTAGTCACCTGGCTCTAATCTTCCCAAGTAGCTTAGAGTGCGATGCTAATTACATTAAGGTCGCAGCCTCAACCCCTGTGTGAGCCAGGCTCTTTTTTTCTGAAGACCCACTGCTATCTTTTGGACAGGTTGCACAGCCCTTTCTTTTCAATTGTGGGCAAACGGACCTTTAATCCCTTTTATTCGGTAGACATTCGGACGGGTAGGGCCGGAAAGCATCAGAAGACCGAGCACATCACATATGGCCGGTTAGCTCAGTTGGTTAGAGCGTGGTGCTAATAACGCCAAGGTCGCGGGTTCGATCACCGTAAGGGCCAGTTCCTCCGCTTTTGCTGAGCTTTAGTAGGAGGACTGTTAAGCCCTTCTACCGGGTACAAAGTCATACGGGATGGGCCAGAAAGCGTCAGATGAATGGCCACAGCCCACGGCCGGTCAGGGGCCAGATTCTTGAATTTTGGTGAGCTCTCTGTTATATAGTGGACAGGTTGCAAAACTCTTTCATTTCCGGCGAGCTCAGTTGGTTAGAGCATTATGCTAATAACGCCAAAGTCTCCAGTTCCATCTGTGTAGTTGCCTGGCTTTTCTCATCAGAATTAGGTCGGACCTGTCGGCCCTTTTATCCAGCTAGACAGTCATTTAAGAAGGCCCAGAAAGTGTTGTTAGATTTGCCAAAATACATGACCAGTGAGCTGAGTTGGTTAGAGCATTCTGCTAATCATGCCAAAGCCTCTGGTTCGAGCCCTGTAGTCACCTGGCTCTAATCTTCCCAAGTAGCTTAGAGTGCGATGCTAATTACATTAAGGTCGCAGCCTCAACCCCTGTGTGAGCCAGGCTCTTTTTTTCTGAAGACCCACTGCTATCTTTTGGACAGGTTGCACAGCCCTTTCTTTTCAATTGTGGGCAAACGGACCTTTAATCCCTTTTATTCGGTAGACATTCGGGCGGGTAGGGCCGGAAAGCATCAGAAGACCGAGCACATCACATATGGCCGGTTAGCTCAGTTGGTTAGAGCGTGGTGCTAATAACGCCAAGGTCGCGGGTTCGATCCCCGTACGGGCCAGTTCCTCCGCTTTTGGTGAGCTTTAGTAGGAGGACTGTTAAGCCCTTCTACCGGGTACAAAGTCATACGGGATGGGCCAGAAAGCGTCAGATGAATGGCCACAGCCCACGGCCGGTCAGGGGCCAGATTCTTGAATTTTGGTGAGCTCTCTGTTATATAGTGGACAGGTTGCAAAACTCTTTCATTTCCGGCGAGCTCAGTTGGTTAGAGCATTATGCTAATAATGCCAAAGTCTCCAGTTCCATCTGTGTAGTTGCCTGGCTTTTCTCATCAGAATTAGGTCGGACCTGTCGGCCCTTTTATCCAGCTAGACAGTCATTTAAGAAGGCCCAGAAAGTGTTGTTAGATTTGCCAAAATACATGACCAGTGAGCTGAGTTGGTTAGAGCATTCTGCTAATCATGCCAAAGCCTCTGGTTCGAGCCCTGTAGTCACCTGGCTCTAATCTTCCCAAGTAGCTTAGAGTGCGATGCTAATTACATTAAGGTCGCAGCCTCAACCCCTGTGTGAGCCAGGCTCTTTTTTTCTGAAGACCCACTGCTATCTTTTGGACAGGTTGCACAGCCCTTTCTTTTCAATTGTGGGCAAACGGACCTTTAATCCCTTTTATTCGGTAGACATTCGGACAGGTAGGGCCGGAAAGCATCAGAAGACCGAGCACATCACATATGGCCGGTTAGCTCAGTTGGTTAGAGCGTGGTGCTAATAACGCCAAGGTCGCGGGTTCGATCACCGTAAGGGCCAGTTCCTCCGCTTTTGCTGAGCTTTAGTAGGAGGACTGTTAAGCCCTTCTACCGGGTACAAAGTCATACGGGATGGGCCAGAAAGCGTCAGATGAATGGCCACAGCCCACGGCCGGTCAGGGGCCAGATTCTTGAATTTTGGTGAGCTCTCTGTTATATAGTGGACAGGTTGCAAAACTCTTTCATTTCCGGCGAGCTCAGTTGGTTAGAGCATTATGCTAATAACGCCAAAGTCTCCAGTTCCATCTGTGTAGTTGCCTGGCTTTTCTCATCAGAATTAGGTCGGACCTGTCGGCCCTTTTATCCAGCTAGACAGTCATTTAAGAAGGCCCAGAAAGTGTTGTTAGATTTGCCAAAATACATGACCAGTGAGCTGAGTTGGTTAGAGCATTCTGCTAATCATGCCAAAGCCTCTGGTTCGAGCCCTGTAGTCACCTGGCTCTAATCTTCCCAAGTAGCTTAGAGTGCGATGCTAATTACATTAAGGTCGCAGCCTCAACCCCTGTGTGAGCCAGGCTCTTTTTTTCTGAAGACCCACTGCTATCTTTTGGACAGGTTGCACAGCCCTTTCTTTTCAATTGTGGGCAAACGGACCTTTAATGCCTTTTATTCGGTAGACATTCGGACGGGTAGGGCCGGAAAGCATCAGAAGACCGAGCACATCACATATGGCCGGTTAGCTCAGTTGGTTAGAGCGTGGTGCTAATAACGCCAAGGTCGCGGGTTCGATCACCGTAAGGGCCAGTTCCTCCGCTTTTGGTGAGCTTTAGTAGGAGGACTGTTAAGCCCTTCTACCGGGTACAAAGTCATACGGGATGGGCCAGAAAGCGTCAGATGAATGGCCACAGCCCACGGCCGGTCAGGGGCCAGATTCTTGAATTTTGGTGAGCTCTCTGTTATATAGTGGACAGGTTGCAAAACTCTTTCATTTCCGGCGAGCTCAGTTGGTTAGAGCATTATGCTAATAATGCCAAAGTCTCCAGTTCCATCTGTGTAGTTGCCTGGCTTTTCTCATCAGAATTAGGTCGGACCTGTCGGCCCTTTTATCCAGCTAGACAGTCATTTAAGAAGGCCCAGAAAGTGTTGTTAGATTTGCCAAAATACATGACCAGTGAGCTGAGTTGGTTAGAGCATTCTGCTAATCATGCCAAAGCCTCTGGTTCGAGCCCTGTAGTCACCTAGCTCTAATCTTCCCAAGTAGCTTAGAGTGCGATGCTAATTACATTAAGGTCGCAGCCTCAACCCCTGTGTGAGCCAGGCTCTTTTTTTCTGAAGACCCACTGCTATCTTTTGGACAGGTTGCACAGCCCTTTCTTTTCAATTGTGGGCAAACGGACCTTTAATCCCTTTTATTCGGTAGACATTCGGGCGGGTAGGGCCGGAAAGCATCAGAAGACCGAGCACATCACATATGGCCGGTTAGCTCAGTTGGTTAGAGCGTGGTGCTAATAACGCCAAGGTCGCGGGTTCGATCCCCATACGGGCCAGTTCCTCCGCTTTTGGTGAGCTTTAGTAGGAGGACTGTTAAGCCCTTCTACCGGGTACAAAGTCATATGGGATGGGCCAGAAAGCGTCAGATGAATGGCCACAGCCCACGGCCGGTCAGGGGCCAGATTCTTGAATTTTGGTGAGCTCTCTGTTATATAGTGGACAGGTTGCAAAACTCTTTCATTTCCGGCGAGCTCAGTTGGTTAGAGCATTATGCTAATAACGCCAAAGTCTCCAGTTCCATCTGTGTAGTTGCCTGGCTTTTCTCATCAGAATTAGGTCGGACCTGTCGGCCCTTTTATCCAGCTAGACAGTCATTTAAGAAGGCCCAGAAAGTGTTGTTAGATTTGCCAAAATACATGACCAGTGAGCTGAGTTGGTTAGAGCATTCTGCTAATCATGCCAAAGCCTCTGGTTCGAGCCCTGTAGTCACCTGGCTCTAATCTTCCCAAGTAGCTTAGAGTGCGATGCTAATTACATTAAGGTCGCAGCCTCAACCCCTGTGTGAGCCAGGCTCTTTTTTTCTGAAGACCCACTGCTATCTTTTGGACAGGTTGCACAGCCCTTTCTTTTCAATTGTGGGCAAACGGACCTTTAATCCCTTTTATTCGGTAGACATTCGGGCGGGTAGGGCCGGAAAGCATCAGAAGACCGAGCACATCACATATGGCCGGTTAGCTCAGTTGGTTAGAGCGTGGTGCTAATAACGCCAAGGTCGCGGGTTCGATCCCCGTACGGGCCAGTTCCTCCGCTTTTGGTGAGCTTTAGTAGGAGGACTGTTAAGCCCTTCTACCGGGTACAAAGTCATACGGGATGGGCCAGAAAGCGTCAGATGAATGGCCACAGCCCACGGCCGGTCAGGGGCCAGATTCTTGAATTTTGGTGAGCTCTCTGTTATATAGTGGACAGGTTGCAAAACTCTTTCATTTCCGGCGAGCTCAGTTGGTTAGAGCATTATGCTAATAACGCCAAAGTCTCCAGTTCCATCTGTGTAGTTGCCTGGCTTTTCTCATCAGAATTAGGTCGGACCTGTCGGCCCTTTTATCCAGCTAGACAGTCATTTAAGAAGGCCCAGAAAGTGTTGTTAGATTTGCCAAAATACATGACCAGTGAGCTGAGTTGGTTAGAGCATTCTGCTAATCATGCCAAAGCCTCTGGTTCGAGCCCTGTAGTCACCTGGCTCTAATCTTCGCAAGTAGCTTAGAGTGCGATGCTAATTACATTAAGGTCGCAGCCTCAACCCCTGTGTGAGCCAGGCTCTTTTTTTCTGAAGACCCACTGCTATCTTTTGGACAGGTTGCACAGCCCTTTCTTTTCAATTGTGGGCAAACGGACCTTTAATCCCTTTTATTCGGTAGACATTCGGGCGGGTAGGGCCGGAAAGCATCAGAAGACCGAGCACATCACATATGGCCGGTTAGCTCAGTTGGTTAGAGCGTGGTGCTAATAACGCCAAGGTCGCGGGTTCGATCACCGTAAGGGCCAGTTCCTCCGCTTTTGCTGAGCTTTAGTAGGAGGACTGTTAAGCCCTTCTACCGGGTACAAAGTCATACGGGATGGGCCAGAAAGCGTCAGATGAATGGCCACAGCCCACGGCCGGTCAGGGGCCAGATTCTTGAATTTTGGTGAGCTCTCTGTTATATAGTGGACAGGTTGCAAAACTCTTTCATTTCCGGCGAGCTCAGTTGGTTAGAGCATTATGCTAATAACGCCAAAGTCTCCAGTTCCATCTGTGTAGTTGCCTGGCTTTTCTCATCAGAATTAGGTCGGACCTGTCGGCCCTTTTATCCAGCTAGACAGTCATTTAAGAAGGCCCAGAAAGTGTTGTTAGATTTGCCAAAATACATGACCAGTGAGCTGAGTTGGTTAGAGCATTCTGCTAATCATGCCAAAGCCTCTGGTTCGAGCCCTGTAGTCACCTGGCTCTAATCTTCCCAAGTAGCTTAGAGTGCGATGCTAATTACATTAAGGTCGCAGCCTCAACCCCTGTGTGAGCCAGGCTCTTTTTTTCTGAAGACCCACTGCTATCTTTTGGACAGGTTGCACAGCCCTTTCTTTTCAATTGTGGGCAAACGGACCTTTAATCCCTTTTATTCGGTAGACATTCGGGCGGGTAGGGCCGGAAAGCATCAGAAGACCGAGCACATCACATATGGCCGGTTAGCTCAGTTGGTTAGAGCGTGGTGCTAATAACGCCAAGGTCGCGGGTTCGATCCCCGTACGGGCCAGTTCCTCCGCTTTTGGTGAGCTTTAGTAGGAGGACTGTTAAGCCCTTCTACCGGGTACAAAGTCATACGGGATGGGCCAGAAAGCGTCAGATGAATGGCCACAGCCCACGGCCGGTCAGGGGCCAGATTCTTGAATTTTGGTGAGCTCTCTGTTATATAGTGGACAGGTTGCAAAACTCTTTCATTTCCGGCGAGCTCAGTTGGTTAGAGCATTATGCTAATAATGCCAAAGTCTCCAGTTCCATCTGTGTAGTTGCCTGGCTTTTCTCATCAGAATTAGGTCGGACCTGTCGGCCCTTTTATCCAGCTAGACAGTCATTTAAGAAGGCCCAGAAAGTGTTGTTAGATTTGCCAAAATACATGACCAGTGAGCTGAGTTGGTTAGAGCATTCTGCTAATCATGCCAAAGCCTCTGGTTCGAGCCCTGTAGTCACCTAGCTCTAATCTTCCCAAGTAGCTTAGAGTGCGATGCTAATTACATTAAGGTCGCAGCCTCAACCCCTGTGTGAGCCAGGCTCTTTTTTTCTGAAGACCCACTGCTATCTTTTGGACAGGTTGCACAGCCCTTTCTTTTCAATTGTGGGCAAACGGACCTTTAATCCCTTTTATTCGGTAGACATTCGGGCGGGTAGGGCCGGAAAGCATCAGAAGACCGAGCACATCACATATGGCCGGTTAGCTCAGTTGGTTAGAGCGTGGTGCTAATAACGCCAAGGTCGCGGGTTCGATCCCCATACGGGCCAGTTCCTCTGCTTTTGGTGAGCTTTAGTAGGAGGACTGTTAAGCCCTTCTACCGGGTACAAAGTCATACGGGATGGGCCAGAAAGCGTCAGATGAATGGCCACAGCCCACGGCCGGTCAGGGGCCAGATTCTTGAATTTTGGTGAGCTCTCTGTTATATAGTGGACAGGTTGCAAAACTCTTTCATTTCCGGCGAGCTCAGTTGGTTAGAGCATTATGCTAATAACGCCAAAGTCTCCAGTTCCATCTGTGTAGTTGCCTGGCTTTTCTCATCAGAATTAGGTCGGACCTGTCGGCCCTTTTATCCAGCTAGACAGTCATTTAAGAAGGCCCAGAAAGTGTTGTTAGATTTGCCAAAATACATGACCAGTGAGCTGAGTTGGTTAGAGCATTCTGCTAATCATGCCAAAGCCTCTGGTTCGAGCCCTGTAGTCACCTGGCTCTAATCTTCGCAAGTAGCTTAGAGTGCGATGCTAATTACATTAAGGTCGCAGCCTCAACCCCTGTGTGAGCCAGGCTCTTTTTTTCTGAAGACCCACTGCTATCTTTTGGACAGGTTGCACAGCCCTTTTTTTTCAATTGTGGGCAAACGGACCTTTAATCCCTTTTATTCGGTAGACATTCGGGCGGGTAGGGCCGGAAAGCATCAGAAGACCGAGCACATCACATATGGCCGGTTAGCTCAGTTGGTTAGAGCGTGGTGCTAATAACGCCAAGGTCGCGGGTTCGATCCCCGTACGGGCCAGTTCCTCCGCTTTTGGTGAGCTTTAGTAGGAGGACTGTTAAGCCCTTCTACCGGGTACAAAGTCATACGGGATGGGCCAGAAAGCGTCAGATGAATGGCCACAGCCCACGGCCGGTCAGGGGCCAGATTCTTGAATTTTGGTGAGCTCTCTGTTATATAGTGGACAGGTTGCAAAACTCTTTCATTTCCGGCGAGCTCAGTTGGTTAGAGCATTATGCTAATAACGCCAAAGTCTCCAGTTCCATCTGTGTAGTTGCCTGGCTTTTCTCATCAGAATTAGGTCGGACCTGTCGGCCCTTTTATCCAGCTAGACAGTCATTTAAGAAGGCCCAGAAAGTGTTGTTAGATTTGCCAAAATACATGACCAGTGAGCTGAGTTGGTTAGAGCATTCTGCTAATCATGCCAAAGCCTCTGGTTCGAGCCCTGTAGTCACCTGGCTCTAATCTTCCCAAGTAGCTTAGAGTGCGATGCTAATTACATTAAGGTCGCAGCCTCAACCCCTGTGTGAGCCAGGCTCTTTTTTTCTGAAGACCCACTGCTATCTTTTGGACAGGTTGCACAGCCCTTTCTTTTCAATTGTGGGCAAACGGACCTTTAATCCCTTTTATTCGGTAGACATTCGGGCGGGTAGGGCCGGAAAGCATCAGAAGACCAAGCACATCACATATGGCCGGTTAGCTCAGTTGGTTAGAGCGTGGTGCTAATAACGCCAAGGTCGCGGGTTCGATCCCCGTACGGGCCAGTTCCTCCGCTTTTGGTGAGCTTTAGTAGGAGGACTGTTAAGCCCTTCTACCGGGTACAAAGTCATACGGGATGGGCCAGAAAGCGTCAGATGAATGGCCACAGCCCACGGCCGGTCAGGGGCCAGATTCTTGAATTTTGGTGAGCTCTCTGTTATATAGTGGACAGGTTGCAAAACTCTTTCATTTCCGGCGAGCTCAGTTGGTTAGAGCATTATGCTAATAATGCCAAAGTCTCCAGTTCCATCTGTGTAGTTGCCTGGCTTTTCTCATCAGAATTAGGTCGGACCTGTCGGCCCTTTTATCCAGCTAGACAGTCATTTAAGAAGGCCCAGAAAGTGTTGTTAGATTTGCCAAAATACATGACCAGTGAGCTGAGTTGGTTAGAGCATTCTGCTAATCATGCCAAAGCCTCTGGTTCGAGCCCTGTAGTCACCTAGCTCTAATCTTCCCAAGTAGCTTAGAGTGCGATGCTAATTACATTAAGGTCGCAGCCTCAACCCCTGTGTGAGCCAGGCTCTTTTTTTCTGAAGACCCACTGCTATCTTTTGGACAGGTTGCTCAGCCCTTTCTTTTCAATTGTGGGCAAACGGACCTTTAATCCCTTTTATTCGGTAGACATTCGGGCGGGTAGGGCCGGAAAGCATCAGAAGACCGAGCACATCACATATGGCCGGTTAGCTCAGTTGGTTAGAGCGTGGTGCTAATAACGCCAAGGTCGCGGGTTTGATCCCCGTACGGGCCAGTTCCTCCGCTTTTGGTGAGCTTTAGTAGGAGGACTGTTAAGCCCTTCTACCGGGTACAAAGTCATACGGGATGGGCCAGAAAGCGTCAGATGAATGGCCACAGCCCACGGCCGGTCAGGGGCCAGATTCTTGAATTTTGGTGAGCTCTCTGTTATATAGTGGACAGGTTGCAAAACTCTTTCATTTCCGGCGAGCTCAGTTGGTTAGAGCATTATGCTAATAACGCCAAAGTCTCCAGTTCCATCTGTGTAGTTGCCTGGCTTTTCTCATCAGAATTAGGTCGGACCTGTCGGCCCTTTTATCCAGCTAGACAGTCATTTAAGAAGGCCCAGAAAGTGTTGTTAGATTTGCCAAAATACATGACCAGTGAGCTGAGTTGGTTAGAGCATTCTGCTAATCATGCCAAAGCCTCTGGTTCGAGCCCTGTAGTCACCTGGCTCTAATCTTCCCAAGTAGCTTAGAGTGCGATGCTAATTACATTAAGGTCGCAGCCTCAACCCCTGTGTGAGCCAGGCTCTTTTTTTCTGAAGACCCACTGCTATCTTTTGGACAGGTTGCACAGCCCTTTCTTTTCAATTGTGGGCAAACGGACCTTTAATCCCTTTTATTCGGTAGACATTTGGGCGGGTAGGGCCGGAAAGCATCAGAAGACCAACACATCACATATGGCCGGTTAGCTCAGTTGGTTAGAGCGTGGTGCTAATAACGCCAAGGTCGTGGGTTCGATCCCCGTACGGGCCAGTTCCTCCGCTTTTGGTGAGCTTTAGTAGGAGGACTGTTAAGCCCTTCTACCGGGTACAAAGTCATACGGGATGGGCCAGAAAGCGTCAGATGAATGGCCACAGCCCACGGCCGGTCAGGGGCCAGATTCTTGAATTTTGGTGAGCTCTCTGTTATATAGTGGACAGGTTGCAAAACTCTTTCATTTCCGGCGAGCTCAGTTGGTTAGAGCATTATGCTAATAACGCCAAAGTCTCCAGTTCCATCTGTGTAGTTGCCTGGCTTTTCTCATCAGAATTAGGTCGGACCTGTCGGCCCTTTTATCCAGCTAGACAGTCATTTAAGAAGGCCCAGAAAGTGTTGTTAGATTTGCCAAAATACATGACCAGTGAGCTGAGTTGGTTAGAGCATTCTGCTAATCATGCCAAAGCCTCTGGTTTGAGCCCTGTAGTCACCTGGCTCTAATCTTCCCAAGTAGCTTAGAGTGCGATGCTAATTACATTAAGGTCGCAGCCTCAACCCCTGTGTGAGCCAGGCTCTTTTTTTCTGAAGACCCACTGCTATCTTTTGGACAGGTTGCACAGCCCTTTCTTTTCAATTGTGGGCAAACGGACCTTTAATCCCTTTTATTCGGTAGACATTCGGGCGGGTAGGGCCGGAAAGCATCAGAAGACCGAGCACATCACATATGGCCGGTTAGCTCAGTTGGTTAGAGCGTGGTGCTAATAACGCCAAGGTCGCGGGTTCGATCCCCGTACGGGCCAGTTCCTCCGCTTTTGGTGAGCTTTAGTAGGAGGACTGTTAAGCCCTTCTACCGGGTACAAAGTCATACGGGATGGGCCAGAAAGCGTCAGATGAATGGCCACAGCCCACGGCCGGTCAGGGGCCAGATTCTTGAATTTTGGTGAGCTCTCTGTTATATAGTGGACAGGTTGCAAAACTCTTTCATTTCCGGCGAGCTCAGTTGGTTAGAGCATTATGCTAATAATGCCAAAGTCTCCAGTTCCATCTGTGTAGTTGCCTGGCTTTTCTCATCAGAATTAGGTCGGACCTGTCGGCCCTTTTATCCAGCTAGACAGTCATTTAAGAAGGCCCAGAAAGTGTTGTTAGATTTGCCAAAATACATGACCAGTGAGCTGAGTTGGTTAGAGCATTCTGCTAATCATGCCAAAGCCTCTGGTTCGAGCCCTGTAGTCACCTGGCTCTAATCTTCCCAAGTAGCTTAGAGTGCGATGCTAATTACATTAAGGTCGCAGCCTCAACCCCTGTGTGAGCCAGGCTCTTTTTTTCTGAAGACCCACTGCTATCTTTTGGACAGGTTGCACAGCCCTTTCTTTTCAATTGTGGGCAAACGGACCTTTAATCCCTTTTATTCGGTAGACATTCGGGCGGGTAGGGCCGGAAAGCATCAGAAGACCGAGCACATCACATATGGCCGGTTAGCTCAGTTGGTTAGAGCGTGGTGCTAATAACGCCAAGGTCGCGGGTTCGATCCCCGTACGGGCCAGTTCCTCCGCTTTTGGTGAGCTTTAGTAGGAGGACTGTTAAGCCCTTCTACCGGGTACAAAGTCATACGGGATGGGCCAGAAAGCGTCAGATGAATGGCCACAGCCCACGGCCGGTCAGGGGCCAGATTCTTGAATTTTGGTGAGCTCTCTGTTATATAGTGGACAGGTTGCAAAACTCTTTCATTTCCGGCGAGCTCAGTTGGTTAGAGCATTATGCTAATAACGCCAAAGTCTCCAGTTCCATCTGTGTAGTTGCCTGGCTTTTCTCATCAGAATTAGGTCGGACCTGTCGGCCCTTTTATCCAGCTAGACAGTCATTTAAGAAGGCCCAGAAAGTGTTGTTAGATTTGCCAAAATACATGACCAGTGAGCTGAGTTGGTTAGAGCATTCTGCTAATCATGCCAAAGCCTCTGGTTCGAGCCCTGTAGTCACCTGGCTCTAATCTTCCCAAGTAGCTTAGAGTGCGATGCTAATTACATTAAGGTCGCAGCCTCAACCCCTGTGTGAGCCAGGCTCTTTTTTTCTGAAGACCCACTGCTATCTTTTGGACAGGTTGCACAGCCCTTTCTTTTCAATTGTGGGCAAACGGACCTTTAATCCCTTTTATTCGGTAGACATTCGGGCGGGTAGGGCCGGAAAGCATCAGAAGACCGAGCACATCACATATGGCCGGTTAGCTCAGTTGGTTAGAGCGTGGTGCTAATAACGCCAAGGTCGCGGGTTGATCCCCGTACGGGCCAGTTCCTCCGCTTTTGGTGAGCTTTAGTAGGAGGACTGTTAAGCCCTTCTACCGGGTACAAAGTCATACGGGATGGGCCAGAAAGCGTCAGATGAATGGCCACAGCCCACGGCCGGTCAGGGGCCAGATTCTTGAATTTTGGTGAGCTCTCTGTTATATAGTGGACAGGTTGCAAAACTCTTTCATTTCCGGCGAGCTCAGTTGGTTAGAGCATTATGCTAATAACGCCAAAGTCTCCAGTTCCATCTGTGTAGTTGCCTGGCTTTTCTCATCAGAATTAGGTCGGACCTGTCGGCCCTTTTATCCAGCTAGACAGTCATTTAAGAAGGCCCAGAAAGTGTTGTTAGATTTGCCAAAATACATGACCAGTGAGCTGAGTTGGTTAGAGCATTCTGCTAATCATGCCAAAGCCTCTGGTTCGAGCCCTGTAGTCACCTGGCTCTAATCTTCCCAAGTAGCTTAGAGTGCGATGCTAATTACATTAAGGTCGCAGCCTCAACCCCTGTGTGAGCCAGGCTCTTTTTTTCTGAAGACCCACTGCTATCTTTTGGACAGGTTGCACAGCCCTTTCTTTTCAATTGTGGGCAAACGGACCTTTAATCCCTTTTATTCGGTAGACATTCGGGCGGGTAGGGCCGGAAAGCATCAGAAGACCGAGCACATCACATATGGCCGGTTAGCTCAGTTGGTTAGAGCGTGGTGCTAATAACGCCAAGGTCGCGGGTTGATCCCCGTACGGGCCAGTTCCTCCGCTTTTGGTGAGCTTTAGTAGGAGGACTGTTAAGCCCTTCTACCGGGTACAAAGTCATACGGGATGGGCCAGAAAGCGTCAGATGAATGGCCACAGCCCACGGCCGGTCAGGGGCCAGATTCTTGAATTTTGGTGAGCTCTCTGTTATATAGTGGACAGGTTGCAAAACTCTTTCATTTCCGGCGAGCTCAGTTGGTTAGAGCATTATGCTAATAACGCCAAAGTCTCCAGTTCCATCTGTGTAGTTGCCTGGCTTTTCTCATCAGAATTAGGTCGGACCTGTCGGCCCTTTTATCCAGCTAGACAGTCATTTAAGAAGGCCCAGAAAGTGTTGTTAGATTTGCCAAAATACATGACCAGTGAGCTGAGTTGGTTAGAGCATTCTGCTAATCATGCCAAAGCCTCTGGTTCGAGCCCTGTAGTCACCTGGCTCTAATCTTCCCAAGTAGCTTAGAGTGCGATGCTAATTACATTAAGGTCGCAGCCTCAACCCCTGTGTGAGCCAGGCTCTTTTTTTCTGAAGACCCACTGCTATCTTTTGGACAGGTTGCACAGCCCTTTCTTTTCAATTGTGGGCAAACGGACCTTTAATCCCTTTTATTCGGTAGACATTCGGGCGGGTAGGGCCGGAAAGCATCAGAAGACCAACACATCACTTATGGCCGGTTAGCTCAGTTGGTTAGAGCGTGGTGTAAATAACGCCAAGGTCGCGGGTTCGATCCCCGTACGGGCCAGTTCCTCCGCTTTTGGTGAGCTTTAGTAGGAGGACTGTTAAGCCCTTCTACCGGGTACAAAGTCATACGGGATGGGCCAGAAAGCGTCAGATGAATGGCCACAGCCCACGGCCGGTCAGGGGCCAGATTCTTGAATTTTGGTGAGCTCTCTGTTATATAGTGGACAGGTTGCAAAACTCTTTCATTTCCGGCGAGCTCAGTTGGTTAGAGCATTATGCTAATAACGCCAAAGTCTCCAGTTCCATCTGTGTAGTTGCCTGGCTTTTCTCATCAGAATTAGGTCGGACCTGTCGGCCTTTTTATCCAGCTAGACAGTCATTTAAGAAGGCCCAGAAAGTGTTGTTAGATTTGCCAAAATACATGACCAGTGAGCTGAGTTGGTTAGAGCATTCTGCTAATCATGCCAAAGCCTCTGGTTCGAGCCCTGTAGTCACCTGGCTCTAATCTTCCCAAGTAGCTTAGAGTGCGATGCTAATTACATTAAGGTCGCAGCCTCAACCCCTGTGTGAGCCAGGCTCTTTTTTTCTGAAGACCCACTGCTATCTTTTGGACAGGTTGCACAGCCCTTTCTTTTCAATTGTGGGCAAACGGACCTTTAATCCCTTTTATTCGGTAGACATTCGGGCGGGTAGGGCCGGAAAGCATCAGAAGACCAACACATCACTTATGGCCGGTTAGCTCAGTTGGTTAGAGCGTGGTGTAAATAACGCCAAGGTCGCGGGTTCGATCCCCGTACGGGCCAGTTCCTCCGCTTTTGGTGAGCTTTAGTAGGAGGACTGTTAAGCCCTTCTACCGGGTACAAAGTCATACGGGATGGGCCAGAAAGCGTCAGATGAATGGCCACAGCCCACGGCCGGTCAGGGGCCAGATTCTTGAATTTTGGTGAGCTCTCTGTTATATAGTGGACAGGTTGCAAAACTCTTTCATTTCCGGCGAGCTCAGTTGGTTAGAGCATTATGCTAATAACGCCAAAGTCTCCAGTTCCATCTGTGTAGTTGCCTGGCTTTTCTCATCAGAATTAGGTCGGACCTGTCGGCCTTTTTATCCAGCTAGACAGTCATTTAAGAAGGCCCAGAAAGTGTTGTTAGATTTGCCAAAATACATGACCAGTGAGCTGAGTTGGTTAGAGCATTCTGCTAATCATGCCAAAGCCTCTGGTTCGAGCCCTGTAGTCACCTGGCTCTAATCTTCCCAAGTAGCTTAGAGTGCGATGCTAATTACATTAAGGTCGCAGCCTCAACCCCTGTGTGAGCCAGGCTCTTTTTTTCTGAAGACCCACTGCTATCTTTTGGACAGGTTGCACAGCCCTTTCTTTTCAATTGTGGGCAAACGGACCTTTAATCCCTTTTATTCGGTAGACATTCGGGCGGGTAGGGCCGGAAAGCATCAGAAGACCGAGCACATCACATATGGCCGGTTAGCTCAGTTGGTTAGAGCGTGGTGCTAATAACGCCAAGGTCGCGGGTTCGATCCCCGTACGGGCCAGTTCCTCCGCTTTTGGTGAGCTTTAGTAGGAGGACTGTTAAGCCCTTCTACCGGGTACAAAGTAATACGGGATGGGCCAGAAAGCGTCAGATGAATGGCCACAGCCCACGGCCGGTCAGGGGCCAGATTCTTGAATTTTGGTGAGCTCTCTGTTATATAGTGGACAGGTTGCAAAACTCTTTCATTTCCGGCGAGCTCAGTTGGTTAGAGCATTATGCTAATAATGCCAAAGTCTCCAGTTCCATCTGTGTAGTTGCCTGGCTTTTCTCATCAGAATTAGGTCGGACCTGTCGGCCCTTTTATCCAGCTAGACAGTCATTTAAGAAGGCCCAGAAAGTGTTGTTAGATTTGCCAAAATACATGACCAGTGAGCTGAGTTGGTTAGAGCATTCTGCTAATCATGCCAAAGCCTCTGGTTCGAGCCCTGTAGTCACCTGGCTCTAATCTTCCCAAGTAGCTTAGAGTGCGATGCTAATTACATTAAGGTCGCAGCCTCAACCCCTGTGTGAGCCAGGCTCTTTTTTTCTGAAGACCCACTGCTATCTTTTGGACAGGTTGCACAGCCCTTTCTTTTCAATTGTGGGCAAACGGACCTTTAATCCCTTTTATTCGGTAGACATTCGGGCGGGTAGGGCCGGAAAGCATCAGAAGACCGAGCACATCACATATGGCCGGTTAGCTCAGTTGGTTAGAGCGTGGTGCTAATAACGCCAAGGTCGCGGGTTCGATCCCCGTACGGGCCAGTTCCTCCTCTTTTGGTGAGCTTTAGTAGGAGGACTGTTAAGCCCTTCTACCGGGTACAAAGTCATACGGGATGGGCCAGAAAGCGTCAGATGAATGGCCACAGCCCACGGCCGGTCAGGGGCCAGATTCTTGAATTTTGGTGAGCTCTCTGTTATATAGTGGACAGGTTGCAAAACTCTTTCATTTCCGGCGAGCTCAGTTGGTTAGAGCATTATGCTAATAACGCCAAAGTCTCCAGTTCCATCTGTGTAGTTGCCTGGCTTTTCTCATCAGAATTAGGTCGGACCTGTCGGCCCTTTTATCCAGCTAGACAGTCATTTAAGAAGGCCCAGAAAGTGTTGTTAGATTTGCCAAAATACATGACCAGTGAGCTGAGTTGGTTAGAGCATTCTGCTAATCATGCCAAAGCCTCTGGTTCGAGCCCTGTAGTCACCTGGCTCTAATCTTCCCAAGTAGCTTAGAGTGCGATGCTAATTACATTAAGGTCGCAGCCTCAACCCCTGTGTGAGCCAGGCTCTTTTTTTCTGAAGACCCACTGCTATCTTTTGGACAGGTTGCACAGCCCTTTCTTTTCAATTGTGGGCAAACGGACCTTTAATCCCTTTTATTCGGTAGACATTCGGGCGGGTAGGGCCGGAAAGCATCAGAAGACCGAGCACATCACATATGGCCGGTTAGCTCAGTTGGTTAGAGCGTGGTGCTAATAACGCCAAGGTCGCGGGTTCGATCCCCGTACGGGCCAGTTCCTCCTCTTTTGGTGAGCTTTAGTAGGAGGACTGTTAAGCCCTTCTACCGGGTACAAAGTCATACGGGATGGGCCAGAAAGCGTCAGATGAATGGCCACAGCCCACGGCCGGTCAGGGGCCAGATTCTTGAATTTTGGTGAGCTCTCTGTTATATAGTGGACAGGTTGCAAAACTCTTTCATTTCCGGCGAGCTCAGTTGGTTAGAGCATTTTGCTAATAACGCCAAAGTCTCCAGTTCCATCTGTGTAGTTGCCTGGCTTTTCTCATCAGAATTAGGTCGGACCTGTCGGCCCTTTTATCCAGCTAGACAGTCATTTAAGAAGGCCCAGAAAGTGTTGTTAGATTTGCCAAAATACATGACCAGTGAGCTGAGTTGGTTAGAGCATTCTGCTAATCATGCCAAAGCCTCTGGTTCGAGCCCTGTAGTCACCTGGCTCTAATCTTCCCAAGTAGCTTAGAGTGCGATGCTAATTACATTAAGGTCGCAGCCTCAACCCCTGTGTGAGCCAGGCTCTTTTTTTCTGAAGACCCACTGCTATCTTTTGGACAGGTTGCACAGCCCTTTCTTTTCAATTGTGGGCAAACGGACCTTTAATCCCTTTTATTCGGTAGACATTCGGACGGGTAGGGCCGGAAAGCATCAGAAGACCGAGCACATCACATATGGCCGGTTAGCTCAGTTGGTTAGAGCGTGGTGCTAATAACGCCAAGGTCGCGGGTTCGATCACCGTAAGGGCCAGTTCCTCCGCTTTTGCTGAGCTTTAGTAGGAGGACTGTTAAGCCCTTCTACCGGGTACAAAGTCATACGGGATGGGCCAGAAAGCGTCAGATGAATGGCCACAGCCCACGGCCGGTCAGGGGCCAGATTCTTGAATTTTGGTGAGCTCTCTGTTATATAGTGGACAGGTTGCAAAACTCTTTCATTTCCGGCGAGCTCAGTTGGTTAGAGCATTATGCTAATAACGCCAAAGTCTCCAGTTCCATCTGTGTAGTTGCCTGGCTTTTCTCATCAGAATTAGGTCGGACCTGTCGGCCCTTTTATCCAGCTAGACAGTCATTTAAGAAGGCCCAGAAAGTGTTGTTAGATTTGCCAAAATACATGACCAGTGAGCTGAGTTGGTTAGAGCATTCTGCTAATCATGCCAAAGCCTCTGGTTCGAGCCCTGTAGTCACCTGGCTCTAATCTTCCCAAGTAGCTTAGAGTGCGATGCTAATTACATTAAGGTCGCAGCCTCAACCCCTGTGTGAGCCAGGCTCTTTTTTTCTGAAGACCCACTGCTATCTTTTGGACAGGTTGCACAGCCCTTTCTTTTCAATTGTGGGCAAACGGACCTTTAATCCCTTTTATTCGGTAGACATTCGGGCGGGTAGGGCCGGAAAGCATCAGAAGACCGAGCACATCACATATGGCCGGTTAGCTCAGTTGGTTAGAGCGTGGTGCTAATAACGCCAAGGTCGCGGGTTCGATCCCCGTACGGGCCAGTTCCTCCGCTTTTGGTGAGCTTTAGTAGGAGGACTGTTAAGCCCTTCTACCGGGTACAAAGTCATACGGGATGGGCCAGAAAGCGTCAGATGAATGGCCACAGCCCACGGCCGGTCAGGGGCCAGATTCTTGAATTTTGGTGAGCTCTCTGTTATATAGTGGACAGGTTGCAAAACTCTTTCATTTCCGGCGAGCTCAGTTGGTTAGAGCATTATGCTAATAATGCCAAAGTCTCCAGTTCCATCTGTGTAGTTGCCTGGCTTTTCTCATCAGAATTAGGTCGGACCTGTCGGCCCTTTTATCCAGCTAGACAGTCATTTAAGAAGGCCCAGAAAGTGTTGTTAGATTTGCCAAAATACATGACCAGTGAGCTGAGTTGGTTAGAGCATTCTGCTAATCATGCCAAAGCCTCTGGTTCGAGCCCTGTAGTCACCTAGCTCTAATCTTCCCAAGTAGCTTAGAGTGCGATGCTAATTACATTAAGGTCGCAGCCTCAACCCCTGTGTGAGCCAGGCTCTTTTTTTCTGAAGACCCACTGCTATCTTTTGGACAGGTTGCACAGCCCTTTCTTTTCAATTGTGGGCAAACGGACCTTTAATCCCTTTTATTCGGTAGACATTCGGGCGGGTAGGGCCGGAAAGCATCAGAAGACCGAGCACATCACATATGGCCGGTTAGCTCAGTTGGTTAGAGCGTGGTGCTAATAACGCCAAGGTCGCGGGTTCGATCCCCATACGGGCCAGTTCCTCCGCTTTTGGTGAGCTTTAGTAGGAGGACTGTTAAGCCCTTCTACCGGGTACAAAGTCATACGGGATGGGCCAGAAAGCGTCAGATGAATGGCCACAGCCCACGGCCGGTCAGGGGCCAGATTCTTGAATTTTGGTGAGCTCTCTGTTATATAGTGGACAGGTTGCAAAACTCTTTCATTTCCGGCGAGCTCAGTTGGTTAGAGCATTATGCTAATAACGCCAAAGTCTCCAGTTCCATCTGTGTAGTTGCCTGGCTTTTCTCATCAGAATTAGGTCGGACCTGTCGGCCCTTTTATCCAGCTAGACAGTCATTTAAGAAGGCCCAGAAAGTGTTGTTAGATTTGCCAAAATACATGACCAGTGAGCTGAGTTGGTTAGAGCATTCTGCTAATCATGCCAAAGCCTCTGGTTCGAGCCCTGTAGTCACCTGGCTCTAATCTTCCCAAGTAGCTTAGAGTGCGATGCTAATTACATTAAGGTCGCAGCCTCAACCCCTGTGTGAGCCAGGCTCTTTTTTTCTGAAGACCCACTGCTATCTTTTGGACAGGTTGCACAGCCCTTTCTTTTCAATTGTGGGCAAACGGACCTTTAATCCCTTTTATTCGGTAGACATTCGGACGGGTAGGGCCGGAAAGCATCAGAAGACCGAACACATCACATATGGCCGGTTAGCTCAGTTGGTTAGAGCGTGGTGCTAATAACGCCAAGGTCGCGGGTTCGATCACCGTAAGGGCCAGTTCCTCCGCTTTTGCTGAGCTTTAGTAGGAGGACTGTTAAGCCCTTCTACCGGGTACAAAGTCATACGGGATGGGCCAGAAAGCGTCAGATGAATGGCCACAGCCCACGGCCGGTCAGGGCCAGATTCTTGAATTTTGGTGAGCTCTCTGTTATATAGTGGACAGGTTGCAAAACTCTTTCATTTCCGGCGAGCTCAGTTGGTTAGAGCATTATGCTAATAACGCCAAAGTCTCCAGTTCCATCTGTGTAGTTGCCTGGCTTTTCTCATCAGAATTAGGTCGGACCTGTCGGCCCTTTTATCCAGCTAGACAGTCATTTAAGAAGGCCCAGAAAGTGTTGTTAGATTTGCCAAAATACATGACCAGTGAGCTGAGTTGGTTAGAGCATTCTGCTAATCATGCCAAAGCCTCTGGTTCGAGCCCTGTAGTCACCTGGCTCTAATCTTCCCAAGTAGCTTAGAGTGCGATGCTAATTACATTAAGGTCGCAGCCTCAACCCCTGTGTGAGCCAGGCTCTTTTTTTCTGAAGACCCACTGCTATCTTTTGGACAGGTTGCACAGCCCTTTCTTTTCAATTGTGGGCAAACGGACCTTTAATCCCTTTTATTCGGTAGACATTCGGGCGGGTAGGGCCGGAAAGCATCAGAAGACCGAGCACATCACATATGGCCGGTTAGCTCAGTTGGTTAGAGCGTGGTGCTAATAACGCCAAGGTCGCGGGTTCGATCCCCGTACGGGCCAGTTCCTCCGCTTTTGGTGAGCTTTAGTAGGAGGACTGTTAAGCCCTTCTACCGGGTACAAAGTCATACGGGATGGGCCAGAAAGCGTCAGATGAATGGCCACAGCCCACGGCCGGTCAGGGGCCAGATTCTTGAATTTTGGTGAGCTCTCTGTTATATAGTGGACAGGTTGCAAAACTCTTTCATTTCCGGCGAGCTCAGTTGGTTAGAGCATTATGCTAATAACGCCAAAGTCTCCAGTTCCATCTGTGTAGTTGCCTGGCTTTTCTCATCAGAATTAGGTCGGACCTGTCGGCCCTTTTATCCAGCTAGACAGTCATTTAAGAAGGCCCAGAAAGTGTTGTTAGATTTGCCAAAATACATGACCAGTGAGCTGAGTTGGTTAGAGCATTCTGCTAATCATGCCAAAGCCTCTGGTTCGAGCCCTGTAGTCACCTGGCTCTAATCTTCCCAAGTAGCTTAGAGTGCGATGCTAATTACATTAAGGTCGCAGCCTCAACCCCTGTGTGAGCCAGGCTCTTTTTTTCTGAAGACCCACTGCTATCTTTTGGACAGGTTGCACAGCCCTTTCTTTTCAATTGTGGGCAAACGGACCTTTAATCCCTTTTATTCGGTAGACATTCGGGCGGGTAGGGCCGGAAAGCATCAGAAGACCGAGCACATCACATATGGCCGGTTAGCTCAGTTGGTTAGAGCGTGGTGCTAATAACGCCAAGGTCGCGGCTTCGATCCCCGTACGGGCCAGTTCCTCCGCTTTTGGTGAGCTTTAGTAGGAGGACTGTTAAGCCCTTCTACCGGGTACAAAGTCATACGGGATGGGCCAGAAAGCGTCAGATGAATGGCCACAGCCCACGGCCGGTCAGGGGCCAGATTCTTGAATTTTGGTGAGCTCTCTGTTATATAGTGGACAGGTTGCAAAACTCTTTCATTTCCGGCGAGCTCAGTTGGTTAGAGCATTATGCTAATAATGCCAAAGTCTCCAGTTCCATCTGTGTAGTTGCCTGGCTTTTCTCATCAGAATTAGGTCGGACCTGTCGGCCCTTTTATCCAGCTAGACAGTCATTTAAGAAGGCCCAGAAAGTGTTGTTAGATTTGCCAAAATACATGACCAGTGAGCTGAGTTGGTTAGAGCATTCTGCTAATCATGCCAAAGCCTCTGGTTCGAGCCCTGTAGTCACCTAGCTCTAATCTTCCCAAGTAGCTTAGAGTGCGATGCTAATTACATTAAGGTCGCAGCCTCAACCCCTGTGTGAGCCAGGCTCTTTTTTTCTGAAGACCCACTGCTATCTTTTGGACAGGTTGCACAGCCCTTTCTTTTCAATTGTGGGCAAACGGACCTTTAATCCCTTTTATTCGGTAGACATTCGGGCGGGTAGGGCCGGAAAGCATCAGAAGACCGAGCACATCACATATGGCCGGTTAGCTCAGTTGGTTAGAGCGTGGTGCTAATAACGCCAAGGTCGCGGGTTCGATCCCCGTACGGGCCAGTTCCTCCGCTTTTGGTGAGCTTTAGTAGGAGGACTGTTAAGCCCTTCTACCGGGTACAAAGTCATACGGGATGGGCCAGAAAGCGTCAGATGAATGGCCACAGCCCACGGCCGGTCAGGGGCCAGATTCTTGAATTTTGGTGAGCTCTCTGTTATATAGTGGACAGGTTGCAAAACTCTTTCATTTCCGGCGAGCTCAGTTGGTTAGAGCATTATGCTAATAACGCCAAAGTCTCCAGTTCCATCTGTGTAGTTGCCTGGCTTTTCTCATCAGAATTAGGTCGGACCTGTCGGCCCTTTTATCCAGCTAGACAGTCATTTAAGAAGGCCCAGAAAGTGTTGTTAGATTTGCCAAAATACATGACCAGTGAGCTGAGTTGGTTAGAGCATTCTGCTAATCATGCCAAAGCCTCTGGTTCGAGCCCTGTAGTCACCTGGCTCTAATCTTCCCAAGTAGCTTAGAGTGCGATGCTAATTACATTAAGGTCGCAGCCTCAACCCCTGTGTGAGCCAGGCTCTTTTTTTCTGAAGACCCACTGCTATCTTTTGGACAGGTTGCACAGCCCTTTCTTTTCAATTGTGGGCAAACGGACCTTTAATCCCTTTTATTCGGTAGACATTCGGGCGGGTAGGGCCGGAAAGCATCAGAAGACCAACACATCACATATGGCCGGTTAGCTCAGTTGGTTAGAGCGTGGTGCTAATAACGCCAAGGTCGTGGGTTCGATCCCCGTACGGGCCAGTTCCTCCGCTTTTGGTGAGCTTTAGTAGGAGGACTGTTAAGCCCTTCTACCGGGTACAAAGTCATACGGGATGGGCCAGAAAGCGTCAGATGAATGGCCACAGCCCACGGCCGGTCAGGGGCCAGATTCTTGAATTTTGGTGAGCTCTCTGTTATATAGTGGACAGGTTGCAAAACTCTTTCATTTCCGGCGAGCTCAGTTGGTTAGAGCATTATGCTAATAACGCCAAAGTCTCCAGTTCCATCTGTGTAGTTGCCTGGCTTTTCTCATCAGAATTAGGTCGGACCTGTCGGCCCTTTTATCCAGCTAGACAGTCATTTAAGAAGGCCCAGAAAGTGTTGTTAGATTTGCCAAAATACATGACCAGTGAGCTGAGTTGGTTAGAGCATTCTGCTAATCATGCCAAAGCCTCTGGTTTGAGCCCTGTAGTCACCTGGCTCTAATCTTCCCAAGTAGCTTAGAGTGCGATGCTAATTACATTAAGGTCGCAGCCTCAACCCCTGTGTGAGCCAGGCTCTTTTTTTCTGAAGACCCACTGCTATCTTTTGGACAGGTTGCACAGCCCTTTCTTTTCAATTGTGGGCAAACGGACCTTTAATCCCTTTTATTCGGTAGACATTCGGGCGGGTAGGGCCGGAAAGCATCAGAAGACCGACACATCACATATGGCCGGTTAGCTCAGTTGGTTAGAGCGTGGTGCTAATAACGCCAAGGTCGCGGGTTCGATCCCCGTACGGGCCAGTTCCTCCGCTTTTGGTGAGCTTTAGTAGGAGGACTGTTAAGCCCTTCTACCGGGTACAAAGTCATACGGGATGGGCCAGAAAGCGTCAGATGAATGGCCACAGCCCACGGCCGGTCAGGGGCCAGATTCTTGAATTTTGGTGAGCTCTCTGTTATATAGTGGACAGGTTGCAAAACTCTTTCATTTCCGGCGAGCTCAGTTGGTTAGAGCATTATGCTAATAATGCCAAAGTCTCCAGTTCCATCTGTGTAGTTGCCTGGCTTTTCTCATCAGAATTAGGTCGGACCTGTCGGCCCTTTTATCCAGCTAGACAGTCATTTAAGAAGGCCCAGAAAGTGTTGTTAGATTTGCCAAAATACATGACCAGTGAGCTGAGTTGGTTAGAGCATTCTGCTAATCATGCCAAAGCCTCTGGTTCGAGCCCTGTAGTCACCTGGCTCTAATCTTCCCAAGTAGCTTAGAGTGCGATGCTAATTACATTAAGGTCGCAGCCTCAACCCCTGTGTGAGCCAGGCTCTTTTTTTCTGAAGACCCACTGCTATCTTTTGGACAGGTTGCACAGCCCTTTCTTTTCAATTGTGGGCAAACGGACCTTTAATCCCTTTTATTCGGTAGACATTCGGGCGGGTAGGGCCGGAAAGCATCAGAAGACCGAGCACATCACATATGGCCGGTTAGCTCAGTTGGTTAGAGCGTGGTGCTAATAACGCCAAGGTCGCGGGTTCGATCCCCGTACGGGCCAGTTCCTCCGCTTTTGGTGAGCTTTAGTAGGAGGACTGTTAAGCCCTTCTACCGGGTACAAAGTCATACGGGATGGGCCAGAAAGCGTCAGATGAATGGCCACAGCCCACGGCCGGTCAGGGGCCAGATTCTTGAATTTTGGTGAGCTCTCTGTTATATAGTGGACAGGTTGCAAAACTCTTTCATTTCCGGCGAGCTCAGTTGGTTAGAGCATTATGCTAATAACGCCAAAGTCTCCAGTTCCATCTGTGTAGTTGCCTGGCTTTTCTCATCAGAATTAGGTCGGACCTGTCGGCCCTTTTATCCAGCTAGACAGTCATTTAAGAAGGCCCAGAAAGTGTTGTTAGATTTGCCAAAATACATGACCAGTGAGCTGAGTTGGTTAGAGCATTCTGCTAATCATGCCAAAGCCTCTGGTTCGAGCCCTGTAGTCACCTGGCTCTAATCTTCCCAAGTAGCTTAGAGTGCGATGCTAATTACATTAAGGTCGCAGCCTCAACCCCTGTGTGAGCCAGGCTCTTTTTTTCTGAAGACCCACTGCTATCTTTTGGACAGGTTGCACAGCCCTTTCTTTTCAATTGTGGGCAAACGGACCTTTAATCCCTTTTATTCGGTAGACATTCGGGCGGGTAGGGCCGGAAAGCATCAGAAGACCGAGCACATCACATATGGCCGGTTAGCTCAGTTGGTTAGAGCGTGGTGCTAATAACGCCAAGGTCGCGGGTTGATCCCCGTACGGGCCAGTTCCTCCGCTTTTGGTGAGCTTTAGTAGGAGGACTGTTAAGCCCTTCTACCGGGTACAAAGTCATACGGGATGGGCCAGAAAGCGTCAGATGAATGGCCACAGCCCACGGCCGGTCAGGGGCCAGATTCTTGAATTTTGGTGAGCTCTCTGTTATATAGTGGACAGGTTGCAAAACTCTTTCATTTCCGGCGAGCTCAGTTGGTTAGAGCATTATGCTAATAACGCCAAAGTCTCCAGTTCCATCTGTGTAGTTGCCTGGCTTTTCTCATCAGAATTAGGTCGGACCTGTCGGCCCTTTTATCCAGCTAGACAGTCATTTAAGAAGGCCCAGAAAGTGTTGTTAGATTTGCCAAAATACATGACCAGTGAGCTGAGTTGGTTAGAGCATTCTGCTAATCATGCCAAAGCCTCTGGTTCGAGCCCTGTAGTCACCTGGCTCTAATCTTCCCAAGTAGCTTAGAGTGCGATGCTAATTACATTAAGGTCGCAGCCTCAACCCCTGTGTGAGCCAGGCTCTTTTTTTCTGAAGACCCACTGCTATCTTTTGGACAGGTTGCACAGCCCTTTCTTTTCAATTGTGGGCAAACGGACCTTTAATCCCTTTTATTCGGTAGACATTCGGGCGGGTAGGGCCGGAAAGCATCAGAAGACCGAGCACATCACATATGGCCGGTTAGCTCAGTTGGTTAGAGCGTGGTGCTAATAACGCCAAGGTCGCGGCTTCGATCCCCGTACGGGCCAGTTCCTCCGCTTTTGGTGAGCTTTAGTAGGAGGACTGTTAAGCCCTTCTACCGGGTACAAAGTCATACGGGATGGGCCAGAAAGCGTCAGATGAATGGCCACAGCCCACGGCCGGTCAGGGGCCAGATTCTTGAATTTTGGTGAGCTCTCTGTTATATAGTGGACAGGTTGCAAAACTCTTTCATTTCCGGCGAGCTCAGTTGGTTAGAGCATTATGCTAATAATGCCAAAGTCTCCAGTTCCATCTGTGTAGTTGCCTGGCTTTTCTCATCAGAATTAGGTCGGACCTGTCGGCCCTTTTATCCAGCTAGACAGTCATTTAAGAAGGCCCAGAAAGTGTTGTTAGATTTGCCAAAATACATGACCAGTGAGCTGAGTTGGTTAGAGCATTCTGCTAATCATGCCAAAGCCTCTGGTTCGAGCCCTGTAGTCACCTGGCTCTAATCTTCCCAAGTAGCTTAGAGTGCGATGCTAATTACATTAAGGTCGCAGCCTCAACCCCTGTGTGAGCCAGGCTCTTTTTTTCTGAAGACCCACTGCTATCTTTTGGACAGGTTGCACAGCCCTTTCTTTTCAATTGTGGGCAAACGGACCTTTAATCCCTTTTATTCGGTAGACATTCGGGCGGGTAGGGCCGGAAAGCATCAGAAGACCGAGCACATCACATATGGCCGGTTAGCTCAGTTGGTTAGAGCGTGGTGCTAATAACGCCAAGGTCGCGGCTTCGATCCCCGTACGGGCCAGTTCCTCCGCTTTTGGTGAGCTTTAGTAGGAGGACTGTTAAGCCCTTCTACCGGGTACAAAGTCATACGGGATGGGCCAGAAAGCGTCAGATGAATGGCCACAGCCCACGGCCGGTCAGGGGCCAGATTCTTGAATTTTGGTGAGCTCTCTGTTATATAGTGGACAGGTTGCAAAACTCTTTCATTTCCGGCGAGCTCAGTTGGTTAGAGCATTATGCTAATAATGCCAAAGTCTCCAGTTCCATCTGTGTAGTTGCCTGGCTTTTCTCATCAGAATTAGGTCGGACCTGTCGGCCCTTTTATCCAGCTAGACAGTCATTTAAGAAGGCCCAGAAAGTGTTGTTAGATTTGCCAAAATACATGACCAGTGACCTGAGTTGGTTAGAGCATTCTGCTAATCATGCCAAAGCCTCTGGTTCGAGCCCTGTAGTCACCTGGCTCTAATCTTCCCAAGTAGCTTAGAGTGCGATGCTAATTACATTAAGGTCGCAGCCTCAACCCCTGTGTGAGCCAGGCTCTTTTTTTCTGAAGACCCACTGCTATCTTTTGGACAGGTTGCACAGCCCTTTCTTTTCAATTGTGGGCAAACGGACCTTTAATCCCTTTTATTCGGTAGACATTCGGGCGGGTAGGGCCGGAAAGCATCAGAAGACCGAGCACATCACATATGGCCAGTTAGCTCAGTTGGTTAGAGCGTGGTGCTAATAACGCCAAGGTCTCGGCTTCGATCCCCGTACGGGCCAGTTCCTCCGCTTTTGGTGAGCTTTAGTAGGAGGACTGTTAAGCCCTTCTACCGGGTACAAAGTCATACGGGATGGGCCAGAAAGCGTCAGATGAATGGCCACAGCCCACGGCCGGTCAGGGGCCAGATTCTTGAATTTTGGTGAGCTCTCTGTTATATAGTGGACAGGTTGCAAAACTCTTTCATTTCCGGCGAGCTCAGTTGGTTAGAGCATTATGCTAATAATGCCAAAGTCTCCAGTTCCATCTGTGTAGTTGCCTGGCTTTTCTCATCAGAATTAGGTCGGACCTGTCGGCCCTTTTATCCAGCTAGACAGTCATTTAAGAAGGCCCAGAAAGTGTTGTTAGATTTGCCAAAATACATGACCAGTGACCTGAGTTGGTTAGAGCATTCTGCTAATCATGCCAAAGCCTCTGGTTCGAGCCCTGTAGTCACCTGGCTCTAATCTTCCCAAGTAGCTTAGAGTGCGATGCTAATTACATTAAGGTCGCAGCCTCAACCCCTGTGTGAGCCAGGCTCTTTTTTTCTGAAGACCCACTGCTATCTTTTGGACAGGTTGCACAGCCCTTTCTTTTCAATTGTGGGCAAACGGACCTTTAATCCCTTTTATTCGGTAGACATTCGGGCGGGTAGGGCCGGAAAGCATCAGAAGACCGAGCACATCACATATGGCCGGTTAGCTCAGTTGGTTAGAGCGTGGTGCTAATAACGCCAAGGTCGCGGGTTCGATCCCCGTACGGGCCAGTTCCTCCGCTTTTGGTGAGCTTTAGTAGGAGGACTGTTAAGCCCTTCTACCGGGTACAAAGTCATACGGGATGGGCCAGAAAGCGTCAGATGAATGGCCACAGCCCACGGCCGGTCAGGGGCCAGATTCTTGAATTTTGGTGAGCTCTCTGTTATATAGTGGACAGGTTGCAAAACTCTTTCATTTCCGGCGAGCTCAGTTGGTTAGAGCATTATGCTAATAATGCCAAAGTCTCCAGTTCCATCTGTGTAGTTGCCTGGCTTTTCTCATCAGAATTAGGTCGGACCTGTCGGCCCTTTTATCCAGCTAGACAGTCATTTAAGAAGGCCCAGAAAGTGTTGTTAGATTTGCCAAAATACATGACCAGTGACCTGAGTTGGTTAGAGCATTCTGCTAATCATGCCAAAGCCTCTGGTTCGAGCCCTGTAGTCACCTGGCTCTAATCTTCCCAAGTAGCTTAGAGTGCGATGCTAATTACATTAAGGTCGCAGCCTCAACCCCTGTGTGAGCCAGGCTCTTTTTTTCTGAAGACCCACTGCTATCTTTTGGACAGGTTGCACAGCCCTTTCTTTTCAATTGTGGGCAAACGGACCTTTAATCCCTTTTATTCGGTAGACATTCGGGCGGGTAGGGCCGGAAAGCATCAGAAGACCGAGCACATCACATATGGCCAGTTAGCTCAGTTGGTTAGAGCGTGGTGCTAATAACGCCAAGGTCGCGGCTTCGATCCCCGTACGGGCCAGTTCCTCCGCTTTTGGTGAGCTTTAGTAGGAGGACTGTTAAGCCCTTCTACCGGGTACAAAGTCATACGGGATGGGCCAGAAAGCGTCAGATGAATGGCCACAGCCCACGGCCGGTCAGGGGCCAGATTCTTGAATTTTGGTGAGCTCTCTGTTATATAGTGGACAGGTTGCAAAACTCTTTCATTTCCGGCGAGCTCAGTTGGTTAGAGCATTATGCTAATAATGCCAAAGTCTCCAGTTCCATCTGTGTAGTTGCCTGGCTTTTCTCATCAGAATTAGGTCGGACCTGTCGGCCCTTTTATCCAGCTAGACAGTCATTTAAGAAGGCCCAGAAAGTGTTGTTAGATTTGCCAAAATACATGACCAGTGAGCTGAGTTGGTTAGAGCATTCTGCTAATCATGCCAAAGCCTCTGGTTCGAGCCCTGTAGTCACCTGGCTCTAATCTTCCCAAGTAGCTTAGAGTGCGATGCTAATTACATTAAGGTCGCAGCCTCAACCCCTGTGTGAGCCAGGCTCTTTTTTTCTGAAGACCCACTGCTATCTTTTGGACAGGTTGCACAGCCCTTTCTTTTCAATTGTGGGCAAACGGACCTTTAATCCCTTTTATTCGGTAGACATTCGGGCGGGTAGGGCCGGAAAGCATCAGAAGACCGAGCACATCACATATGGCCGGTTAGCTCAGTTGGTTAGAGCGTGGTGCTAATAACGCCAAGGTCGTGGGTTCGATCCCCGTACGGGCCAGTTCCTCCGCTTTTGGTGAGCTTTAGTAGGAGGACTGTTAAGCCCTTCTACCGGGTACAAAGTCATACGGGATGGGCCAGAAAGCGTCAGATGAATGGCCACAGCCCACGGCCGGTCAGGGGCCAGATTCTTGAATTTTGGTGAGCTCTCTGTTATATAGTGGACAGGTTGCAAAACTCTTTCATTTCCGGCGAGCTCAGTTGGTTAGAGCATTATGCTAATAATGCCAAAGTCTCCAGTTCCATCTGTGTAGTTGCCTGGCTTTTCTCATCAGAATTAGGTCGGACCTGTCGGCCCTTTTATCCAGCTAGACAGTCATTTAAGAAGGCCCAGAAAGTGTTGTTAGATTTGCCAAAATACATGACCAGTGACCTGAGTTGGTTAGAGCATTCTGCTAATCATGCCAAAGCCTCTGGTTCGAGCCCTGTAGTCACCTGGCTCTAATCTTCCCAAGTAGCTTAGAGTGCGATGCTAATTACATTAAGGTCGCAGCCTCAACCCCTGTGTGAGCCAGGCTCTTTTTTTCTGAAGACCCACTGCTATCTTTTGGACAGGTTGCACAGCCCTTTCTTTTCAATTGTGGGCAAACGGACCTTTAATCCCTTTTATTCGGTAGACATTCGGGCGGGTAGGGCCGGAAAGCATCAGAAGACCGAGCACATCACATATGGCCGGTTAGCTCAGTTGGTTAGAGCGTGGTGCTAATAACGCCAAGGTCGCGGCTTCGATCCCCGTACGGGCCAGTTCCTCCGCTTTTGGTGAGCTTTAGTAGGAGGACTGTTAAGCCCTTCTACCGGGTACAAAGTCATACGGGATGGGCCAGAAAGCGTCAGATGAATGGCCACAGCCCACGGCCGGTCAGGGGCCAGATTCTTGAATTTTGGTGAGCTCTCTGTTATATAGTGGACAGGTTGCAAAACTCTTTCATTTCCGGCGAGCTCAGTTGGTTAGAGCATTATGCTAATAATGCCAAAGTCTCCAGTTCCATCTGTGTAGTTGCCTGGCTTTTCTCATCAGAATTAGGTCGGACCTGTCGGCCCTTTTATCCAGCTAGACAGTCATTTAAGAAGGCCCAGAAAGTGTTGTTAGATTTGCCAAAATACATGACCAGTGAGCTGAGTTGGTTAGAGCATTCTGCTAATCATGCCAAAGCCTCTGGTTCGAGCCCTGTAGTCACCTGGCTCTAATCTTCCCAAGTAGCTTAGAGTGCGATGCTAATTACATTAAGGTCGCAGCCTCAACCCCTGTGTGAGCCAGGCTCTTTTTTTCTGAAGACCCACTGCTATCTTTTGGACAGGTTTCACAGCCCTTTCTTTTCAATTGTGGGCAAACGGACCTTTAATCCCTTTTATTCGGTAGACATTCGGGCGGGTAGGGCCGGAAAGCATCAGAAGACCGAGCACATCACATATGGCCGGTTAGCTCAGTTGGTTAGAGCGTGGTGCTAATAACGCCAAGGTCGCGGGTTCGATCCCCGTACGGGCCAGTTCCTCCGCTTTTGGTGAGCTTTAGTAGGAGGACTGTTAAGCCCTTCTACCGGGTACAAAGTCATACGGGATGGGCCAGAAAGCGTCAGATGAATGGCCACAGCCCACGGCCGGTCAGGGGCCAGATTCTTGAATTTTGGTGAGCTCTCTGTTATATAGTGGACAGGTTGCAAAACTCTTTCATTTCCGGCGAGCTCAGTTGGTTAGAGCATTATGCTAATAATGCCAAAGTCTCCAGTTCCATCTGTGTAGTTGCCTGGCTTTTCTCATCAGAATTAGGTCGGACCTGTCGGCCCTTTTATCCAGCTAGACAGTCATTTAAGAAGGCCCAGAAAGTGTTGTTAGATTTGCCAAAATACATGACCAGTGAGCTGAGTTGGTTAGAGCATTCTGCTAATCATGCCAAAGCCTCTGGTTCGAGCCCTGTAGTCACCTGGCTCTAATCTTCCCAAGTAGCTTAGAGTGCGATGCTAATTACATTAAGGTCGCAGCCTCAACCCCTGTGTGAGCCAGGCTCTTTTTTTCTGAAGACCCACTGCTATCTTTTGGACAGGTTGCACAGCCCTTTCTTTTCAATTGTGGGCAAACGGACCTTTAATCCCTTTTATTCGGTAGACATTCGGGCGGGTAGGGCCGGAAAGCATCAGAAGACCGAGCACATCACATATGGCCGGTTAGCTCAGTTGGTTAGAGCGTGGTGCTAATAACGCCAAGGTCGCGGCTTCGATCCCCGTACGGGCCAGTTCCTCCGCTTTTGGTGAGCTTTAGTAGGAGGACTGTTAAGCCCTTCTACCGGGTACAAAGTCATACGGGATGGGCCAGAAAGCGTCAGATGAATGGCCACAGCCCACGGCCGGTCAGGGGCCAGATTCTTGAATTTTGGTGAGCTCTCTGTTATATAGTGGACAGGTTGCAAAACTCTTTCATTTCCGGCGAGCTCAGTTGGTTAGAGCATTATGCTAATAATGCCAAAGTCTCTAGTTCCATCTGTGTAGTTGCCTGGCTTTTCTCATCAGAATTAGGTCGGACCTGTCGGCCCTTTTATCCAGCTAGACAGTCATTTAAGAAGGCCCAGAAAGTGTTGTTAGATTTGCCAAAATACATGACCAGTGAGCTGAGTTGGTTAGAGCATTCTGCTAATCATGCCAAAGCCTCTGGTTCGAGCCCTGTAGTCACCTGGCTCTAATCTTCCCAAGTAGCTTAGAGTGCGATGCTAATTACATTAAGGTCGCAGCCTCAACCCCTGTGTGAGCCAGGCTCTTTTTTTCTGAAGACCCACTGCTATCTTTTGGACAGGTTGCACAGCCCTTTCTTTTCAATTGTGGGCAAACGGACCTTTAATCCCTTTTATTCGGTAGACATTCGGGCGGGTAGGGCCGGAAAGCATCAGAAGACCGAGCACATCACATATGGCCGGTTAGCTCAGTTGGTTAGAGCGTGGTGCTAATAACGCCAAGGTCGTGGCTTCGATCCCCGTACGGGCCAGTTCCTCCGCTTTTGGTGAGCTTTAGTAGGAGGACTGTTAAGCCCTTCTACCGGGTACAAAGTCATACGGGATGGGCCAGAAAGCGTCAGATGAATGGCCACAGCCCACGGCCGGTCAGGGGCCAGATTCTTGAATTTTGGTGAGCTCTCTGTTATATAGTGGACAGGTTGCAAAACTCTTTCATTTCCGGCAAGCTCAGTTGGTTAGAGCATTATTCTAATAATGCCAAAGTCTCCAGTTCCATCTGTGTAGTTGCCTGGCTTTTCTCATCAGAATTAGGTCGGACCTGTCGGCCCTTTTATCCAGCTAGACAGTCATTTAAGAAGGCCCAGAAAGTGTTGTTAGATTTGCCAAAATACATGACCAGTGAGCTGAGTTGGTTAGAGCATTCTGCTAATCATGCCAAAGCCTCTGGTTCGAGCCCTGTAGTCACCTGGCTCTAATCTTCCCAAGTAGCTTAGAGTGCGATGCTAATTACATTAAGGTCGCAGCCTCAACCCCTGTGTGAGCCAGGCTCTTTTTTTCTGAAGACCCACTGCTATCTTTTGGACAGGTTGCACAGCCCTTTCTTTTCAATTGTGGGCAAACGGACCTTTAATCCCTTTTATTCGGTAGACATTCGGGCGGGTAGGGCCGGAAAGCATCAGAAGACCGAGCACATCACATATGGCCGGTTAGCTCAGTTGGTTAGAGCGTGGTGCTAATAACGCCAAGGTCGCGGCTTCGATCCCCGTACGGGCCAGTTCCTCCGCTTTTGGTGAGCTTTAGTAGGAGGACTGTTAAGCCCTTCTACCGGGTACAAAGTCATACGGGATGGGCCAGAAAGCGTCAGATGAATGGCCACAGCCCACGGCCGGTCAGGGGCCAGATTCTTGAATTTTGGTGAGCTCTCTGTTATATAGTGGACAGGTTGCAAAACTCTTTCATTTCCGGCGAGCTCAGTTGGTTAGAGCATTATGCTAATAATGCCAAAGTCTCCAGTTCCATCTGTGTAGTTGCCTGGCTTTTCTCATCAGAATTAGGTCGGACCTGTCGGCCCTTTTATCCAGCTAGACAGTCATTTAAGAAGGCCCAGAAAGTGTTGTTAGATTTGCCAAAATACATGACCAGTGACCTGAGTTGGTTAGAGCATTCTGCTAATCATGCCAAAGCCTCTGGTTCGAGCCCTGTAGTCACCTGGCTCTAATCTTCCCAAGTAGCTTAGAGTGCGATGCTAATTACATTAAGGTCGCAGCCTCAACCCCTGTGTGAGCCAGGCTCTTTTTTTCTGAAGACCCACTGCTATCTTTTGGACAGGTTGCACAGCCCTTTCTTTTCAATTGTGGGCAAACGGACCTTTAATCCCTTTTATTCGGTAGACATTCGGGCGGGTAGGGCCGGAAAGCATCAGAAGACCGAGCACATCACATATGGCCGGTTAGCTCAGTTGGTTAGAGCGTGGTGCTAATAACGCCAAGGTCGCGGCTTCGATCCCCGTACGGGCCAGTTCCTCCGCTTTTGGTGAGCTTTAGTAGGAGGACTGTTAAGCCCTTCTACCGGGTACAAAGTCATACGGGATGGGCCAGAAAGCGTCAGATGAATGGCCACAGCCCACGGCCGGTCAGGGGCCAGATTCTTGAATTTTGGTGAGCTCTCTGTTATATAGTGGACAGGTTGCAAAACTCTTTCATTTCCGGCGAGCTCAGTTGGTTAGAGCATTATGCTAATAATGCCAAAGTCTCCAGTTCCATCTGTGTAGTTGCCTGGCTTTTCTCATCAGAATTAGGTCGGACCTGTCGGCCCTTTTATCCAGCTAGACAGTCATTTAAGAAGGCCCAGAAAGTGTTGTTAGATTTGCCAAAATACATGACCAGTGAGCTGAGATGGTTAGAGCATTCTGCTAATCATGCCAAAGCCTCTGGTTCGAGCCCTGTAGTCACCTGGCTCTAATCTTCCCAAGTAGCTTAGAGTGCGATGCTAATTACATTAAGGGCGCAGCCTCAACCCCTGTGTGAGCCAGGCTCTTTTTTTCTGAAGACCCACTGCTATCTTTTGGACAGGTTGCACAGCCCTTTCTTTTCAATTGTGGGCAAACGGACCTTTAATCCCTTTTATTCGGTAGACATTCGGGCGGGTAGGGCCGGAAAGCATCAGAAGACCGAGCACATCACATATGGCCGGTTAGCTCAGTTGGTTAGAGCGTGGTGCTAATAACGCCAAGGTCGCGGGTTCGATCCCCGTACGGGCCAGTTCCTCCGCTTTTGGTGAGCTTTAGTAGGAGGACTGTTAAGCCCTTCTACCGGGTACAAAGTCATACGGGATGGGCCAGAAAGCGTCAGATGAATGGCCACAGCCCACGGCCGGTCAGGGGCCAGATTCTTGAATTTTGGTGAGCTCTCTGTTATATAGTGGACAGGTTGCAAAACTCTTTCATTTCCGGCGAGCTCAGTTGGTTAGAGCATTATGCTAATAATGCCAAAGTCTCCAGTTCCATCTGTGTAGTTGCCTGGCTTTTCTCATCAGAATTAGGTCGGACCTGTCGGCCCTTTTATCCAGCTAGACAGTCATTTAAGAAGGCCCAGAAAGTGTTGTTAGATTTGCCAAAATACATGACCAGTGAGCTGAGTTGGTTAGAGCATTCTGCTAATCATGCCAAAGCCTCTGGTTCGAGCCCTGTAGTCACCTGGCTCTAATCTTCCCAAGTAGCTTAGAATTCGATGCTAATTACATTAAGGGCGCAGCCTCAACCCCTGTGTGAGCCAGGCTCTTTTTTTCTGAAGACCCACTGCTATCTTTTGGACAGGTTGCACAGCCCTTTCTTTTCAATTGTGGGCAAACGGACCTTTAATCCCTTTTATTCGGTAGACATTCGGGCGGGTAGGGCCGGAAAGCATCAGAAGACCGAGCACATCACATATGGCCGGTTAGCTCAGTTGGTTAGAGCGTGGTGCTAATAACGCCAAGGTCGCGGGTTCGATCCCCGTACGGGCCAGTTCCTCCGCTTTTGGTGAGCTTTAGTAGGAGGACTGTTAAGCCCTTCTACCGGGTACAAAGTCATACGGGATGGGCCAGAAAGCGTCAGATGAATGGCCACAGCCCACGGCCGGTCAGGGGCCAGATTCTTGAATTTTGGTGAGCTCTCTGTTGTATAGTGGACAGGTTGCAAAACTCTTTCATTTCCGGCGAGCTCAGTTGGTTAGAGCATTATGCTAATAATGCCAAAGTCTCCAGTTCCATCTGTGTAGTTGCCTGGCTTTTCTCATCAGAATTAGGTCGGACCTGTCGGCCCTTTTATCCAGCTAGACAGTCATTTAAGAAGGCCCAGAAAGTGTTGTTAGATTTGCCAAAATACATGACCAGTGAGCTGAGTTGGTTAGAGCATTCTGCTAATCATGCCAAAGCCTCTGGTTCGAGCCCTGTAGTCACCTGGCTCTAATCTTCCCAAGTAGCTTAGAGTGCGATGCTAATTACATTAAGGGCGCAGCCTCAACCCCTGTGTGAGCCAGGCTCTTTTTTTCTGAAGACCCACTGCTATCTTTTGGACAGGTTGCACAGCCCTTTCTTTTCAATTGTGGGCAAACGGACCTTTAATCCCTTTTATTCGGTAGACATTCGGGCGGGTAGGGCCGGAAAGCATCAGAAGACCGAGCACATCACATATGGCCGGTTAGCTCAGTTGGTTAGAGCGTGGTGCTAATAACGCCAAGGTCGCGAGTTCGATCCCCGTACGGGCCAGTTCCTCCGCTTTTGGTGAGCTTTAGTAGGAGGACTGTTAAGCCCTTCTACCGGGTACAAAGTCATACGGGATGGGCCAGAAAGCGTCAGATGAATGGCCACAGCCCACGGCCGGTCAGGGGCCAGATTCTTGAATTTTGGTGAGCTCTCTGTTATATAGTGGACAGGTTGCAAAACTCTTTCATTTCCGGCGAGCTCAGTTGGTTAGAGCATTATGCTAATAATGCCAAAGTCTCCAGTTCCATCTGTGTAGTTGCCTGGCTTTTCTCATCAGAATTAGGTCGGACCTGTCGGCCCTTTTATCCAGCTAGACAGTCATTTAAGAAGGCCCAGAAAGTGTTGTTAGATTTGCCAAAATACATGACCAGTGACCTGAGTTGGTTAGAGCATTCTGCTAATCATGCCAAAGCCTCTGGTTCGAGCCCTGTAGTCACCTGGCTCTAATTTCCCAAGTAGCTTAGAGTGCGATGCTAATTACATTAAGGTCGCAGCCTCAACCCCTGTGTGAGCCAGGCTCTTTTTTTCTGAAGACCCACTGCTATCTTTTGGACAGGTTGCACAGCCCTTTCTTTTCAATTGTGGGCAAACGGACCTTTAATCCCTTTTATTCGGTAGACATTCGGGCGGGTAGGGCCGGAAAGCATCAGAAGACCGAGCACATCACATATGGCCGGTTAGCTCAGTTGGTTAGAGCGTGGTGCTAATAACGCCAAGGTCGCGGGTTCGATCCCCGTACGGGCCAGTTCCTCCGCTTTTGGTGAGCTTTAGTAGGAGGACTGTTAAGCCCTTCTACCGGGTACAAAGTCATACGGGATGGGCCAGAAAGCGTCAGATGAATGGCCACAGCCCACGGCCGGTCAGGGGCCAGATTCTTGAATTTTGGTGAGCTCTCTGTTATATAGTGGACAGGTTGCAAAACTCTTTCATTTCCGGCGAGCTCAGTTGGTTAGAGCATTATGCTAATAATGCCAAAGTCTCCAGTTCCATCTGTGTAGTTGCCTGGCTTTTCTCATCAGAATTAGGTCGGACCTGTCGGCCCTTTTATCCAGCTAGACAGTCATTTAAGAAGGCCCAGAAAGTGTTGTTAGATTTGCCAAAATACATGACCAGTGAGCTGAGTTGGTTAGAGCATTCTGCTAATCATGCCAAAGCCTCTGGTTCGAGCCCTGTAGTCACCTGGCTCTAATCTTCCCAAGTAGCTTAGAGTGCGTTGCTAATTACATTAAGGGCGCAGCCTCAACCCCTGTGTGAGCCAGGCTCTTTTTTTCTGAAGACCCACTGCTATCTTTTGGACAGGTTGCACAGCCCTTTCTTTTCAATTGTGGGCAAACGGACCTTTAATCCCTTTTATTCGGTAGACATTCGGGCGGGTAGGGCCGGAAAGCATCAGAAGACCGAGCACATCACATATGGCCGGTTAGCTCAGTTGGTTAGAGCGTGGTGCTAATAACGCCAAGGTCGCGGGTTCGATCCCCGTACGGGCCAGTTCCTCCGCTTTTGGTGAGCTTTAGTAGGAGGACTGTTAAGCCCTTCTACCGGGTACAAAGTCATACGGGATGGGCCAGAAAGCGTCAGATGAATGGCCACAGCCCACGGCCGGTCAGGGGCCAGATTCTTGAATTTTGGTGAGCTCTCTGTTATATAGTGGACAGGTTGCAAAACTCTTTCATTTCCGGCGAGCTCAGTTGGTTAGAGCATTATGCTAATAATGCCAAAGTCTCCAGTTCCATCTGTGTAGTTGCCTGGCTTTTCTCATCAGAATTAGGTCGGACCTGTCGGCCCTTTTATCCAGCTAGACAGTCATTTAAGAAGGCCCAGAAAGTGTTGTTAGATTTGCCAAAATACATGACCAGTGAGCTGAGTTGGTTAGAGCATTCTGCTAATCATGCCAAAGCCTCTGGTTCGAGCCCTGTAGTCACCTGGCTCTAATCTTCCCAAGTAGCTTAGAGTGCGATGCTAATTACATTAAGGGCGCAGCCTCAACCCCTGTGTGAGCCAGGCTCTTTTTTTCTGAAGACCCACTGCTATCTTTTGGACAGGTTGCACAGCCCTTTCTTTTCAATTGTGGGCAAACGGACCTTTAATCCCTTTTATTCGGTAGACATTCGGGCGGGTAGGGCCGGAAAGCATCAGAAGACCGAGCACATCACATATGGCCGGTTAGCTCAGTTGGTTAGAGCGTGGTGCTAATAACGCCAAGGTCGCGGGTTCGATCCCCGTACGGGCCAGTTCCTCCGCTTTTGGTGAGCTTTAGTAGGAGGACTGTTAAGCCCTTCTACCGGGTACAAAGTCATACGGGATGGGCCAGAAAGCGTCAGATGAATGGCCACAGCCCACGGCCGGTCAGGGGCCAGATTCTTGAATTTTGGTGAGCTCTCTGTTATATAGTGGACAGGTTGCAAAACTCTTTCATTTCCGGCGAGCTCAGTTGGTTAGAGCATTATGCTAATAATGCCAAAGTCTCCAGTTCCATCTGTGTAGTTGCCTGGCTTTTCTCATCAGAATTAGGTCGGACCTGTCGGCCCTTTTATCCAGCTAGACAGTCATTTAAGAAGGCCCAGAAAGTGTTGTTAGATTTGCCAAAATACATGACCAGTGACCTGAGTTGGTTAGAGCATTCTGCTAATCATGCCAAAGCCTCTGGTTCGAGCCCTGTAGTCACCTGGCTCTAATTTCCCAAGTAGCTTAGAGTGCGATGCTAATTACATTAAGGTCGCAGCCTCAACCCCTGTGTGAGCCAGGCTCTTTTTTTCTGAAGACCCACTGCTATCTTTTGGACAGGTTGCACAGCCCTTTCTTTTCAATTGTGGGCAAACGGACCTTTAATCCCTTTTATTCGGTAGACATTCGGGCGGGTAGGGCCGGAAAGCATCAGAAGACCGAGCACATCACATATGGCCGGTTAGCTCAGTTGGTTAGAGCGTGGTGCTAATAACGCCAAGGTCGCGGGTTCGATCCCCGTACGGGCCAGTTCCTCCGCTTTTGGTGAGCTTTAGTAGGAGGACTGTTAAGCCCTTCTACCGGGTACAAAGTCATACGGGATGGGCCAGAAAGCGTCAGATGAATGGCCACAGCCCACGGCCGGTCAGGGGCCAGATTCTTGAATTTTGGTGAGCTCTCTGTTATATAGTGGACAGGTTGCAAAACTCTTTCATTTCCGGCGAGCTCAGTTGGTTAGAGCATTATGCTAATAATGCCAAAGTCTCCAGTTCCATCTGTGTAGTTGCCTGGCTTTTCTCATCAGAATTAGGTCGGACCTGTCGGCCCTTTTATCCAGCTAGACAGTCATTTAAGAAGGCCCAGAAAGTGTTGTTAGATTTGCCAAAATACATGACCAGTGAGCTGAGTTGGTTAGAGCATTCTGCTAATCATGCCAAAGCCTCTGGTTCGAGCCCTGTAGTCACCTGGCTCTAATCTTCCCAAGTAGCTTAGAGTGCGTTGCTAATTACATTAAGGGCGCAGCCTCAACCCCTGTGTGAGCCAGGCTCTTTTTTTCTGAAGACCCACTGCTATCTTTTGGACAGGTTGCACAGCCCTTTCTTTTCAATTGTGGGCAAACGGACCTTTAATCCCTTTTATTCGGTAGACATTCGGGCGGGTAGGGCCGGAAAGCATCAGAAGACCGAGCACATCACATATGGCCGGTTAGCTCAGTTGGTTAGAGCGTGGTGCTAATAACGCCAAGGTCGCGGGTTCGATCCCCGTACGGGCCAGTTCCTCCGCTTTTGGTGAGCTTTAGTAGGAGGACTGTTAAGCCCTTCTACCGGGTACAAAGTCATACGGGATGGGCCAGAAAGCGTCAGATGAATGGCCACAGCCCACGGCCGGTCAGGGGCCAGATTCTTGAATTTTGGTGAGCTCTCTGTTATATAGTGGACAGGTTGCAAAACTCTTTCATTTCCGGCGAGCTCAGTTGGTTAGAGCATTATGCTAATAATGCCAAAGTCTCCAGTTCCATCTGTGTAGTTGCCTGGCTTTTCTCATCAGAATTAGGTCGGACCTGTCGGCCCTTTTATCCAGCTAGACAGTCATTTAAGAAGGCCCAGAAAGTGTTGTTAGATTTGCCAAAATACATGACCAGTGAGCTGAGTTGGTTAGAGCATTCTGCTAATCATGCCAAAGCCTCTGGTTCGAGCCCTGTAGTCACCTGGCTCTAATCTTCCCAAGTAGCTTAGAGTGCGATGCTAATTACATTAAGGTCGCAGCCTCAACCCCTGTGTGAGCCAGGCTCTTTTTTTCTGAAGACCCACTGCTATCTTTTGGACAGGTTGCACAGCCCTTTCTTTTCAATTGTGGGCAAACGGACCTTTAATCCCTTTTATTCGGTAGACATTCGGGCGGGTAGGGCCGGAAAGCATCAGAAGACCGAGCACATCACATATGGCCGGTTAGCTCAGTTGGTTAGAGCGTGGTGCTAATAACGCCAAGGTCGCGGGTTCGATCCCCGTACGGGCCAGTTCCTCCGCTTTTGGTGAGCTTTAGTAGGAGGACTGTTAAGCCCTTCTACCGGGTACAAAGTCATACGGGATGGGCCAGAAAGCGTCAGATGAATGGCCACAGCCCACGGCCGGTCAGGGGCCAGATTCTTGAATTTTGGTGAGCTCTCTGTTATATAGTGGACAGGTTGCAAAACTCTTTCATTTCCGGCGAGCTCAGTTGGTTAGAGCATTATGCTAATAATGCCAAAGTCTCCAGTTCCATCTGTGTAGTTGCCTGGCTTTTCTCATCAGAATTAGGTCGGACCTGTTGGCCCTTTTATCCAGCTAGACAGTCATTTAAGAAGGCCCAGAAAGTGTTGTTAGATTTGCCAAAATACATGACCAGTGAGCTGAGTTGGTTAGAGCATTCTGCTAATCATGCCAAAGCCTCTTGTTCGAGCCCTGTAGTCACCTGTCTCTCATCTTCCCAAGTAGCTTAGAGTGCGATGCTAATTACATTAAGGTCGCAGCCTCAACCCATGTGTGAGCCAGGCTCTTTTTTTCTGAAGACCCACTGCTATCTTTTGGACAGGTTGCACAGCCCTTTCTTTTCAATTGTGGGCAAACGGACCTTTAATCCCTTTTATTCGGTAGACATTCGGGCGGGTAGGGCCGGAAAGCATCAGAAGACCGAGCACATCACATATGGCCGGTTAGCTCAGTTGGTTAGAGCGTGGTGCTAATAACGCCAAGGTCGCGGGTTCGATCCCCGTACGGGCCAGTTCCTCCGCTTTTGGTGAGCTTTAGTAGGAGGACTGTTAAGCCCTTCTACCGGGTACAAAGTCAAACGGGATGGGCCAGAAAGCGTCAGATGAATGGCCACAGCCCACGGCCGGTCAGGGGCCAGATTCTTGAATTTTGGTGAGCTCTCTGTTATATAGTGGACAGGTTGCAAAACTCTTTCATTTCCGGCGAGCTCAGTTGGTTAGAGCATTATGCTAATAATGCCAAAGTCTCCAGTTCCATCTGTGTAGTTGCCTGGCTTTTCTCATCAGAATTAGGTCGGACCTGTCGGCCCTTTTATCCAGCTAGACAGTCATTTAAGAAGGCCCAGAAAGTGTTGTTAGATTTGCCAAAATACATGACCAGTGACCTGAGTTGGTTAGAGCATTCTGCTAATCATGCCAAAGCCTCTGGTTCGAGCCCTGTAGTCACCTGGCTCTAATCTTCCCAAGTAGCTTAGAGTGCGATGCTAATTACATTAAGGTCGCAGCCTCAACCCCTGTGTGAGCCAGGCTCTTTTTTTCTGAAGACCCACTGCTATCTTTTGGACAGGTTGCACAGCCCTTTCTTTTCAATTGTGGGCAAACGGACCTTTAATCCCTTTTATTCGGTAGACATTCGGGCGGGTAGGGCCGGAAAGCATCAGAAGACCGAGCACATCACATATGGCCGGTTAGCTCAGTTGGTTAGAGCGTGGTGCTAATAACGCCAAGGTTGCGGGTTCGATCCCCGTACGGGCCAGTTCCTCCGCTTTTGGTGAGCTTTAGTAGGAGGACTGTTAAGCCCTTCTACCGGGTACAAAGTCATACGGGATGGGCCAGAAAGCGTCAGATGAATGGCCACAGCCCACGGCCGGTCAGGGGCCAGATTCTTGAATTTTGGTGAGCTCTCTGTTATATAGTGGACAGGTTGCAAAACTCTTTCATTTCCGGCGAGCTCAGTTGGTTAGAGCATTATGCTAATAATGCCAAAGTCTCCAGTTCCATCTGTGTAGTTGCCTGGCTTTTCTCATCAGAATTAGGTCGGACCTGTCGGCCCTTTTATCCAGCTAGACAGTCATTTAAGAAGGCCCAGAAAGTGTTGTTAGATTTGCCAAAATACATGACCAGTGACCTGAGTTGGTTAGAGCATTCTGCTAATCATGCCAAAGCCTCTGGTTCGAGCCCTGTAGTCACCTGGCTCTAATTTCCCAAGTAGCTTAGAGTGCGATGCTAATTACATTAAGGTCGCAGCCTCAACCCCTGTGTGAGCCAGGCTCTTTTTTTCTGAAGACCCACTGCTATCTTTTGGACAGGTTGCACAGCCCTTTCTTTTCAATTGTGGGCAAACGGACCTTTAATCCCTTTTATTCGGTAGACATTCGGGCGGGTAGGGCCGGAAAGCATCAGAAGACCGAGCACATCACATATGGCCGGTTAGCTCAGTTGGTTAGAGCGTGGTGCTAATAACGCCAAGGTCGTGGGTTCGATCCCCGTACGGGCCAGTTCCTCCGCTTTTGGTGAGCTTTAGTAGGAGGACTGTTAAGCCCTTCTACCGGGTACAAAGTCATACGGGATGGGCCAGAAAGCGTCAGATGAATGGCCACAGCCCACGGCCGGTCAGGGGCCAGATTCTTGAATTTTGGTGAGCTCTCTGTTATATAGTGGACAGGTTGCAAAACTCTTTCATTTCCGGCGAGCTCAGTTGGTTAGAGCATTATGCTAATAATGCCAAAGTCTCCAGTTCCATCTGTGTAGTTGCCTGGCTTTTCTCATCAGAATTAGGTCGGACCTGTCGGCCCTTTTATCCAGCTAGACAGTCATTTAAGAAGGCCCAGAAAGTGTTGTTAGATTTGCCAAAATACATGACCAGTGAGCTGAGTTGGTTAGAGCATTCTGCTAATCATGCCAAAGCCTCTGGTTCGAGCCCTGTAGTCACCTGGCTCTAATCTTCCCAAGTAGCTTAGAGTGCGTTGCTAATTACATTAAGGGCGCAGCCTCAACCCCTGTGTGAGCCAGGCTCTTTTTTTCTGAAGACCCACTGCTATCTTTTGGACAGGTTGCACAGCCCTTTCTTTTCAATTGTGGGCAAACGGACCTTTAATCCCTTTTATTCGGTAGACATTCGGGCGGGTAGGGCCGGAAAGCATCAGAAGACCGAGCACATCACATATGGCCGGTTAGCTCAGTTGGTTAGAGCGTGGTGCTAATAACGCCAAGGTCGCGGGTTCGATCCCCGTACGGGCCAGTTCCTCCGCTTTTGGTGAGCTTTAGTAGGAGGACTGTTAAGCCCTTCTACCGGGTACAAAGTCATACGGGATGGGCCAGAAAGCGTCAGATGAATGGCCACAGCCCACGGCCGGTCAGGGGCCAGATTCTTGAATTTTGGTGAGCTCTCTGTTATATAGTGGACAGGTTGCAAAACTCTTTCATTTCCGGCGAGCTCAGTTGGTTAGAGCATTATGCTAATAATGCCAAAGTCTCCAGTTCCATCTGTGTAGTTGCCTGGCTTTTCTCATCAGAATTAGGTCGGACCTGTCGGCCCTTTTATCCAGCTAGACAGTCATTTAAGAAGGCCCAGAAAGTGTTGTTAGATTTGCCAAAATACATGACCAGTGAGCTGAGTTGGTTAGAGCATTCTGCTAATCATGCCAAAGCCTCTGGTTCGAGCCCTGTAGTCACCTGGCTCTAATCTTCCCAAGTAGCTTAGAGTGCGATGCTAATTACATTAAGGTCGCAGCCTCAACCCCTGTGTGAGCCAGGCTCTTTTTTTCTGAAGACCCACTGCTATCTTTTGGACAGGTTGCACAGCCCTTTCTTTTCAATTGTGGGCAAACGGACCTTTAATCCCTTTTATTCGGTAGACATTCGGGCGGGTAGGGCCGGAAAGCATCAGAAGACCGAGCACATCACATATGGCCGGTTAGCTCAGTTGGTTAGAGCGTGGTGCTAATAACGCCAAGGTCGCGGGTTCGATCCCCGTACGGGCCAGTTCCTCCGCTTTTGGTGAGCTTTAGTAGGAGGACTGTTAAGCCCTTCTACCGGGTACAAAGTCATACGGGATGGGCCAGAAAGCGTCAGATGAATGGCCACAGCCCACGGCCGGTCAGGGGCCAGATTCTTGAATTTTGGTGAGCTCTCTGTTATATAGTGGACAGGTTGCAAAACTCTTTCATTTCCGGCGAGCTCAGTTGGTTAGAGCATTATGCTAATAATGCCAAAGTCTCCAGTTCCATCTGTGTAGTTGCCTGGCTTTTCTCATCAGAATTAGGTCGGACCTGTTGGCCCTTTTATCCAGCTAGACAGTCATTTAAGAAGGCCCAGAAAGTGTTGTTAGATTTGCCAAAATACATGACCAGTGAGCTGAGTTGGTTAGAGCATTCTGCTAATCATGCCAAAGCCTCTTGTTCGAGCCCTGTAGTCACCTGGCTCTCATCTTCCCAAGTAGCTTAGAGTGCGATGCTAATTACATTAAGGTCGCAGCCTCAACCCATGTGTGAGCCAGGCTCTTTTTTTCTGAAGACCCACTGCTATCTTTTGGACAGGTTGCACAGCCCTTTCTTTTCAATTGTGGGCAAACGGACCTTTAATCCCTTTTATTCGGTAGACATTCGGGCGGGTAGGGCCGGAAAGCATCAGAAGACCGAGCACATCACATATGGCCGGTTAGCTCAGTTGGTTAGAGCGTGGTGCTAATAACGCCAAGGTCGCGGGTTCGATCCCCGTACGGGCCAGTTCCTCCGCTTTTGGTGAGCTTTAGTAGGAGGACTGTTAAGCCCTTCTACCGGGTACAAAGTCAAACGGGATGGGCCAGAAAGCGTCAGATGAATGGCCACAGCCCACGGCCGGTCAGGGGCCAGATTCTTGAATTTTGGTGAGCTCTCTGTTATATAGTGGACAGGTTGCAAAACTCTTTCATTTCCGGCGAGCTCAGTTGGTTAGAGCATTATGCTAATAATGCCAAAGTCTCCAGTTCCATCTGTGTAGTTGCCTGGCTTTTCTCATCAGAATTAGGTCGGACCTGTCGGCCCTTTTATCCAGCTAGACAGTCATTTAAGAAGGCCCAGAAAGTGTTGTTAGATTTGCCAAAATACATGACCAGTGACCTGAGTTGGTTAGAGCATTCTGCTAATCATGCCAAAGCCTCTGGTTCGAGCCCTGTAGTCACCTGGCTCTAATCTTCCCAAGTAGCTTAGAGTGCGATGCTAATTACATTAAGGTCGCAGCCTCAACCCCTGTGTGAGCCAGGCTCTTTTTTTCTGAAGACCCACTGCTATCTTTTGGACAGGTTGCACAGCCCTTTCTTTTCAATTGTGGGCAAACGGACCTTTAATCCCTTTTATTCGGTAGACATTCGGGCGGGTAGGGCCGGAAAGCATCAGAAGACCGAGCACATCACATATGGCCGGTTAGCTCAGTTGGTTAGAGCGTGGTGCTAATAACGCCAAGGTCGCGGCTTCGATCCCCGTACGGGCCAGTTCTTCCGCTTTTGGTGAGCTTTAGTAGGAGGACTGTTAAGCCCTTCTACCGGGTACAAAGTCATACGGGATGGGCCAGAAAGCGTCAGATGAATGGCCACAGCCCACGGCCGGTCAGGGGCCAGATTCTTGAATTTTGGTGAGCTCTCTGTTATATAGTGGACAGGTTGCAAAACTCTTTCATTTCCGGCGAGCTCAGTTGGTTAGAGCATTATGCTAATAATGCCAAAGTCTCCAGTTCCATCTGTGTAGTTGCCTGGCTTTTCTCATCAGAATTAGGTCGGACCTGTCGGCCCTTTTATCCAGCTAGACAGTCATTTAAGAAGGCCCAGAAAGTGTTGTTAGATTTGCCAAAATACATGACCAGTGAGCTGAGTTGGTTAGAGCATTCTGCTAATCATGCCAAAGCCTCTTGTTCGAGCCCTGTAGTCACCTGGCTCTAATCTTCCCAAGTAGCTTAGAGTGCGATGCTAATTACATTAAGGTCGCAGCCTCAACCCATGTGTGAGCCAGGCTCTTTTTTTCTGAAGACCCACTGCTATCTTTTGGACAGGTTGCACAGCCCTTTCTTTTCAATTGTGGGCAAACGGACCTTTAATCCCTTTTATTCGGTAGACATTCGGGCGGGTAGGGCCGGAAAGCATCAGAAGACCGAGCACATCACATATGGCCGGTTAGCTCAGTTGGTTAGAGCGTGGTGCTAATAACGCCAAGGTTGCGGGTTCGATCCCCGTACGGGCCAGTTCCTCCGCTTTTGGTGAGCTTTAGTAGGAGGACTGTTAAGCCCTTCTACCGGGTACAAAGTCATACGGGATGGGCCAGAAAGCGTCAGATGAATGGCCACAGCCCACGGCCGGTCAGGGGCCAGATTCTTGAATTTTGGTGAGCTCTCTGTTATATAGTGGACAGGTTGCAAAACTCTTTCATTTCCGGCGAGCTCAGTTGGTTAGAGCATTATGCTAATAATGCCAAAGTCTCCAGTTCCATCTGTGTAGTTGCCTGGCTTTTCTCATCAGAATTAGGTCGGACCTGTCGGCCCTTTTATCCAGCTAGACAGTCATTTAAGAAGGCCCAGAAAGTGTTGTTAGATTTGCCAAAATACATGACCAGTGAGCTGAGTTGGTTAGAGCATTCTGCTAATCATGCCAAAGCCTCTGGTTCGAGCCCTGTAGTCACCTGGCTCTAATCTTCCCAAGTAGCTTAGAGTGCGATGCTAATTACATTAAGGTCGCAGCCTCAACCCCTGTGTGAGCCAGGCTCTTTTTTTCTGAAGACCCACTGCTATCTTTTGGACAGGTTGCACAGCCCTTTCTTTTCAATTGTGGGCAAACGGACCTTTAATCCCTTTTATTCGGTAGACATTCGGGCGGGTAGGGCCGGAAAGCATCAGAAGACCGAGCACATCACATATGGCCGGTTAGCTCAGTTGGTTAGAGCGTGGTGCTAATAACGCCAAGGTCGTGGGTTCGATCCCCGTACGGGCCAGTTCCTCCGCTTTTGGTGAGCTTTAGTAGGAGGACTGTTAAGCCCTTCTACCGGGTACAAAGTCATACGGGATGGGCCAGAAAGCGTCAGATGAATGGCCACGGACAGTCAGGGGCCAGATTCTTGAATTTTGGTGAGCTCTCTGTTATATAGTGGACAGGTTGCAAAACTCTTTCATTTCCGGCGAGCTCAGTTGGTTAGAGCATTATGCTAATAATGCCAAAGTCTCCAGTTCCATCTGTGTAGTTGCCTGGCTTTTCTCATCAGAATTAGGTCGGACCTGTCGGCCCTTTTATCCAGCTAGACAGTCATTTAAGAAGGCCCAGAAAGTGTTGTTAGATTTGCCAAAATACATGACCAGTGAGCTGAGTTGGTTAGAGCATTCTGCTAATCATGCCAAAGCCTCTGGTTCGAGCCCTGTAGTCACCTGGCTCTAATCTTCCCAAGTAGCTTAGAGTGCGATGCTAATTACATTAAGGTCGCAGCCTCAACCCCTGTGTGAGCCAGGCTCTTTTTTTCTGAAGACCCACTGCTTTGGACAGGTTGCACAGCCCTTTCTTTTCAATTGTGGGCAAACGGACCTTTAATCCCTTTTATTCGGTAGACATTCGGGCGGGTAGGGCCGGAAAGCATCAGAAGACCGAGCACATCACATATGGCCGGTTAGCTCAGTTGGTTAGAGCGTGGTGCTAATAACGCCAAGGTCGCAGGTTCGATCCCCGTACGGGCTAGCTCCTCCGCTTTTGGTGAGCTTTAGTAGGAGGACTGTTAAGCCCTTCTACCGGGTACAAAGTCATACGGGATGGGCCAGAAAGCGTCAGATGAATGGCCACAGCCCACGGCCGGTCAGGGGCCAGATTCTTGAATTTTGGTGAGCTCTTTGTTAAATAGTGGACAGGTTGCAAAACTCTTTCATTTCCGGCGAGCTCAGTTGGTTAGAGCATTATGCTAATAATGCCAAAGTCTCCAGTTCCATCTGTGTAGTTGCCTGGCTTTTCTCATCAGAATTAGGTCGGACCTGTCGGCCCTTTTATCCAGCTAGACAGTCATTTAAGAAGGCCCAGAAAGTGTTGTTAGATTTGCCAAAATACATGACCAGTGAGCTGAGTTGGTTAGAGCATTCTGCTAATCATGCCAAAGCCTCTGGTTCGAGCCCTGTAGTCACCAGGCTCTAATCTTCCCAAGTAGCTTAGAGTGCGATGCTAATTACATTAAGGTCGCAGCCTCAACCCCTGTGTGAGCCAGGCTCTTTTTTTCTGAAGACCCACTGCTATCTTTTGGACAGGTTGCACAGCCCTTTCTTTTCAATTGTGGGCAAACGGACCTTTAATCCCTTTTATTCGGTAGACATTCGGGCGGGTAGGGCCGGAAAGCATCAGAAGACCGAGCACATCACATATGGCCGGTTAGCTCAGTTGGTTAGAGCGTGGTGCTAATAACGCCAAGGTCGCGGGTTCGATCCCCGTACGGGCCAGTTCCTCTGCTTTTGGTGAGCTTTAGTAGGAGGACTGTTAAGCCCTTCTACCGGGTACAAAGTCATACGGGATGGGCCAGAAAGCGTCAGATGAATGGCCACGGCCAGTCAGGGGCCAGATTCTTGAATTTTGGTGAGCTCTCTGTTATATAGTGGACAGGTTGCAAAACTCTTTCATTTCCGGCGAGCTCAGTTGGTTAGAGCATTATGCTAATAATGCCAAAGTCTCCAGTTCCATCTGTGTAGTTGCCTGGCTTTTCTCATCAGAATTAGGTCGGACCTGTCGGCCCTTTTATCCAGCTAGACAGTCATTTAAGAAGGCCCAGAAAGTGTTGTTAGATTTGCCAAAATACATGACCAGTGAGCTGAGTTGGTTAGAGCATTCTGCTAATCATGCCAAAGCCTCTGGTTCGAGCCCTGTAGTCACCTGGCTCTAATCTTCCCAAGTAGCTTAGAGTGCGATGCTAATTACATTAAGGTCGCAGCCTCAACCCCTGTGTGAGCCAGGCTCTTTTTTTCTGAAGACCCACTGCTATCTTTTGGACAGGTTGCACAGCCCTTTCTTTTCAATTGTGGGCAAACGGACCTTTAATCCCTTTTATTCGGTAGACATTCGGGCGGGTAGGGCCGGAAAGCATCAGAAGACCGAGCACATCACATATGGCCGATTAGCTCAGTTGGTTAGAGCGTGGTGCTAATAACGCCAAGGTCGCAGGGTCGATCCCCGTACGGGCTAGTTCCTCCGCTTTTGGTGAGCTTTAGTAGGAGGACTGTTAAGCCCTTCTACCGGGTACAAAGTCATACGGGTTGGGCCAGAAAGCGTCAGATGAATGGCCACAGCCCACGGCCGGTCAGGGGCCAGATTCTTGAATTTTGGTGAGCTCTCTGTTATATAGTGGACAGGTTGCAAAACTCTTTCATTTCCGGCGAGCTCAGTTGGTTAGAGCATTATGCTAATAATGCCAAAGTCTCCAGTTCCATCTGTGTAGTTGCCTGGCTTTTCTCATCAGAATTAGGTCGGACCTGTCGGCCCTTTTATCCAGCTAGACAGTCATTTAAGAAGGCCCAGAAAGTGTTGTTAGATTTGCCAAAATACATGACCAGTGAGCTGAGTTGGTTAGAGCATTCTGCTAATCATGCCAAAGCCTCTGGTTCGAGCCCTGTAGTCACCTGGCTCTAATCTTCCCAAGTAGCTTAGAGTGCGATGCTAATTACATTAAGGTCGCAGCCTCAACCCCTGTGTGAGCCAGGCTCTTTTTTTCTGAAGACCCACTGCTATCTTTTGGACAGGTTGCACAGCCCTTTCTTTTCAATTGTGGGCAAACGGACCTTTAATCCCTTTTATTCGGTAGACATTCGGACGGGTAGGGCCGGAAAGCATCAGAAGACCGAGCACATCACATATGGCCGGTTAGCTCAGTTGGTTAGAGCGTGGTGCTAATAACGCCAAGGTCGTGGGTTCGATCACCGTAAGGGCCAGTTCCTCCGCTTTTGGTGAGCTTTAGTAAGAGGACTGTTAAGCCCTTCTACCGGGTACAAAGTCATACGGGATGGGCCAGAAAGCGTCAGATGAATGGCCACGGCCGGTCAGGGGCCAGATTCTTGAATTTTGGTGAGCTCTCTGTTATATAGTGGACAGGTTGCAAAACTCTTTCATTTCCGGCGAGCTCAGTTGGTTAGAGCATTATGCTAATAATGCCAAAGTCTCCAGTTCCATCTGTGTAGTTGCCTGGCTTTTCTCATCAGAATTAGGTCGGACCTGTCGGCCCTTTTATCCAGCTAGACAGTCATTTAAGAAGGCCCAGAAAGTGTTGTTACATTTGCCAAAATATATGACCAGTGAGCTGAGTTGGTTAGAGCATTCTGCTAATCATGCCAAAGCCTCTGGTTCGAGCCCTGTAGTCACCTGGCTCTAATCTTCCCAAGTAGCTTAGAGTGCGATGCTAATTACATTAAGGTCGCAGCCTCAACCCCTGTGTGAGCCAGGCTCTTTTTTTCTGAAGACCCACTGCTATCTTTTGGACAGGTTGCACAGCCCTTTCTTTTCAATTGTGGGCAAACGGACCTTTAATCCCTTTTATTCGGTAGACATTCGGGCGGGTAGGGCCGGAAAGCATCAGAAGACTGAGCACATCACATATGGCCGGTTAGCTCGGTTGGTTAGAGCGTGGTGCTAATAACGCCAAGGTCGCGTGTTCGATCCCCGTACGGGCCAGTTCCTCCGCTTTTGGTGAGCTTTAGTAGGAGGACTGTTAAGCCCTTCTACCGGGTACAAAGTCATACGGGATGGGCCAGAAAGCGTCAGATGAATGGCCACAGCCCACGGCCGGTCAGGGGCCAGATTCTTGAATTTTGGTGAGCTCTCTGTTATATAGTGGACAGGTTGCAAAACTCTTTCATTTCCGGCGAGCTCAGTTGGTTAGAGCATTATGCTAATAATGCCAAAGTCTCCAGTTCCATCTGTGTAGTTGCCTGGCTTTTCTCATCAGAATTAGGTCGGACCTGTCGGCCCTTTTATCCAGCTAGACAGTCATTTAAGAAGGCCCAGAAAGTGTTGTTAGATTTGCCAAAATACATGACCAGTGAGCTGAGTTGGTTAGAGCATTCTGCTAATCATGCCAAAGCCTCTGGTTCGAGCCCTGTAGTCACCTGGCTCTAATCTTCCCAAGTAGCTTAGAGTGCGATGCTAATTACATTAAGGTCGCAGCCTCAACCCCTGTGTGAGCCAGGCTCTTTTTTTCTGAAGACCCACTGCTATCTTTTGGACAGGTTGCACAGCCCTTTCTTTTCAATTGTGGGCAAACGGACCTTTAATCCCTTTTATTCGGTAGACATTCGGGCGGGTAGGGCCGGAAAGCATCAGAAGACCGAGCACATCACATATGGCCGGTTAGCTCAGTTGGTTAGAGCGTGGTGCTAATAACGCCAAGGTCGCGGGTTCGATCCACGTACGGGCCAGTTCCTCCGCTTTTGGTGAGCTTTAGTAGGAGGACTGTTAAGCCCTTCTACCGGGTACAAAGTCATACGGGATGGGCCAGAAAGCGTCAGATGAATGGCCACAGCCCACGGCCGGTCAGGGGCCAGATTCTTGAATTTTGGTGAGCTCTCTGTTATATAGTGGACAGGTTGCAAAACTCTTTCATTTCCGGCGAGCTCAGTTGGTTAGAGCATTATGCTCATAATGCCAAAGTCTCCAGTTCCATCTGTGTAGTTGCCTGGCTTTTCTCATCAGAATTAGGTCGGACCTGTCGGCCCTTTTATCCAGCTAGACAGTCATTTAAGAAGGCCCAGAAAGTGTTGTTAGATTTGCCAAAATACATGACCAGTGAGCTGAGTTGGTTAGAGCATTCTGCTAATCATGCCAAAGCCTCTGGTTCGAGCCCTGTAGTCACCTGGCTCTAATCTTCCCAAGTAGCTTAGAGTGCGATGCTAATTACATTAAAGTCGCAGCCTCAACCCCTGTGTGAGCCAGGCTCTTTTTTTCTGAAGACCCACTGCTATCTTTTGGACAGGTTGCATAGCCCTTTCTTTTCAATTGTGGGCAAACGGACCTTTAATCCCTTTTATTCGGTAGACATTCGGACGGGTAGGGCCGGAAAGCATCAGAAGACCGAGCACATCACATATGGCCGGTTAGCTCAGTTGGTTAGAGCGTGGTGCTAATAACGTCAAGGTCGCGGGTTCGATCCCCGTATGGGCCAGTTCCTCCACTTTTGGTGAGCTTTAGTAGGAGGACTGTTAAGCCCTTCTACCGGGTACAAAGTCATACGGGATGGGCCAGAAAGCGTCAGATGAATGGCCACAGCCCACGGCCGGTCAGGGGCCAGATTCTTGAATTTTGGTGAGCTCTCTGTTATATAGTGGACAGGTTGCAAAACCCTTTCATTTCCGGCGAGCTCAGTTGGTTAGAGCATTATGCTAATAATGCCAAAGTCTCCAGTTCCATCTGTGTAGTTGCCTGGCTTTTCTCATCAGAATTAGGTCGGACCTGTCGGCCCTTTTATCCAGCTAGACAGTCATTTAAGAAGGCCCAGAAAGTGTTGTTAGATTTGCCAAAATACATGACCAGTGAGCTGAGTTGGTTAGAGCATTCTGCTAATCATGCCAAAGCCTCTGGTTCGAGCCCTGTAGTCACCTGGCTCTAATCTTCCCAAGTAGCTTAGAGTGCGATGCTAATTACATTAAGGTCGCAGCCTCAACCCCTGTGTGAGCCAGGCTCTTTTTTTCTGAAGACCCACTGCTATCTTTTGGACAGGTTGCACAGCCCTTTCTTTTCAATTGTGGGCAAACGGACCTTTAATCCCTTTTATTCGGTAGACATTCGGGCGGGTAGGGCCGGAAAGCATCAGAAGACCGAGCACATCACTTATGGTTGATTAGCTCAGTTGTTTAGAGCGTGGTGCTAATAACGCCAAGGTCGCAGGTTCGATCCCCGTGCGGTCCAGTTCCTCCGCTTTTGGTGAGCTTTAGTAGGAGGACTGTTAAGCCCTTCTACCGGGTACAAAGTCATACGGGTTGGGCCAGAAAGCGTCAGATGAATGGCCACAGCCCACGGCCGGTCAGGGGCCAGATTCTTGAATTTTGGTGAGCTCTCTGTTATATAGTGGACAGGTTGCAAAACTCTTTCATTTCCGGCGAGCTCAGTTGGTTAGAGCATTATGCTAATAATGCCAAAGTCTCCAGTTCCATCTGTGTAGTTGCCTGGCTTTTCTCATCAGAATTAGGTCGGACCTGTCGGCCCTTTTATCCAGCTAGACAGTCATTTAAGAAGGCCCAGAAAGTGTTGTTAGATTTGCCAAAATACATGACCAGTGAGCTGAGTTGGTTAGAGCATTCTGCTAATCATGCCAAAGCCTCTGGTTCGAGCCCTGTAGTCACCTGGCTCTAATCTTCCCAAGTAGCTTAGAGTGCGATGCTAATTACATTAAGGTCGCAGCCTCAACCCCTGTGTGAGCCAGGCTCTTTTTTTCTGAAGACCCACTGCTATCTTTTGGACAGGTTGCACAGCCCTTTCTTTTCAATTGTGGGCAAACGGACCTTTAATCCCTTTTATTCGGTAGACATTCGGGCGGGTAGGGCCGGAAAGCATCAGAAGACCGAGCACATCACATATGGCCGGTTAGCTCAGTTGGTTAGAGCGTGGTGCTAATAACGCCAAGGTCGCGGGTTCGATCCCCGTATGGGCCAGTTCCTCCGCTTTTGGTGAGCTTTAGTAGGAGGACTGTTAAGCCCTTCTACCGGGTACAAAGTCATACGGGATGGGCCAGAAAGCGTCAGATGAATGGCCACAGCCCACGGCCGGTCAGGGGCCAGATTCTTGAATTTTGGTGAGCTCTCTGTTATATAGTGGACAGGTTGCAAAACCCTTTCATTTCCGGCGAGCTCAGTTGGTTAGAGCATTATGCTAATAATGCCAAAGTCTCCAGTTCCATCTGTGTAGTTGCCTGGCTTTTCTCATCAGAATTAGGTCGGACCTGTCGGCCCTTTTATCCAGCTAGACAGTCATTTAAGAAGGCCCAGAAAGTGTTGTTAGATTTGCCAAAATACATGACCAGTGAGCTGAGTTGGTTAGAGCATTCTGCTAATCATGCCAAAGCCTCTGGTTCGAGCCCTGTAGTCACCTGGCTCTAATCTTCCCAAGTAGCTTAGAGTGCGATGCTAATTACATTAAGGTCGCAGCCTCAACCCCTGTGTGAGCCAGGCTCTTTTTTTCTGAAGACCCACTGCTATCTTTTGGACAGGTTGCACAGCCCTTTCTTTTCAATTGTGGGCAAACGGACCTTTAATCCCTTTTATTCGGTAGACATTCGGGCGGGTAGGGCCGGAAAGCATCAGAAGACCGAGCACATCACATATGGTTGATTAGCTCAGTTGTTTAGAGCGTGGTGCTAATAACGCCAAGGTCGCAGGATCGATCCCCGTGCGGTCCAGTTCCTCCGCTTTTGGTGAGCTTTAGTAGGAGGACTGTTAAGCCCTTCTACTGGGTACAAAGTCATACGGGATGGGCCAGAAAGCGTCAGATGAATGGCCACAGCCCACGGCCGGTCAGGGGCCAGATTCTTGAATTTTGGTGAGCTCTCTGTTATATAGTGGACAGGTTGCAAAACTCTTTCATTTCCGGCGAGCTCAGTTGGTTAGAGCATTATGCTAATAATGCCAAAGTCTCCAGTTCCATCTGTGTAGTTGCCTGGCTTTTCTCATCAGAATTAGGTCGGACCTGTCGGCCCTTTTATCCAGCTAGACAGTCATTTAAGAAGGCCCAGAAAGTGTTGTTAGATTTGCCAAAATACATGACCAGTGAGCTGAGTTGGTTAGAGCATTCTGCTAATCATGCCAAAGCCTCTGGTTCGAGCCCTGTAGTCACCAGGCTCTAATCTTCCCAAGTAGCTTAGAGTGCGATGCTAATTACATTAAGGTCGCAGCCTCAACCCCTGTGTGAGCCAGGCTCTTTTTTTCTGAAGACCCACTGCTATCTTTTGGACAAGTTGCACAGCCCTTTCTTTTCAATTGTGGGCAAACGGACCTTTAATCCCTTTTATTCGGTAGACATTCGGGCGGGTAGGGCCGGAAAGCATCAGAAGACCGAGCACATCACATATGGCCGGTTAGCTCAGTTGGTTAGAGCGTGGTGCTAATAACGCCAAGGTCGCGGGATCGATCCCCGAACGGGCCAGTTCCTCCGCTTTTGGTGAGCTTTAGTAGGAGGACTGTTAAGCCCTTCTACCGGGTACAAAGTCATACGGGATGGGCCAGAAAGCGTCAGATGAATGGCCACGGCCAGTCAGGGGCCAGATTCTTGAATTTTGGTGAGCTCTCTGTTATATAGTGGACAGGTTGCAAAACTCTTTCATTTCCGGCGAGCTCAGTTGGTTAGAGCATTATGCTAATAATGCCAAAGTCTCCAGTTCCATCTGTGTAGTTGCCTGGCTTTTCTCATCAGAATTAGGTCGGACCTGTCGGCCCTTTTATCCAGCTAGACAGTCATTTAAGAAGGCCCAGAAAGTGTTGTTAGATTTGCCAAAATACATGACCAGTGAGCTGAGTTGGTTAGAGCATTCTGCTAATCATGCCAAAGCCTCTGGTTCGAGCCCTGTAGTCACCTGGCTCTAATCTTCCCAAGTAGCTTAGAGTGCGATGCTAATTACATTAAAATCGCAGCCTCAACCCCTGTGTGAGCCAGGCTCTTTTTTTCTGAAGACCCACTGCTATCTTTTGGACAGGTTGCATAGCCCTTTCTTTTCAATTGTGGGCAAACGGACCTTTAATCCCTTTTATTCGGTAGACATTCGGACGGGTAGGGCCGGAAAGCATCAGAAGACCGAGCACATCACATATGGCCGGTTAGCTCAGTTTGTTAGAGCGTGGTGCTAATAACGCCAAGGTCGCGGGTTCGATCCCTGTACGGGCCAGTTCCTCCGCTTTTGGTGAGCTTTAGTAGGAGGACTGTTAAGCCCTTCTACCGGGTACAAAGTCATACGGGATGGGCCAGAAAGCGTCAGATGAATGGCCACAGCCCACGGCCGGTCAGGGGCCAGATTCTTGAATTTTGGTGAGCTCTCTGTTATATAGTGGACAGGTTGCAAAACTCTTTCATTTCCGGCGAGCTCAGTTGGTTAGAGCATTATGCTAATAATGCCAAAGTCTCCAGTTCCATCTGTGTAGTTGCCTGGCTTTTCTCATCAGAATTAGGTCGGACCTGTCGGCCCTTTTATCCAGCTAGACAGTCATTTAACCCCTTAGCGCTCTGCGCCGTAGCTGTACTGCGCTGAGTCCCGCGAATAGCGCTCAGCGCAGTACAGCTACTGCGCAGAGACGATGCCGGTTCAGCGCTGTATAGCAGCCGAACCGGCATCGTTAGCCGCGGGATTTCAACGGTAATCTACCGTTGACATCCCCGGCTAACACCCGCGGTCGGAGTGGGCTCCGATCGCGGGTGTTTAACCCGTTAAATGCCGCGGTCAACGCGACCGCGGCATTTAACATGCCTTCTGGGGGTCTTTACATCACAATCGGCCCCCCCGCACCGTTTTCGGGGGGGCCGATTGCTGTTTTGGCACCTCTGGGGTCCGATCGGGACCCCAGAGAAGCCTGGAGGGTTTACCTTTAAGATGGCGTCTGTGACGTCATCTTAAAGGCAAAGTGTCAGCCTATGCATCTGCCCATAAGCCCCAAAACATATAAAGAGACATATAACACTCAAAAAAGTCTAAATCATAACACAAACCCCACATATATAGTATCACCGCGTCCGTAACAATCCGTAGAATAAAACTAAATAACTATTGAACCCATATGATGAACGCCGTAAAAAAAAAACGTTAAAAACCCGCCAAAAATTATGATTTTTACCTATTATATCCCACTAAAAATGTAATAAAAAGTGATCAACAAAACATATGTACTCCAGAATGATATTGTTGCAAAGAACAACATGTCCCGCAAAAAACAAGCCATCAACCAGCTCTGTAGCCAAAAACGTAACAATGTTATGCCGCTTGGAAGCCGGCGATGCAAAAATGATAGATTTTACCCCACATTAGGGTTTTATTTGGCAAATTTAGTAAAACATAAGAAAAAATATTCATGTCTGGTATCCCCGTAATCGTATCGACCCATAGAATAAAGATAACAGGATTATTAGGCTATACGGTGAACACAAAAAAAAAAAAAAGTAAAAAATCCAGTACAGAATTGATGCTTTTCTACTCATGACCTCAAAAAAAAGTTCCAAAATTTTCAACAATAGGTGATACCAACCCCAAAATGGTAACACTGGAAAAAGCATCTCGTCCCGCAAAAAAAATGCTGTCACATGGCCCAAATAACGGAAAAGCGAAAATGTTATAGCCTTCAAAAGGGGGCAACCAGAAAACTAAAATCCTGGCAGCTGCAGGGCGCTCCTTCCCTTCTGCGCCTTGCTGTGCCCCCATAACACAAGTAATGTCCACATGTGGGGGGTCGCTGCACTCAGGAGAAATTGTAGAACAAATTTTATGGTGAGTTTTCTCTTTTTATCTTTTGGAAATGTGTAAATTTTAGGGCTAGATGAACGTATAACCGACAAAATTTGACCATTCTAAATTTCACCGCCATTTTGATTCAATTACTATGAAGATCTCAAGGGGTTAACAATCTTTGTAAATGCTGTTTCTGATAGTTTGAGGGGTGCAGATTTGAAAATGGGTTGGTTATATAGGCGGTTTTGTTGCTAAATATGTAAAATTTGATTTCAAACAGTATTTATCCCCAAAATAGTCAATTCCGAAAATACGGAAAATCGCTATTCGATTTGTAGGCCGCGTGACGTCAAAATAAATTATCCAAACATTTCAAAAATTATGAAAATGTAAAGTAGACAAATGGGAAATGTTATTCTGCAAGTTATTTAGGTGTTAAATCTATCTGCCTGAAAACGCGGTGGTTTTGAATTTCGAAAATGGCAAATTTTTCTAAAAATTCATCATTTTTTTCTTTTTTTTGTGAATAAACGCAAAACGTATCAGCCAAAATTTACCACTAAAATGAAGTACAACATGTGGGGAAAAAACAATATCAGAATCGCTTTGATAAGTAAAAGTGTTCAAAAGTTATAACCATATAAAGAGACGCAGGTCAAATTTCAAAAAAAAGTTGCGAGCCTTAACCTGCAAACAGGCTGCGTCCTTAAGGGGTTAAGAAGGCCCAGAAAGTGTTGTTAGATTTGCCAAAATACATGACCAGTGAGCTGAGTTGGTTAGAGCATTCTGCTAATCATGCCAAAGCCTCTGGTTCGAGCCCTGTAGTCACCTGGCTCTAATTTTCCCAAGTAGCTTAGAGTGCGATGCTAATTACATTAAAGTCGCAGCCTCAACCCCTGTGTGAGCCAGGCTCTTTTTTTCTGAAGACCCACTGCTATCTTTTGGACAGGTTGCATAGCCCTTTCTTTTCAATTGTGGGCAAACGGACCTTTAATCCCTTTTATTCGGTAGACATTCGGACGGGTAGGGCCGGAAAGCATCAGAAGACCGAGCTCATCACATATGGCCGGTTAGCTCAGTTGGTTAGAGCATGGTGCTAATAACGTCAAGATCGCGGGTTCGATCCCCGTATGGGCCAGTTCCTCCGCTTTTGGTGAGCTTTAGTAGGAGGACTGTTAAGCCCTTCTACCGGGTACAAAGTCATACGGGATGGGCCAGAAAGCGTCAGATGATTGGCCACAGCCCACGGCCGGTCAGGGGCCAGATTCTTGAATTTTGGTGAGCTCTCTGTTATATAGTGGACAGGTTGCAAAACTCTTTCATTTCCGGCGAGCTCAGTTGGTTAGAGCATTATGCTAATAATGCCAAAGTCTCCAGTTCCATCTGTGTAGTTGCCTGGCTTTTCTCATCAGAATTAGGTCGGACCTGTCGGCCCGTTTATCCAGCTAGACAGTCATTTAAGAAGGCCCAGAAAGTGTTGTTAGATTTGCCAAAATATATGACCAGTGAGCTGAGTTGGTTAGAGCATTCTGCTAATCATGCCAAAGCCTCTGGTTCGAGCCCTGTAGTCACCTGGCTCTAATCTTCCCAAGTAGCTTAGAGTGCGATGCTAATTACATTAAGGTCGCAGCCTCAACCCCTGTGTGAGCCAGGCTCCTTTTTTCTGAAGACCCACTGCTATCTTTTGGACGGGTTGCACAGCCCTTTCTTTTCAATTGTGGGCAAACGGACCTTTAATCCCTTTTATTCGGTAGACATTCGGGCGGGTAGGGCCGGAAAGCATCAGAAGACCGAGCACATCACATATGGCCGGTTAGCTCAGTTGGTTAGAGCGTGGCGCTAATAACGCCAAGGTCGCGGGTTCGATCCCCATACGGGCCAGTTCCTCCGCTTTTGGTGAGCTTTAGTAGGAGGACTGTTAAGCCCTTCTACCGGGTACAAAGTCATACGGGATGGGCCAGAAAGCGTCAGATGAATGGCCACAGCCCACGGCCGGTCAGGGGCCAGATTCTTGAATTTTGGTGAGCTCTCTGTTATATAGTGGACAGGTTGCAAAACTCTTTCATTTCCGGCGAGCTCAGTTGGTTAGAGCATTATGCTAATAATGCCAAAGTCTCCAGTTCCATCTGTGTAGTTGCCTGGCTTTTCTCATCAGAATTAGGTCGGACCTGTCGGCCCTTTTATCCAGCTAGACAGTCATTTAAGAAGGCCCAGAAAGTGTTGTTAGATTTGCCAAAATACATGACCAGTGAGCTGAGTTGGTTAGAGCATTCTGCTAATCATGCCAAAGCCTCTGGTTCGAGCCCTGTAGTCACCAGGCTCTAATCTTCCCAAGTAGCTTAGAGTGCGATGCTAATTACATTAAGGTCGCAGCCTCAACCCCTGTGTGAGCCAGGCTCTTTTTTTCTGAAGACCCACTGCTATCTTTTGGACAGGTTGCACAGCCCTTTCTTTTCAATTGTGGGCAAACGGACCTTTAATCCCTTTTATTCGGTAGACATTCGGGCGGGTAGGGCCGGAAAGCATCAGAAGACCGAGCACATCACATATGGCCGGTTAGCTCAGTTGGTTAAAGCGTGGTGCTAATAACGCCAAGGTCGCGGGTTCGATCCCCGTACGGGCCAGTTCCTCCGCTTTTGGTGAGCTTTAGTAGGAGGACTGTTAAGCCCTTCTACCGGGTACAAAGTCATACGGGATGGGCCAGAAAGCGTCAGATGAATGGCCACAGCCCACGGCCGGTCAGGGGCCAGATTCTTGAATTTTGGTGAGCTCTCTGTTATATAGTGGACAGGTTGCAAAACTCTTTCATTTCCGGCGAGCTCAGTTGGTTAGAGCATTATGCTCATAATGCCAAAGTCTCCAGTTCCATCTGTGTAGTTGCCTGGCTTTTCTCATCAGAATTATTTCGGACCTGTCGGCCCTTTTATCCAGCTAGACAGTCATTTAAGAAGGCCCAGAAAGTGTTGTTAGATTTGCCAAAATACATGACCAGTGAGCTGAGTTGGTTAGAGCATTCTGCTAATCATGCCAAAGCCTCTGGTTCGAGCCCTGTAGTCACCTGGCTCTAATCTTCCCAAGTAGCTTAGAGTGCGATGCTAATTACATTAAAGTCGCAGCCTCAACCCCTGTGTGAGCCAGGCTCTTTTTTTCTGAAGACCCACTGCTATCTTTTGGACAGGTTGCATAGCCCTTTCTTTTCAATTGTGGGCAAACGGACCTTTAATCCCTTTTATTCGGTAGACATTCGGACGGGTAGGGCCGGAAAGCATCAGAAGACCGAGCACATCACATATGGCCGGTTAGCTCAGTTGGTTAGAGCGTGGTGCTAATAACGTCAAGGTCGCGGGTTCGATCCCCGTATGGGCCAGTTCCTCCGCTTTTGGTGAACTTTAGTAGGAGGACTGTTAAGCCCTTCTACCGGGTACAAAGTCATACGGGATGGGCCAGAAAGCGTCAGATGAATGGCCACAGCCCACGGCCGGTCAGGGGCCAGATTCTTGAATTTTGGTGAGCTCTCTGTTATATAGTGGACAGGTTGCAAAACTCTTTCATTTCCGGCGAGCTCAGATGGTTAGAGCATTATGCTCATAATGCCAAAGTCTCCAGTTCCATCTGTGTAGTTGCCTGGCTTTTCTCATCAGAATTAGGTCGGACCTGTCGGCCCTTTTATCCAGCTAGACAGTCATTTAAGAAGGCCCAGAAAGTGTTGTTAGATTTGCCAAAATACATGACCAGTGAGCTGAGTTGGTTAGAGCATTCTGCTAATCATGCCAAAGCCTCTGGTTCGAGCCCTGTAGTCACCAGGCTCTAATCTTCCCAAGTAGCTTAGAGTGCGATGCTAATTACATTAAAGTCGCAGCCTCAACCCCTGTGTGAGCCAGGCTCTTTTTTTCTGAAGACCCACTGCTATCTTTTGGACAGGTTGCATAGCCCTTTCTTTTCAATTGTGGGCAAACGGACCTTTAATCCCTTTTATTCGGTAGACATTCGGGCGGGTAGGGCCGGAAAGCATCAGAAGACCGAGCACATCACATATGGCCGGTTAGCTCAGTTGGTTAGAGCGTGGCGCTAATAACGCCAAGGTCGCGGGTTCGATCCCCATACGGGCCAGTTCCTCCGCTTTTGGTGAGCTTTAGTATGAGGACTGTTAAGCCCTTCTACCGGGTACAAAGTCATACGGGATGGGCCAGAAAGCGTCAGATGAATGGCCACAGCCCACGGCCGGTCAGGGGCCAGATTCTTGAATTTTGGTGAGCTCTCTGTTATATAGTGGACAGGTTGCAAAACTCTTTCATTTCCGGCGAGATCAGTTGGTTAGAGCATTATGCTAATAATGCCAAAGTCTCCAGTTCCATCTGTGTAGTTGCCTGGCTTTTCTCATCAGAATTAGGTCGGACCTGTCGGCCCTTTTATCCAGCTAGACAGTCATTTAAGAAGGCCCAGAAAGTGTTGTTAGATTTGCCAAAATACATGACCAGTGAGCTGAGTTGGTTAGAGCATTCTGCTAATCATGCCAAAGCCTCTGGTTCGAGCCCTGTAGTCACCAGGCTCTAATCTTCCCAAGTAGCTTAGAGTGCGATGCTAATTACATTAAGGTCGCAGCCTGAACCCCTGTGTGAGCCAGGCTCTTTTTTTCTGAAGACCCACTGCTATCTTTTGGACAGGTTGCACAGCCCTTTCTTTTCAATTGTGGGCAAACGGACCTTTAATCCCTTTTATTCGGTAGACATTCGGGCGGGTAGGGCCGGAAAGCATCAGAAGACCGAGCACATCACATATGGCCGGTTAGCTCAGTTGGTTAGAGCGTGGTGCTAATAACGCCAAGGTCGTGGCTTCGATCCCCGTACGGGCCAGTTCCTCCGCTTTTGGTGAGCTTTAGTAGGAGGACTGTTAAGCCCTTCTACCGGGTACAAAGTCATACGGGATGGGCCAGAAAGCGTCAGATGAATGGCCACGGCCGGTCAGGGGCCAGATTCTTGAATTTTGGTGAGCTCTCTGTTATATAGTGGACAGGTTGCAAAACTCTTTCATTTCCGGCGAGCTCAGTTGGTTAGAGCATTATGCTAATAATGCCAAAGTCTCCAGTTCCATCTGTGTAGTTGCCTGGCTTTTCTCATCAGAATTAGGTCGGACCTGTCGGCCCTTTTATCCAGCTAGACAGTCATTTAAGAAGGCCCAGAAAGTGTTGTTAGATTTGACAAAATATATGACCAGTGAGCTGAGTTGGTTAGAGCATTCTGCTAATCATGCCAAAGCCTCTGGTTCGAGCCCTGTAGTCACCTGGCTCTAATCTTCCCAAGTAGCTTAGAGTGCGATGCTAATTACATTAAGGTCGCAGCCTCAACCCCTGTGTGAGCCAGGCTCTTTTTTTCTGAAGACCCACTGCTATCTTTTGGACAGGTTGCACAGCCCTTTCTTTTCAATTGTGGGCAAACGGACCTTTAATCCCTTTTATTCGGTAGACATTCGGGCGGGTAGGGCCGGAAAGCATCAGAAGACCGAGCACATCACATATGGCCGGTTAGCTCAGTTGGTTAGAGCGTGGTGCTAATAACGCCAAGGTCGCGGGTTCGATCCCCGTACGGGCCAGTTCCTCCGCTTTTGGTGAGCTTTAGTAGGAGGACTGTTAAGCCCTTCTACCGGGTACAAAGTCATACGGGATGGGCCAGAAAGCGTCAGATGAATGGCCACAGCCCACGGCCGGTCAGGGGCCAGATTCTTGAATTTTGGTGAGCTCTCTGTTATATAGTGGACAGGTTGCAAAACTCTTTCATTTCCGGCGAGCTCAGTTGGTTAGAGCATTATGCTAATAATGCCAAAGTCTCCAGTTCCATCTGTGTAGTTGCCTGGCTTTTCTCATCAGAATTAGGTCGGACCTGTCGGCCCTTTTATCCAGCTAGACAGTCATTTAAGAAGGCCCAGAAAGTGTTGTTAGATTTGCCAAAATACATGACCAGTGAGCTGAGTTGGTTAGAGCATTCTGCTAATCATGCCAAAGCCTCTGGTTCGAGCTCTGTAGTCACCTGGCTCTAATCTTCCCAAGTAGCTTAGAGTGCGATGCTAATTACATTAAAGTCGCAGCCTCAACCCCTGTGTGAGCCAGGCTCTTTTTTTCTGAAGACCCACTGCTATCTTTTGGACAGGTTGCATAGCCCTTTCTTTTCAATTGTGGGCAAACGGACCTTTAATCCCTTTTATTCGGTAGACATTCGGACGGGTAGGGCCGGAAAGCATCAGAAGACCGAGCACATCACATATGGCCGGTTAGCTCAGTTGGTTAGAGCGTGGTGCTAATAACGCCAAGGTCGCGGGTTCGTTCCCCGTACGGGCCAGTTCCTCCGCTTTTGGTGAGCTTTAGTAGGAGGACTGTTAGACCCTTCTACCGGGTACAAAGTCATACGGGATGGGCCAGAAAGCGTCAGATGAATGGCCACAGCCCACGGCCGATCAGGGGCCAGATTCTTGAATTTTGGTGAGCTCTCTGTTATATAGTGGACAGGTTGCAAAACTCTTTCATTTCCGGCGAGCTCAGTTGGTTAGAGCATTATGCTAATAATGCCAAAGTCTCCAGTTCCATCTGTGTAGTTGCCTGGCTTTTCTCATCAGAATTAGGTCGGACCTGTCGGCCCTTTTATCCAGCTAGACAGTCATTTAAGAAGGCCCAGAAAGTGTTGTTAGATTTGCCAAAATACATGACCAGTGAGCTGAGTTGGTTAGAGCATTCTGCTAATCATGCCAAAGCCTCTGGTTCGAGCCCTGTAGTCACCTGGCTCTAATCTTCCCAAGTAGCTTAGAGTGCGATGCTAATTACATTAAAGTCGCAGCCTCAACCCCTGTGTGAGCCAGGCTCTTTTTTTCTGAAGACCCACTGCTATCTTTTGGACAGGTTGCATAGCCCTTTCTTTTCAATTGTGGGCAAACGGACCTTTAATCCCTTTTATTCGGTAGACATTCGGACGGGTAGGGCCGGAAAGCATCAGAAGACCGAGCACATCACATATGGCCGGTTAGCTCAGTTGGTTAGAGCGTGGTGCTAATAACGCCAAGGTCGCGGGTTCGATTCCCCGTATGGGCCAGTTCATCCGCTTTTGGTGAGCTTTAGTAGGAGGACTGTTAAGCCCTTCTACCGGGTACAAAGTCATACGGGATGGGCCAGAAAGCATCAGATGAATGGCCACAGCCCACGGCCGGTCAGGGGCCAGATTCTTGAATTTTGGTGAGCTCTCTGTTATATAGTGGACAGGTTGCAAAACTCTTTCATTTCCGGCGAGCTCAGTTGGTTAGAGCATTATGCTAATAATGCCAAAGTCTCCAGTTCCATCTGTGTAGTTGCCTGGCTTTTCTCATCAGAATTAGGTCGGACCTGTCGGCCCTTTTATCCAGCTAGACAGTCATTTAAGAAGGCCCAGAAAGTGTTGTTAGATTTGCCAAAATACATGACCAGTGAGCTGAGTTGGTTAGAGCATTCTGCTAATCATGCCAAAGCCTCTGGTTCGAGCTCTGTAGTCACCTGGCTCTAATCTTCCCAAGTAGCTTAGAGTGCGATGCTAATTACATTAAAGTCGCAGCCTCAACCCCTGTGTGAGCCAGGCTCTTTTTTTCTGAAGACCCACTGCTATCTTTTGGACAGGTTGCATAGCCCTTTCTTTTCAATTGTGGGCAAACGGACCTTTAATCCCTTTTATTCGGTAGACATTCGGACGGGTAGGGCCGGAAAGCATCAGAAGACCGAGCACATCACATATGGCCGGTTAGCTCAGTTGGTTAGAGCGTGGTGCTAATAACGCCAAGGTCGCGGGTTCGATTCCCCGTATGGGCCAGTTCATCCGCTTTTGGTGAGCTTTAGTAGGAGGACTGTTAAGCCCTTCTACCGGGTACAAAGTCATACGGGATGGGCCAGAAAGCATCAGATGAATGGCCACAGCCCACGGCCGGTCAGGGGCCAGATTCTTGAATTTTGGTGAGCTCTCTGTTATATAGTGGACAGGTTGCAAAACTCTTTCATTTCCGGCGAGCTCAGTTGGTTAGAGCATTATGCTAATAATGCCAAAGTCTCCAGTTCCATCTGTGTAGTTGCCTGGCTTTTCTCATCAGAATTAGGTCGGACCTGTCGGCCCTTTTATCCAGCTAGACAGTCATTTAAGAAGGCCCAGAAAGTGTTGTTAGATTTGCCAAAATACATGACCAGTGAGCTGAGTTGGTTAGAGCATTCTGCTAATCATGCCAAAGCCTCTGGTTCGAGCTCTGTAGTCACCTGGCTCTAATCTTCCCAAGTAGCTTAGAGTGCGATGCTAATTACATTAAAGTCGCAGCCTCAACCCCTGTGTGAGCCAGGCTCTTTTTTTCTGAAGACCCACTGCTATCTTTTGGACAGGTTGCATAGCCCTTTCTTTTCAATTGTGGGCAAACGGACCTTTAATCCCTTTTATTCGGTAGACATTCGGACGGGTAGGGCCGGAAAGCATCAGAAGACCGAGCACATCACATATGGCCGGTTAGCTCAGTTGGTTAGAGCGTGGTGCTAATAACGCCAAGGTCGCGGGTTCGATCCCCGTACGGGCCAGTTCCTCCGCTTTTGGTGAGCTTTAGTAGGAGGACTGTTAGACCCTTCTACCGGGTACAAAGTCATACGGGATGGGCCAGAAAGCGTCAGATGAATGGCCACAGCCCACGGCCGGTCAGGGGCCAGATTCTTGAATTTTGGTGAGCTCTCTGTTATATAGTGGACAGGTTGCAAAACTCTTTCATTTCCGGCGAGCTCAGTTGGTTAGAGCATTATGCTAATAATGCCAAAGTCTCCAGTTCCATCTGTGTAGTTGCCTGGCTTTTCTCATCAGAATTAGGTCGGACCTGTCGGCCCTTTTATCCAGCTAGACAGTCATTTAAGAAGGCCCAGAAAGTGTTGTTAGATTTGCCAAAATACATGACCAGTGAGCTGAGTTGGTTAGAGCATTCTGCTAATCATGCCAAAGCCTCTGGTTCGAGCCCTGTAGTCACCTGGCTCTAATCTTCCCAAGTAGCTTAGAGTGCAATGCTAATTACATTAAAGTCGCAGCCTCAACCCCTGTGTGAGCCAGGCTCTTTTTTTCTGAAGACCCACTGCTATCTTTTGGACAGGTTGCATAGCCCTTTCTTTTCAATTGTGGGCAAACGGACCTTTAATCCCTTTTATTCGGTAGACATTCGGACGGGTAGGGCCGGAAAGCATCAGAAGACCAAGCACATCACATATGGCCGGTTAGCTCAGTTGGTTAGAGCGTGGTGCTAATAACGCCAAGGTCGCGGGTTCGATTCCCCGTATGGGCCAGTTCATCCGCTTTTGGTGAGCTTTAGTAGGAGGACTGTTAAGCCCTTCTACCGGGTACAAAGTCATACGGGATGGGCCAGAAAGCATCAGATGAATGGCCACAGCCCACGGCCGGTCAGGGGCCAGATTCTTGAATTTTGGTGAGCTCTCTGTTATATAGTGGACAGGTTGCAAAACTCTTTCATTTCCGGCGAGCTCAGTTGGTTAGAGCATTATGCTAATAATGCCAAAGTCTCCAGTTCCATCTGTGTAGTTGCCTGGCTTTTCTCATCAGAATTAGGTCGGACCTGTCGGCCCTTTTATCCAGCTAGACAGTCATTTAAGAAGGCCCAGAAAGTGTTGTTAGATTTGCCAAAATATATGACCAGTGAGCTGAGTTGGTTAGAGCATTCTGCTAATCATGCCAAAGCCTCTGGTTCGAGCCCTGTAGTCACCTGGCTCTAATCTTCCCAAGTAGCTTAGAGTGCGATGCTAATTACATTAAGGTCGCAGCCTCAACCCCTGTGTGAGCCAGGCTCTTTTTTTCTGAAGACCCACTGCTATCTTTTGGACAGGTTGCACAGCCCTTTCTTTTCAATTGTGGGCAAACGGACCTTTAATCCCTTTTATTCGGTAGACATTCGGGCGGGTAGGGCCGGAAAGCATCAGAAGACCGAGCACATCACATATGGCCGGTTAGCTCAGTTGGTTAGAGCGTGGTGCTAATAACGCCAAGGTCGCGGGTTCGATCCCCGTACGGGCCAGTTCCTCCGCTTTTGGTGAGCTTTAGTAGGAGGACTGTTAAGCCCTTCTACCGGGTACAAAGTCATACGGGATGGGCCAGAAAGCGTCAGATGAATGGCCACAGCCCACGGCCGGTCAGGGGCCAGATTCTTGAATTTTGGTGAGCTCTCTGTTATATAGTGGACAGGTTGCAAAACTCTTTCATTTCCGGCGAGCTCAGTTGGTTAGAGCATTATGCTAATAATGCCAAAGTCTCCAGTTCCATCTGTGTAGTTGCCTGGCTTTTCTCATCAGAATTAGGTCGGACCTGTCGGCCCTTTTATCCAGCTAGACAGTCATTTAAGAAGGCCCAGAAAGTGTTGTTAGATTTGCCAAAATACATGACCAGTGAGCTGAGTTGGTTAGAGCATTCTGCTAATCATGCCAAAGCCTCTGGTTCGAGCTCTGTAGTCACCTGGCTCTAATCTTCCCAAGTAGCTTAGAGTGCGATGCTAATTACATTAAAGTCGCAGCCTCAACCCCTGTGTGAGCCAGGCTCTTTTTTTCTGAAGACCCACTGCTATCTTTTGGACAGGTTGCATAGCCCTTTCTTTTCAATTGTGGGCAAACGGACCTTTAATCCCTTTTATTCGGTAGACATTCGGACGGGTAGGGCCGGAAAGCATCAGAAGACCGAGCACATCACATATGGCCGGTTAGCTCAGTTGGTTAGAGCGTGGTGCTAATAACGCCAAGGTCGCGGGTTCGATCCCCGTACGGGCCAGTTCCTCTGCTTTTGGTGAGCTTTAGTAGGAGGACTGTTAGACCCTTCTACCGGGTACAAAGTCATACGGGATGGGCCAGAAAGCGTCAGATGAATGGCCACAACCCACGGCCGGTCAGGGGCCAGATTCTTGAATTTTGGTGAGCTCTCTGTTATATAGTGGACAGGTTGCAAAACTCTTTCATTTCCGGCGAGCTCAGTTGGTTAGAGCATTATGCTAATAATGCCAAAGTCTCCAGTTCCATCTGTGTAGTTGCCTGGCTTTTCTCATCAGAATTAGGTCGGACCTGTCGGCCCTTTTATCCAGCTAGACAGTCATTTAAGAAGGCCCAGAAAGTGTTGTTAGATTTGCCAAAATACATGACCAGTGAGCTGAGTTGGTTAGAGCATTCTGCTAATCATGCCAAAGCCTCTGGTTCGAGCCCTGTAGTCACCTGGCTCTAATCTTCCCAAGTAGCTTAGAGTGCGATGCTAATTACATTAAAGTCGTAGCCTCAACCCCTGTGTGAGCCAGGCTCTTTTTTTCTGAAGACCCACTGCTATCTTTTGGACAGGTTGCATAGCCCTTTCTTTTCAATTGTGGGCAAACGGACCTTTAATCCCTTTTATTCGGTAGACATTCGGACGGGTAGGGCCGGAAAGCATCAGAAGACCGAGCACATCACATATGGCCGGTTAGCTCAGTTGGTTAGAGCGTGGTGCTAATATCGCCAAGGTCGCGGGTTCGATTCCCCGTATGGGCCAGTTCATCCGCTTTTGGTGAGCTTTAGTAGGAGGACTGTTAAGCCCTTCTACCGGGTACAAAGTCATACGGGATGGGCCAGAAAGCATCAGATGAATGGCCACAGCCCACGGCCGGTCAGGGGCCAGATTCTTGAATTTTGGTGAGCTCTCTGTTATATAGTGGACAGGTTGCAAAACTCTTTCATTTCCGGCGAGCTCAGTTGGTTAGAGCATTATGCTAATAATGCCAAAGTCTCCAGTTCCATCTGTGTAGTTGCCTGGCTTTTCTCATCAGAATTAGGTCGGACCTGTCGGCCCTTTTATCCAGCTAGACAGTCATTTAAGAAGGCCCAGAAAGTGTTGTTAGATTTGCCAAAATATACGACCAGTGAGCTGAGTTGGTTAGAGCATTCTGCTAATCATGCCAAAGCCTCTGGTTCGAGCCCTGTAGTCACCTGGCTCTAATCTTCCCAAGTAGCTTAGAGTGCGATGCTAATTACATTAAGGTCGCAGCCTCAACCCCTGTGTGAGCCAGGCTCTTTTTTTCTGAAGACCCACTGCTATCTTTTGGACAGGTTGCACAGCCCTTTCTTTTCAATTGTGGGCAAACGGACCTTTAATCCCTTTTATTCGGTAGACATTCGGGCGGGTAGGGCCGGAAAGCATCAGAAGACCGAGCACATCACATATGGCCGGTTAGCTCAGTTGGTTAGAGCGTGGTGCTAATAACGCCAAGGTCGCGGGTTCGATCCCCGTACGGGCCAGTTCCTCCGCTTTTGGTGAGCTTTAGTAGGAGGACTGTTAAGCCCTTCTACCGGGTACAAAATCATACGGGATGGGCCAGAAAGCGTCAGATGAATGGCCACAGCCCACGGCCGGTCAGGGGCCAGATTCTTGAATTTTGGTGAGCTCTCTGTTATATAGTGGACAGGTTGCAAAACTCTTTCATTTCCGGCGAGCTCAGTTGGTTAGAGCATTATGCTAATAATGCCAAAGTCTCCAGTTCCATCTGTGTAGTTGCCTGGCTTTTCTCATCAGAATTAGGTCGGACCTGTCGGCCCTTTTATCCAGCTAGACAGTCATTTAAGAAGGCCCAGAAAGTGTTGTTAGATTTGCCAAAATACATGACCAGTGAGCTGAGTTGGTTAGAGCATTCTGCTAATCATGCCAAAGCCTCTGGTTCGAGCCCTGTAGTCACCTGGCTCTAATCTTCCCAAGTAGCTTAGAGTGCGATGCTAATTACATTAAAGTCGCAGCCTCAACCCCTGTGTGAGCCAGGCTCTTTTTTTCTGAAGACCCACTGCTATCTTTTGGACAGGTTGCATAGCCCTTTCTTTTCAATTGTGGGCAAACGGACCTTTAATCCCTTTTATTCGGTAGACATTCGGACGGGTAGGGCCGGAAAGCATCAGAAGACCGAGCACATCACATATGGCCGGTTAGCTCAGTTGGTTAGAGCGTGGTGCTAATAACGCCAAGGTCGCGGGTTCGATTCCCCGTATGGGCCAGTTCATCCGCTTTTGGTGAGCTTTAGTAGGAGGACTGTTAAGCCCTTCTACCGGGTACAAAGTCATACGGGATGGGCCAGAAAGCATCAGATGAATGGCCACAGCCCACGGCCGGTCAGGGGCCAGATTCTTGAATTTTGGTGAGCTCTCTGTTATATAGTGGACAGGTTGCAAAACTCTTTCATTTCCGGCGAGCTCAGTTGGTTAGAGCATTATGCTAATAATGCCAAAGTCTCCAGTTCCATCTGTGTAGTTGCCTGGCTTTTCTCATCAGAATTAGGTCGGACCTGTCGGCCCTTTTATCCAGCTAGACAGTCATTTAAGAAGGCCCAGAAAGTGTTGTTAGATTTGCCAAAATACATGACCAGTGAGCTGAGTTGGTTAGAGCATTCTGCTAATCATGCCAAAGCCTCTGGTTCGAGCCCTGTAGTCACCTGGCTCTAATCTTCCCAAGTAGCTTAGAGTGCGATGCTAATTACATTAAGGTCGCAGCCTCAACCCCTGTGTGAGCCAGGCTCTTTTTTTCTGAAGACCCACTGCTATCTTTTGGACAGGTTGCACAGCCCTTTCTTTTCAATTGTGGGCAAACGGACCTTTAATCCCTTTTATTCGGTAGATATTCGGGCGGGTAGGGCCGGAAAGCATCAGAAGACCGAGCACATCACATATGGCCGGTTAGCTCAGTTGGTTAGAGCGTGGTGCTAATAACGCCAAGGTCGCGGGTTCGATCCCCATACGGGCCAGTTCCTCTGCTTTTGGTGAGCTTTAGTAGGAGGACTGTTAAGCCCTTCTACCGGGAACAAAGTCATACGGGATGGGCCAGAAAGCGTCAGATGAATGGCCACAGCCCACGGCCGGTCAGGGGCCAGATTCTTGAATTTTGGTGAGCTCTCTGTTATATAGTGGACAGGTTGCAAAACTCTTTCATTTCCGGCGAGCTCAGTTGGTTAGAGCATTATGCTAATAATGCCAAAGTCTCCAGTTCCATCTGTGTAGTTGCCTGGCTTTTCTCATCAGAATTAGGTCGGACCTGTCGGCCCTTTTATCCAGCTAGACAGTCATTTAAGAAGGCCCAGAAAGTGTTGTTAGATTTGCCAAAATACATGACCAGTGAGCTGAGTTGGTTAGAGCATTCTGCTAATCATGCCAAAGCCTCTGGTTCGAGCCCTGTAGTCACCAGGCTCTAATCTTCCCAAGTAGCTTAGAGTGCGATGCTAATTACATTAAGGTCGCAGCCTCAACCCCTGTGTGAGCCAGGCTCTTTTTTTCTGAAGACCCACTGCTATCTTTTGGACAGGTTGCACAGCCCTTTCTTTTCAATTGTGGGAAAACTGACCTTTAATCCCTTTTATTCGGTAGACATTCGGGCGGGTAGGGCCGGAAAGCATCAGAAGACCGAGCACATCACATATGGCCGGTTAGCTCAGTTGGTTAGAGCGTGGTGCTAATAACGCCAAGGTCGTGGGTTCGATCCCCGTACGGGCCAGTTCCTCCGCTTTTGGTGAGCTTTAGTAGGAGGACTGTTAAGCCCTTCTACCGGGTACAAAGTCATACGGGATGGGCCAGAAAGCGTCAGATGAATGGCCACAGCCCACGGCTGGTCAGGGGCCAGATTCTTGAATTTTGGTGAGCTCTCTGTTATATAGTGGACAGGTTGCAAAACTCTTTCATTTCCGGCGAGCTCAGTTGGTTAGAGCATTATGCTAATAATGCCAAAGTCTCCAGTTCCATCTGTGTAGTTGCCTGGCTTTTCTCATCAGAATTAGGTCGGACCTGTCGGCCCTTTTATCCAGCTAGACAGTCATTTAAGAAGGCCCAGAAAGTGTTGTTAGATTTGCCAAAATACATGACCAGTGAGCTGAGTTGGTTAGAGCATTCTGCTAATCATGCCAAAGCCTCTGGTTCGAGCCCTGTAGTCACCAGGCTCTAATCTTCCCAAGTAGCTTAGAGTGCGATGCTAATTACATTAAGGTCGCAGCCTCAACCCCTGTGTGAGCCAGGCTCTTTTTTTCTGAAGACCCACTGCTATCTTTTGGACAGGTTGCACAGCCCTTTCTTTTCAATTGTGGGAAAACTGACCTTTAATCCCTTTTATTCGGTAGACATTCGGGCGGGTAGGGCCGGAAAGCATCAGAAGACCGAGCACATCACATATGGCCGGTTAGCTCAGTTGCTTAGAGCGTGGTGCTAAAAACACCAAGGTCGTGGGTTCGATCCCCGTACGGGCCAGTTCCTCCGCTTTTGGTGAGCTTTAGTAGGAGGACTGTTAAGCCCTTCTATCGGGTACAAAGTCATACGGGATGGGCCAGAAAGCGTCAGATGAATGGCCACAGCTCACGGCTGGTCAGGGGCCAGATTCTTGAATTTTGGTGAGCTCTCTGTTATATAGTGGACAGGTTGCAAAACTCTTTCATTTCCGGCGAGCTCAGTTGGTTAGAGCATTATGCTAATAATGCCAAAGTCTCCAGTTCCATCTGTGTAGTTGCCTGGCTTTTCTCATCAGAATTAGGTTGGACCTGTCGGCCCTTTTATCCAGCTAGACAGTCATTTAAGAAGGCCCAGAAAGTGTTGTTAGATTTGCCAAAATACATGACCAGTGAGCTGAGTTGGTTAGAGCATTCTGCTAATCATGCCAAAGCCTCTGGTTCGAGCCCTGTAGTCACCAGGCTCTAATCTTCCCAAGTAGCTTAGAGTGCGATGCTAATTACATTAAGGTCGCAGCCTCAACCCCTGTGTGAGCCAGGCTCTTTTTTTCTGAAGACTCACTGCTATCTTTTGGACAGGTTGCATAGCCCTTTCTTTTCAATTGTGGGCAAACGGACCTTTAATCCCTTTTATTCGGTAGACATTCGGACGGGTAGGGCCGGAAAGCATCAGAAGACCGAGCACATCACATATGGCCGGTTAGCTCAGTTGGTTAGAGCGTGGTGTTAATAACGCCAAGGTCGCGGGTTCGATACCCGTACGGGCCAGTTCCTCCGCTTTTGGTGAGCTTTAGTAGGAGGACTGTTAAGCCCTTCTACCGGGAACAAAGTCATACGGGATGGGCCAGAAAGCGTCAGATGAATGGCCACAGCCCACGGCCGGTCAGGGGCCAGATTCTTGAATTTTGGTGAGCTCTCTGTTATATAGTGGACAGGTTGCAAAACTCTTTCATTTCCGGCGAGCTCAGTTGGTTAGAGCATTATGCTAATAATGCCAAAGTCTCCAGTTCCATCTGTGTAGTTGCCTGGCTTTTCTCATCAGAATTAGGTCGGACCTGTCGGCCCTTTTATCCAGCTAGACAGTCATTTAAGAAGGCCCAGAAAGTGTTGTTAGATTTGCCAAAATACATGACCAGTGAGCTGAGTTGGTTAGAGCATTCTGCTAATCATGCCAAAGCCTCTGGTTCGAGCCCTGTAGTCACCTGGCTCTAATCTTCCCAAGTAGCTTAGAGTGCGATGCTAATTACATTAAGGTCGCAGCCTCAACCCCTGTGTGAGCCAGGCTCTTTTTTTCTGAAGACCCACTGCTATCTTTTGGACAGGTTGCACAGCCCTTTCTTTTCAATTGTGGGCAAACGGACCTTTAATCCCTTTTATTCGGTAGACATTCGGACGGGTAGGGCCGGAAAGCATCAGAAGACCGAGCACATCACATATGGCCGGTTAGCTCAGTTGGTTAGAGCGTGGTGTTAATAACGCCAAGGTCGCGGGTTCGATACCCGTACGGGCCAGTTCCTCCGCTTTTGGTGAGCTTTAGTAGGAGGACTGTTAAGCCCTTCTACCGGGAACAAAGTCATACGGGATGGGCCAGAAAGCGTCAGATGAATGGCCACAGCCCACGGCCGGTCAGGGGCCAGATTCTTGAATTTTGGTGAGCTCTCTGTTATATAGTGGACAGGTTGCAAAACTCTTTCATTTCCGGCGAGCTCAGTTGGTTAGAGCATTATGCTAATAATGCCAAAGTCTCCAGTTCCATCTGTGTAGTTGCCTGGCTTTTCTCATCAGAATTAGGTCGGACCTGTCGGCCCTTTTATCCAGCTAGACAGTCATTTAAGAAGGCCCAGAAAGTGTTGTTAGATTTGCCAAAATACATGACCAGTGAGCTGAGTTGGTTAGAGCATTCTGCTAATCATGCCAAAGCCTCTGGTTCGAGCCCTGTAGTCACCTGGCTCTAATCTTCCCAAGTAGCTTAGAGTGCGATGCTAATTACATTAAGGTCGCAGCCTCAACCCCTGTGTGAGCCAGGCTCTTTTTTTCTGAAGACCCACTGCTATCTTTTGGACAGGTTGCACAGCCCTTTCTTTTCAATTGTGGGCAAACGGACCTTTAATCCCTTTTATTCGGTAGATATTCGGGCGGGTAGGGCCGGAAAGCATCAGAAGACCGAGCACATCACATATGGCCGGTTAGCTCAGTTGGTTAGAGCGTGGTGCTAATAACGCCAAGGTCGCGGGTTCGATCCCCGTACGGGCCAGTTCTTCCGCTTTTGGTGAGCTTTAGTAGGAGGACTGTTAAGCCCTTCTACCGGGAACAAAGTCATACGGGATGGGCCAGAAAGCGTCAGATGAATGGCCACAGCCCACGGCCGGTCAGGGGCCAGATTCTTGAATTTTGGTGAGCTCTCTGTTATATAGTGGACAGGTTGCAAAACTCTTTCATTTCCGGCGAGCTCAGTTGGTTAGAGCATTATGCTAATAATGCCAAAGTCTCCAGTTCCATCTGTGTAGTTGCCTGGCTTTTCTCATCAGAATTAGGTCGGACCTGTCAGCCCTTTTATCCAGCTAGACAGTCATTTAAGAAGGCCCAGAAAGTGTTGTTAGATTTGCCAAAATACATGACCAGTGAGCTGAGTTGGTTAGAGCATTCTGCTAATCATGCCAAAGCCTCTGGTTCGAGCCCTGTAGTCACCTGGCTCTAATCTTCCCAAGTAGCTTAGAGTGCGATGCTAATTACATTAAAGTCGCAGCCTCAACCCCTGTGTGAGCCAGGCTCTTTTTTTCTGAAGACCCACTGCTATCTTTTGGACAGGTTGCATAGCCCTTTCTTTTCAATTGTGGGCAAACGGACCTTTAATCCCTTTTATTCGGTAGACATTCGGACGGGTAGGGCCGGAAAGCATCAGAAGACCGAGCACATCACATATGGCCGGTTAGCTCAGTTGGTTAGAGCGTGGTGCTAATAACGCCAAGGTCGCGGGTTCGATCCCCGTATGGGCCAGTTCATCCGCTTTTGGTGAGCTTTAGTAGGAGGACTGTTAAGCCCTTCTACCGGGTACAAAGTCATACGGGATGGGCCAGAAAGCGTCAGATGAATGGCCACAGCCCCCGGCCGGTCAGGGGCCAGATTCTTGAATTTTGGTGAGCTCTCTGTTATATAGTGGACAGGTTGCAAAACTCTTTCATTTCCGGCGAGCTCAGTTGGTTAGAGCATTATGCTAATAATGCCAAAGTCTCCAGTTCCATCTGTGTAGTTGCCTGGCTTTTCTCATCAGAATTATGTCGGACCTGTCGGCCCTTTTATCCAGCTAGACAGTCATTTAAGAAGGCCCAGAAAGTGTTGTTAGATTTGCCAAAATATATGACCAGTGAGCTGAGTTGGTTAGAGCATTCTGCTAATCATGCCAAAGCCTCTGGTTCGAGCTCTGTAGTCACCTGGCTCTAATCTTCCCAAGTAGCTTAGAGTGCGATGCTAATTACATTAAAGTCGCAGCCTCAACCCCTGTGTGAGCCAGGCTCTTTTTTTCTGAAGACCCACTGCTATCTTTTGGACAGGTTGCATAGCCCTTTCTTTTCAATTGTGGGCAAACGGACCTTTAATCCCTTTTATTCGGTAGACATTCGGACGGGTAGGGCCGGAAAGCATCAGAAGACCGAGCACATCACATATGGCCGGTTAGCTCAGTTGGTTAGAGCGTGGTGCTAATAACGCCAAGGTCGCGGGTTCGATCCCCGTACGGGCCAGTTCCTCCGCTTTTGGTGAGCTTTAGTAGGAGGACTGTTAGGCCCTTCTAACGGGTACAAAGTCATACGGGATGGGCCAGAAAGCGTCAGATGAATGGCCACAGCCCACGGCCGGTCAGGGGCCAGATTCTTGAATTTTGGTGAGCTCTCTGTTATATAGTGGACAGGTTGCAAAACTCTTTCATTTCCGGCGAGCTCAGTTGGTTAGAGCATTATGCTAATAATGCCAAAGTCTCCAGTTCCATCTGTGTAGTTGCCTGGCTTTTCTCATCAGAATTAGGTCGGACCTGTCGGCCCTTTTATCCAGCTAGACAGTCATTTAAGAAGGCCCAGAAAGTGTTGTTAGATTTGCCAAAATACATGACCAGTGAGCTGAATTGGTTAGAGCATTCTGCTAATCATGCCAAAGCCTCTGGTTCGAGCCCTGTAGTCACCTGGCTCTAATCTTCCCAAGTAGCTTAGAGTGCGATGCTAATTACATTAAAGTCGCAGCCTCAACCCCTGTGTGAGCCAGGCTCTTTTTTTCTGAAGACCCACTGCTATCTTTTGGACAGGTTGCATAGCCCTTTCTTTTCAATTGTGGGCAAACGGACCTTTAATCCCTTTTATTCGGTAGACATTCGGACGGGTAGGGACGGAAAGCATCAGAAGACCGAGCACATCACATATGGCCGGTTAGCTCAGTTGGTTAGAGCGTGGTGCTAATAACGCCAAGGTCGCGGGTTCGATCCCCGTATGGGCCAGTTCATCCGCTTTTGGTGAGCTTTAGTAGGAGGACTGTTAAGCCCTTCTACCGGGTACAAAGTCATACGGGATGGGCCAGAAAGCGTCAGATGAATGACCACAGCCCACGGCCGGTCAGGGGCCAGATTCTTGAATTTTGGTGAGCTCTCTGTTATATAGTGGACAGGTTGCAAAACTCTTTCATTTCCGGCAAGCTCAGTTGGTTAGAGCATTATGCTAATAATGCCAAAGTCTCCAGTTCCATCTGTGTAGTTGCCTGGCTTTTCTCATCAGAATTAGGTCGGACCTGTCGGCCCTTTTATCCAGCTAGACAGTCATTTAAGAAGGCCCAGAAAGTGTTGTTAGATTTGCCAAAATACATGACCAGTGAGCTGAGTTTGTTAGAGCATTCTGCTAATCATGCCAAAGCCTCTGGTTCGAGCCCTGTAGTCACCTGGCTCTAATCTTCCCAAGTAGCTTAGAGTGCGATGCTAATTACATTAAGGTCGCAGCCTCAACCCCTGTGTGAGCCAGGCTCTTTTTTTCTGAAGACCCACTGCTATCTTTTGGACAGGTTGCACAGCCCTTTCTTTTCAATTGTGGGCAAACGGACCTTTAATCCCTTTTATTCGGTAGATATTCGGGCGGGTAGGGCCGGAAAGCATCAGAAGACCAAGCACATCACATATGGCCGGTTAGCTCAGTTGGTTAGAGCGTGGTGCTAATAACGCCAAGGTCGCGGGTTTGATCCCCGTACGGGCCAGTTCCTCCGCTTTTGGTGAGCTTTAGTAGGAGGACTGTTAAGCCCTTCTACCGGGAACAAAGTCATACGGGATGGGCCAGAAAGCGTCAGATGAATGGCCACAGCCCACGGCCGGTCAGGGGCCAGATTCTTGAATTTTGGTGAGCTCTCTGTTATATAGTGGACAGGTTGCAAAACTCTTTCATTTCCGGCGAGCTCAGTTGGTTAGAGCATTATGCTAATAATGCCAAAGTCTCCAGTTCCATCTGTGTAGTTGCCTGGCTTTTCTCATCAGAATTAGGTCGGACCTGTCGGCCCTTTTATCCAGCTAGACAGTCATTTAAGAAGGCCCAGAAAGTGTTGTTAGATTTGCCAAAATACATGACCAGTGAGCTGAGTTGGTTAGAGCATTCTGCTAATCATGCCAAAGCCTCTGGTTCGAGCCCTGTAGTCACCAGGCTCTAATCTTCCCAAGTAGCTTAGAGTGCGATGCTAATTACATTAAGGTCGCAGCCTCAACCCCTGTGTGAGCCAGGCTCTTTTTTTCTGAAGACCCACTGCTATCTTTTGGACAGGTTGCACAGCCCTTTCTTTTCAATTGTGGGAAAACTGACCTTTAATCCCTTTTATTCGGTAGACATTCGGGCGGGTAGGGCCGGAAAGCATCAGAAGACCGAGCACATCACATATGGCCGGTTAGCTCAGTTGGTTAGAGCGTGGTGCTAAAAACACCAAGGTCGTGGGTTCGATCCCCGTACGGGCCAGTTCCTCCGCTTTTGGTGAGCTTTAGTAGGAGGACTGTTAAGCCCTTCTACCGGGTACAAAGTCATACGGGATGGGCCAGAAAGCGTCAGATGAATGGCCACAGCCCATGGCCGGTCAGGGGCCAGATTCTTGAATTTTGGTGAGCTCTCTGTTATATAGTGGACAGGTTGCAAAACTCTTTCATTTCCGGCGAGCTCAGTTGGTTAGAGCATTATGCTAATAATGCCAAAGTCTCCAGTTCCATCTGTGTAGTTGCCTGGCTTTTCTCATCAGAATTAGGTCGGACCTGTCGGCCCTTTTATCCAGCTAGACAGTCATTTAAGAAGGCCCAGAAAGTGTTGTTAGATTTGCCAAAATACATGACCAGTGAGCTGAGTTGGTTAGAGCATTCTGCTAATCATGCCAAAGCCTCTGGTTCGAGCCCTGTAGTCACCAGGCTCTAATCTTCCCAAGTAGCTTAGAGTGCGATGCTAATTACATTAAGGTCGCAGCCTCAACCCCTGTGTGAGCCAGGCTCTTTTTTTCTGAAGACCCACTGCTATCTTTTGGACAGGTTGCACAGCCCTTTCTTTTCAATTGTGGGAAAACTGACCTTTAATCCCTTTTATTCGGTAGACATTCGGGCGGGTAGGGCCGGAAAGCATCAGAAGACCGAGCACATCACATATGGCCGGTTAGCTCAGTTGGTTAGAGAGTGGTGCTAAAAACACCAAGGTCGTGGGTTCGATCCCCGTACGGGCCAGTTCCTCCGCTTTTGGTGAGCTTTAGTAGGAGGACTGTTAAGCCCTTCTACCGGGTACAAAGTCATACGGGATGGGCCAGAAAGCGTCAGATGAATGGCCACAGCCCACGGCCGGTCAGGGGCCAGATTCTTGAATTTTGGTGAGCTCTCTGTTATATAGTGGACAGGTTGCAAAACTCTTTCATTTCCGGCGAGCTCAGTTGGTTAGAGCATTATGCTAATAATGCCAAAGTCTCCAGTTCCATCTGTGTAGTTGCCTGGCTTTTCTCATCAGAATTAGGTCGGACCTGTCGGCCCTTTTATCCAGCTAGACAGTCATTTAAGAAGGCCCAGAAAGTGTTGTTAGATTTGCCAAAATACATGACCAGTGAGCTGAGTTGGTTAGAGCATTCTGCTAATCATGCCAAAGCCTCTGGTTCGAGCCCTGTAGTCACCTGGCTCTAATCTTCCCAAGTAGCTTAGAGTGCGATGCTAATTACATTAAGGTCGCAGCCTCAACCCCTGTGTGAGCCAGGCTCTTTTTTTCTGAAGACCCACTGCTATCTTTTGGACAGGTTGCACAGCCCTTTCTTTTCAATTGTGGGCAAACGGACCTTTAATCCCTTTTATTCGGTAGATATTCGGGCGGGTAGGGCCGGAAAGCATCAGAAGACCGAGCACATCACATATGGCCGGTTAGCTCAGTTGGTTAGAGCGTGGTGCTAATAACGCCAAGGTCGCGGGTTCGATCCCCGTACGGGCCAGTTCCTCCGCTTTTGGTGAGCTTTAGTAGGAGGACTGTTAAGCTCTTCTACCGGGAACAAAGTCATACGGGATGGGCCAGAAAGCGTCAGATGAATGGCCACAGCCCACGGCCGGTCAGGGGCCAGATTCTTGAATTTTGGTGAGCTCTCTGTTATATAGTGGACAGGTTGCAAAACTCTTTCATTTCCGGCGAGCTCAGTTGGTTAGAGCATTATGCTAATAATGCCAAAGTCTCCAGTTCCATCTGTGTAGTTGCCTGGCTTTTCTCATCAGAATTAGGTCGGACCTGTCGGCCCTTTTATCCAGCTAGACAGTCATTTAAGAAGGCCCAGAAAGTGTTGTTAGATTTGCCAAAATACATGACCAGTGAGCTGAGTTGGTTAGAGCATTCTGCTAATCATGCCAAAGCCTCTGGTTCGAGCCCTGTAGTCACCAGGCTCTAATCTTCCCAAGTAGCTTAGAGTGCGATGCTAATTACATTAAGGTCGCAGCCTCAACCCCTGTGTGAGCCAGGCTCTTTTTTTCTGAAGACCCACTGCTATCTTTTGGACAGGTTGCACAGCCCTTTCTTTTCAATTGTGGGAAAACTGACCTTTAATCCCTTTTATTCGGTAGACATTCGGGCGGGTAGGGCCGGAAAGCATCAGAAGACCGAGCACGTCACATATGGCCGGTTAGCTCAGTTGGTTAGAGCGTGGTGCTAAAAACACCAAGGTCGTGGGTTCGATCCCCGTACGGGCCAGTTCCTCCGCTTTTGGTGAGCTTTAGTAGGAGGACTGTTAAGCCCTTCTACCGGGTACAAAGTCATACGGGATGGGCCAGAAAGCGTCAGATGAATGGCCACAGCCCATGGCCGGTCAGGGGCCAGATTCTTGAATTTTGGTGAGCTCTCTGTTATATAGTGGACAGGTTGCAAAACTCTTTCATTTCCGGCGAGCTCAGTTGGTTAGAGCATTATGCTAATAATGCCAAAGTCTCCAGTTCCATCTGTGTAGTTGCCTGGCTTTTCTCATCAGAATTAGGTCGGACCTGTCGGCCCTTTTATCCAGCTAGACAGTCATTTAAGAAGGCCCAGAAAGTGTTGTTAGATTTGCCAAAATACATGACCAGTGAGCTGAGTTGGTTAGAGCATTCTGCTAATCATGCCAAAGCCTCTGGTTCGAGCCCTGTAGTCACCAGGCTCTAATCTTCCCAAGTAGCTTAGAGTGCGATGCTAATTACATTAAGGTCGCAGCCTCAACCCCTGTGTGAGCCAGGCTCTTTTTTTCTGAAGACCCACTGCTATCTTTTGGACAGGTTGCACAGCCCTTTCTTTTCAATTGTGGGAAAACTGACCTTTAATCCCTTTTATTCGGTAGACATTCGGGCGGGTAGGGCCGGAAAGCATCAGAAGACCGAGCACATCACATATGGCCGGTTAGCTCAGTTGGTTAGAGAGTGGTGCTAAAAACACCAAGGTCGTGGGTTCGATCCCCGTACGGGCCAGTTCCTCCGCTTTTGGTGAGCTTTAGTAGGAGGACTGTTAAGCCCTTCTACCGGGTACAAAGTCATACGGGATGGGCCAGAAAGCGTCAGATGAATGGCCACAGCCCACGGCCGGTCAGGGGCCAGATTCTTGAATTTTGGTGAGCTCTCTGTTATATAGTGGACAGGTTGCAAAACTCTTTCATTTCCGGCGAGCTCAGTTGGTTAGAGCATTATGCTAATAATGCCAAAGTCTCCAGTTCCATCTGTGTAGTTGCCTGGCTTTTCTCATCAGAATTAGGTCGGACCTGTCGGCCCTTTTATCCAGCTAGACAGTCATTTAAGAAGGCCCAGAAAGTGTTGTTAGATTTGCCAAAATACATGACCAGTGAGCTGAGTTGGTTAGAGCATTCTGCTAATCATGCCAAAGCCTCTGGTTCGAGCCCTGTAGTCACCTGGCTCTAATCTTCCCAAGTAGCTTAGAGTGCGATGCTAATTACATTAAGGTCGCAGCCTCAACCCCTGTGTGAGCCAGGCTCTTTTTTTCTGAAGACCCACTGCTATCTTTTGGACAGGTTGCACAGCCCTTTCTTTTCAATTGTGGGCAAACGGACCTTTAATCCCTTTTATTCGGTAGATATTCGGGCGGGTAGGGCCGGAAAGCATCAGAAGACCGAGCACATCACATATGGCCGGTTAGCTCAGTTGGTTAGAGCGTGGTGCTAATAACGCCAAGGTCGCGAGTTCGATCCCTGTACGGGCCAGTTCCTCTGCTTTTGGTGAGCTTTAGTAGGAGGACTGTTAAGCCCTTCTACCGGGTACAAAGTCATACGGGATGGGCCAGAAAGCGTCAGATGAATGGCCACAGCCCACGGCCGGTCAGGGGCCAGATTCTTGAATTTTGGTGAGCTCTCTGTTATATAGTGGACAGGTTGCAAAACTCTTTCATTTCCGGCGAGCTCAGTTGGTTAGAGCATTATGCTAATAATGCCAAAGTCTCCAGTTCCATCTGTGTAGTTGCCTGGCTTTTCTCATCAGAATTAGGTCGGACCTGTCGGCCCTTTTATCCAGCTAGACAGTCATTTAAGAAGGCCCAGAAAGTGTTGTTAGATTTGCCAAAATACATGACCAGTGAGCTGAGTTGGTTAGAGCATTCTGCTAATCATGCCAAAGCCTCTGGTTCGAGCCCTGTAGTCACCAGGCTCTAATCTTCCCAAGTAGCTTAGAGTGCGATGCTAATTACATTAAGGTCGCAGCCTCAACCCCTGTGTGAGCCAGGCTCTTTTTTTCTGAAGACCCACTGCTATCTTTTGGACAGGTTGCACAGCCCTTTCTTTTCAATTGTGGGAAAACTGACCTTTAATCCCTTTTATTCGGTAGACATTCGGGCGGGTAGGGCCGGAAAGCATCAGAAGACCGAGCACATCACATATGGCCGGTTAGCTCAGTTGGTTAGAGAGTGGTGCTAAAAACACCAAGGTCGTGGGTTCGATCCCCGTACGGGCCAGTTCCTCCGCTTTTGGTGAGCTTTAGTAGGAGGACTGTTAAGCCCTTCTACCGGGTACAAAGTCATACGGGATGGGCCAGAAAGCGTCAGATGAATGGCCACAGCCCACGGCCGGTCAGGGGCCAGATTCTTGAATTTTGGTGAGCTCTCTGTTATATAGTGGACAGGTTGCAAAACTCTTTCATTTCCGGCGAGCTCAGTTGGTTAGAGCATTATGCTAATAATGCCAAAGTCTCCAGTTCCATCTGTGTAGTTGCCTGGCTTTTCTCATCAGAATTAGGTCGGACCTGTCGGCCCTTTTATCCAGCTAGACAGTCATTTAAGAAGGCCCAGAAAGTGTTGTTAGATTTGCCAAAATACATGACCAGTGAGCTGAGTTGGTTAGAGCATTCTGCTAATCATGCCAAAGCCTCTGGTTCGAGCCCTGTAGTCACCTGGCTCTAATCTTCCCAAGTAGCTTAGAGTGCGATGCTAATTACATTAAGGTCGCAGCCTCAACCCCTGTGTGAGCCAGGCTCTTTTTTTCTGAAGACCCACTGCTATCTTTTGGACAGGTTGCACAGCCCTTTCTTTTCAATTGTGGGCAAACGGACCTTTAATCCCTTTTATTCGGTAGATATTCGGGCGGGTAGGGCCGGAAAGCATCAGAAGACCGAGCACATCACATATGGCCGGTTAGCTCAGTTGGTTAGAGCGTGGTGCTAATAACGCCAAGGTCGCGGGTTCGATCCCCGTACGGGCCAGTTCCTCCGCTTTTGGTGAGCTTTAGTAGGAGGACTGTTAAGCCCTTCTACCGGGAACAAAGTCATACGGGATGGGCCAGAAAGCGTCAGATGAATGGCCACAGCCCACGGCCGGTCAGGGGCCAGATTCTTGAATTTTGGTGAGCTCTCTGTTATATAGTGGACAGGTTGCAAAACTCTTTCATTTCCGGCGAGCTCAGTTGGTTAGAGCATTATGCTAATAATGCCAAAGTCTCCAGTTCCATCTGTGTAGTTGCCTGGCTTTTCTCATCAGAATTAGGTCGGACCTGTCGGCCCTTTTATCCAGCTAGACAGTCATTTAAGAAGGCCCAGAAAGTGTTGTTAGATTTGCCAAAATACATGACCAGTGAGCTGAGTTGGTTAGAGCATTCTGCTAATCATGCCAAAGCCTCTGGTTCGAGCCCTGTAGTCACCAGGCTCTAATCTTCCCAAGTAGCTTAGAGTGCGATGCTAATTACATTAAGGTCGCAGCCTCAACCCCTGTGTGAGCCAGGCTCTTTTTTTCTGAAGACCCACTGCTATCTTTTGGACAGGTTGCACAGCCCTTTCTTTTCAATTGTGGGAAAACTGACCTTTAATCCCTTTTATTCGGTAGACATTCGGGCGGGTAGGGCCGGAAAGCATCAGAAGACCGAGCACGTCACATATGGCCGGTTAGCTCAGTTGGTTAGAGCGTGGTGCTAAAAACACCAAGGTCGTGGGTTCGATCCCCGTACGGGCCAGTTCCTCTGCTTTTGGTGAGCTTTAGTAGGAGGACTGTTAAGCCCTTCTACCAGGTACAAAGTCATACGGGATGGGCCAGAAAGCGTCAGATGAATGGCCACAGCCCACGGCCGGTCAGGGGCCAGATTCTTGAATTTTGGTGAGCTCTCTGTTATATAGTGGACAGGTTGCAAAACTCTTTCATTTCCGGCGAGCTCAGTTGGTTAGAGCATTATGCTAATAATGCCAAAGTCTCCAGTTCCATCTGTGTAGTTGCCTGGCTTTTCTCATCAGAATTAGGTCGGACCTGTCGGCCCTTTTATCCAGCTAGACAGTCATTTAAGAAGGCCCAGAAAGTGTTGTTAGATTTGCCAAAATACATGACCAGTGAGCTGAGTTGGTTAGAGCATTCTGCTAATCATGCCAAAGCCTCTGGTTCGAGCCCTGTAGTCACCAGGCTCTAATCTTCCCAAGTAGCTTAGAGTGCGATGCTAATTACATTAAGGTCGCAGCCTCAACCCCTGTGTGAGCCAGGCTCTTTTTTTCTGAAGACCCACTGCTATCTTTTGGACAGGTTGCACAGCCCTTTCTTTTCAATTGTGGGAAAACTGACCTTTAATCCCTTTTATTCGGTAGACATTCGGGCGGGTAGGGCCGGAAAGCATCAGAAGACCGAGCACATCACATATGGCCGGTTAGCTCAGTTGGTTAGAGCGTGGTGCTAAAAACACCAGGGTCGTGGGTTCGATCCCCGTACGGGCCAGTTCCTCCGCTTTTGGTGAGCTTTAGTAGGAGGACTGTTAAGCCCTTCTACCGGGTACAAAGTCATACGGGATGGGCCAGAAAGCGTCAGATGAATGGCCACAGCCCACGGCCGGTCAGGGGCCAGATTCTTGAATTTTGGTGAGCTCTCTGTTATATAGTGGACAGGTTGCAAAACTCTTTCATTTCCGGCGAGCTCAGTTGGTTAGAGCATTATGCTAATAATGCCAAAGTCTCCAGTTCCATCTGTGTAGTTGCCTGGCTTTTCTCATCAGAATTAGGTCGGACCTGTCGGCCCTTTTATCCAGCTAGACAGTCATTTAAGAAGGCCCAGAAAGTGTTGTTAGATTTGCCAAAATACATGACCAGTGAGCTGAGTTGGTTAGAGCATTCTGCTAATCATGCCAAAGCCTCTGGTTCGAGCCCTGTAGTCACCAGGCTCTAATCTTCCCAAGTAGCTTAGAGTGCGATGCTAATTACATTAAGGTCGCAGCCTCAACCCCTGTGTGAGCCAGGCTCTTTTTTTCTGAAGACCCACTGCTATCTTTTGGACAGGTTGCACAGCCCTTTCTTTTCAATTGTGGGAAAACTGACCTTTAATCTCTTTTATTCGGTAGACATTCGGGCGGGTAGGGCCGGAAAGCATCAGAAGACCGAGCACATCACATATGGCCGGTTAGCTCAGTTGGTTAGAGCGTGGTGTTAATAACGCCAAGGTCGTGGGTTCGATCCCCGTACGGGCCAGTTCCTCCGCTTTTGGTGAGCTTTAGTAGGAGGACTGTTAAGCCCTTCTACCGGGAACAAAGTCATACGGGATGGGCCAGAAAGCGTCAAATGAATGGCCACAGCCCACGGCCGGTCAGGGGCCAGATTCTTGAATTTTGGTGAGCTCTCTGTTATATAGTGGACAGGTTGCAAAACTCTTTCATTTCCGGCGAGCTCAGTTGGTTAGAGCATTATGCTAATAATGCCAAAGTCTCCAGGTTGCACAGCCCTTTCTTTTCAATTGTGGGCAAACGGACCTTTAATCCCTTTTATTCGGTAGACATTCGGGCGGGTAGGGCCGGAAAGCATCAGAAGACCGAGCACATCACATATGGCCGGTTAGCTCAGTTGGTTAGAGCGTGGTGCTAATAACGCCAAGGTCGTGGGTTCGATCCCGGTACGGGCCAGTTCCTCCGCTTTTGGTGAGCTTTAGTAGAAGGACTGTTAAGCCCTTCTACCGGGTACAAAGTCATATGGGATGGGCCAGAAAGCGTCAGATGAATGGCCACAGCCCATGGCCGGTCAGGGGCCAGATTCTTGAATTTTGGTGAGCTCTCTGTTATATAGTGGACAGGTTGCAAAACTCTTTCATTTCCGGCGAGCTCACTTGGTTAGAGCATTATGCTAATAATGCCAAAGTCTCCAGTTCCATCTGTGTAGTTGCCTGGCTTTTCTCATCAGAATTAGGTCGGACCTGTCGGCCCTTTTATCCAGCTAGACAGTCATTTAAGAAGGCCCAGAAAGTGTTGTTAGATTTGCCAAAATACATGACCAGTGAGCTGAGTTGGTTAGAGCATTCTGCTAATCATGCCAAAGCCTCTGGTTCGAGCCCTGTAGTCACCTGGCTCTAATCTTCCCAAGTAGCTTAGAGTGCGATGCTAATTACATTAAGGTCGCAGCCTCAACCCCTGTGTGAGCCAGGCTCTTTTTTTCTGAAGACCCACTGCTATCTTTTGGACAGGTGGCACAGCCCTTTCTTTTCAATTGTGGGCAAACGGACCTTTAATCCCTTTTATTCGGTAGACATTCGGGCGGGTAGGGCCGGAAAGCATCAGAAGACCGAGCACATCACATATGGCCGGTTAGCTCAGTTGGTTAGAGCGTGGTGCTAATAACGCCAAGGTCGCGGGTTCGATCCCCGTACGGGCCAGTTCCTCTGCTTTTGGTGAGCTTTAGTAGAAGGACTGTTAAGCCCTTCTACCGGGTACAAAATCATAGGGGATGGGCCAGAAAGCGTCAGATGAATGGCCACAGCCCACGGCCGGTCAGGGGCCAGATTCTTGAATTTTGGTGAGCTCTCTGTTATATAGTGGACAGGTTGCAAAACTCTTTCATTTCCGGCGAGCTCACTTGGTTAGAGCATTATGCTAATAATGCCAAAGTCTCCAGTTCCATCTGTGTAGTTGCCTGGCTTTTCTCATCAGAATTAGGTCGGACCTGTCGGCCCTTTTATCCAGCTAGACAGTCATTTAAGAAGGCCCAGAAAGTGTTGTTAGATTTGCCAAAATACATGACCAGTGAGCTGAGTTGGTTAGAGCATTCTGCTAATCATGCCAAAGCCTCTGGTTCGAGCCCTGTAGTCACCTGGCTCTAATCTTCCCAAGTAGCTTAGAGTGCGATGCTAATTACATTAAGGTCGCAGCCTCAACCCCTGTGTGAGCCAGGCTCTTTTTTTCTGAAGACCCACTGCTATCTTTTGGACAGGTTGCACAGCCCTTTCTTTTCAATTGTGGGCAAACGGACCTTTAATCCCTTTTATTCGGTAGACATTCGGGCGGGTAGGGCCGGAAAGCATCAGAAGACCGAGCACATCACATATGGCCGGTTAGCTCAGTTGGTTAGAGCGTGGTGCTAATAACGCCAAGGTCGCGGGTTCGATCCCCGTACGGGCCAGTTCCTCTGCTTTTGGTGAGCTTTAGTAGAAGGACTGTTAATCCCTTCTACCGGGTACAAAGTCATACGGGATGGGCCAGAAAGCGTCAGATGAATGGCCAGAGCCCACGGCCGGTCAGGGGCCAGATTCTTGAATTTTGGTGAGCTCTCTGTTATATAGTGGACAGGTTGCAAAACTCTTTCATTTCCGGCGAGCTCACTTGGTTAGAGAATTATGCTAATAATGCCAAAGTCTCCAGTTCCATTTGTGTAGTTGCCTGGCTTTTCTCATCAGAATTAGGTCGGACCTGTCGGCCCTTTTATCCAGCTAGACAGTCATTTAAGAAGGCCCAGAAAGTGTTGTTAGATTTGCCAAAATACATGACCAGTGAGCTGAGTTGGTTAGAGCATTCTGCTAATCATGCCAAAGCCTCTGGTTCGAGCCCTGTAGTCACCTGGCTCTAATCTTCCCAAGTAGCTTAGAGTGCGATGCTAATTACATTAAGGTCGCAGCCTCAACCCCTGTGTGAGCCAGGCTCTTTTTTTCTGAAGACCTACTGCTATCTTTTGGACAGGTGGCACAGCCCTTTCTTTTCAATTGTGGGCAAACGGACCTTTAATCCCTTTTATTCGGTAGACATTCGGGCGGGTAGGGCCGGAAAGCATCAGAAGACCGAGCACATCACATATGGCCGGTTAGCTCAGTTGGTTAGAGTGTGGTGCTAATATGCTAATAACGCCAAGGTCGCGGGGTCGATCCCCGTACGGGCCAGTTCCTCCGCTTTTGGTGAGCTTTAGTAGAAGGACTGTTAAGCCCTTCTACCGGGTACAAAGTCATACGGGATGGACCAGAAAGCGTCAGATGAATGGCCACAGCCCGCGGCCGGTCAGGGGCCAGATTCTTGAATTTTGGTGAGCTCTCTGTTATATAGTGGACAGGTTGCAAAACTCTTTCATTTCCGGCGAGCTCAGTTGGTTAGAGCATTATGCTAATAATGGCAAAGTCTCCAGTTCCATCTGTGTAGTTGCCTGGCTTTTCTCATCAGAATTAGGTCGGACCTGTCGGCCCTTTTATCCAGCTAGAAAGTCATTTAAGAAGGCCCAGAAAGTGTTGTTAGATTTGCCAAAATACATGACCAGTGAGCTGAGTTGGTTAGAGCATTCTGCTAATCATGCCAAAGCCTCTGGTTCGAGCCCTGTAGTCACCTGGCTCTAATCTTCCCAAGTAGCTTAGAGTGCGATGCTAATTACATTAAGGTCGCAGCCTCAACCCCTGTGTGAGCCAGGCTCTTTTTTTCTGAAGACCCACTGCTATCTTTTGCACAGGTGGCACAGCCCTTTCTTTTCAATTGTGGGCAAACGGACCTTTAATCCCTTTTATTCGGTAGACATTCGGGCGGGTAGGGCCGGAAAGCATCAGAAGACCGAGCACATCACATATGGCCGGTTAGCTCAGTTGGTTAGAGCGTGGTGCTAATAACGCCAAGGTCGCGGGTTCGATCCCCGTACGGGCCAGTTCCTCTGCTTTTGGTGAGCTTTAGTAGAAGGACTGTTAAGCCCTTCTACCGGGTACAAAATCATAGGGGATGGGCCAGAAAGCGTCAGATGAATGGCCACAGCCCACGGCCGGTCAGGGGCCAGATTCTTGAATTTTGGTGAGCTCTCTGTTATATAGTGGACAGGTTGCAAAACTCTTTCATTTCCGGCGAGCTCACTTGGTTAGAGCATTATGCTAATAATGCCAAAGTCTCCAGTTCCATCTGTGTAGTTGCCTGGCTTTTCTCATCAGAATTAGGTCGGACCTGTCGGCCCTTTTATCCAGCTAGACAGTCATTTAAGAAGGCCCAGAAAGTGTTGTTAGATTTGCCAAAATACATGACCAGTGAGCTGAGTTGGTTAGAGCATTCTGCTAATCATGCCAAAGCCTCTGGTTCGAGCCCTGTAGTCACCTGGCTCTAATCTTCCCAAGTAGCTTAGAGTGCGATGCTAATTACATTAAGGTCGCAGCCTCAACCCCTGTGTGAGCCAGGATCTTTTTTTCTGAAGACCCACTGCTATCTTTTGGACGGGTTGCACAGCCCTTTCTTTTCAATTGTGGGCAAACGGACCTTTAATCCCTTTTATTCGGTAGACATTCGGGCGGGTAGGGCCGGAAAGCATCAGAAGACCGAGCACATCACATATGGCCGGTTAGCTCAGTTGGTTAGAGCGTGGTGCTAATAACGCCAAGGTCGCGGGTTCGATCCCCGTACGGGCCAGTTCCTCTGCTTTTGGTGAGCTTTAGTAGAAGGACTGTTAAGCCCTTCTACCGGGTACAAAATCATAGGGGATGGGCCAGAAAGCGTCAGATGAATGGCCACAGCCCACGGCCGGTCAGGGGCCAGATTCTTGAATTTTGGTGAGCTCTCTGTTATATAGTGGACAGGTTGCAAAACTCTTTCATTTCCGGCGAGCTCACTTGGTTAGAGCATTATGCTAATAATGCCAAAGTCTCCAGTTCCATCTGTGTAGTTGCCTGGCTTTTCTCATCAGAATTAGGTCGGACCTGTCGGCCCTTTTATCCAGCTAGACAGTCATTTAAGAAGGCCCAGAAAGTGTTGTTAGATTTGCCAAAATACATGACCAGTGAGCTGAGTTGGTTAGAGCATTCTGCTAATCATGCCAAAGCCTCTGGTTCGAGCCCTGTAGTCACCTGGCTCTAATCTTCCCAAGTAGCTTAGAGTGCGATGCTAATTACATTAAGGTCGCAGCCTCAACCCCTGTGTGAGCCAGGCTCTTTTTTTCTGAAGACCCACTGCTATCTTTTGGACAGGTTGCACAGCCCTTTCTTTTCAATTGTGGGCAAACGGACCTTTAATCCCTTTTATTCGGTAGACATTCGGGCGGGTAGGGCCGGAAAGCATCAGAAGACCGAGCACATCACATATGGCCGGTTAGCTCAGTTGGTTAGAGCGTGGTGCTAATAACGCCAAGGTCGCGGGTTCGATCCCCGTACGGGCCAGTTCCTCTGCTTTTGGTGAGCTTTAGTAGAAGGACTGTTAATCCCTTCTACCGGGTACAAAGTCATACGGGATGGGCCAGAAAGCGTCAGATGAATGGCCAGAGCCCACGGCCGGTCAGGGGCCAGATTCTTGAATTTTGGTGAGCTCTCTGTTATATAGTGGACAGGTTGCAAAACTCTTTCATTTCCGGCGAGCTCACTTGGTTAGAGAATTATGCTAATAATGCCAAAGTCTCCAGTTCCATTTGTGTAGTTGCCTGGCTTTTCTCATCAGAATTAGGTCGGACCTGTCGGCCCTTTTATCCAGCTAGACAGTCATTTAAGAAGGCCCAGAAAGTGTTGTTAGATTTGCCAAAATACATGACCAGTGAGCTGAGTTGGTTAGAGCATTCTGCTAATCATGCCAAAGCCTCTGGTTCGAGCCCTGTAGTCACCTGGCTCTAATCTTCCCAAGTAGCTTAGAGTGCGATGCTAATTACATTAAGGTCGCAGCCTCAACCCCTGTGTGAGCCAGGCTCTTTTTTTCTGAAGACCTACTGCTATCTTTTGGACAGGTGGCACAGCCCTTTCTTTTCAATTGTGGGCAAACGGACCTTTAATCCCTTTTATTCGGTAGACATTCGGGCGGGTAGGGCCGGAAAGCATCAGAAGACCGAGCACATCACATATGGCCGGTTAGCTCAGTTGGTTAGAGCGTGGTGCTAATATGCTAATAACGCCAAGGTCGCGGGGTCGATCCCCGTACGGGCCAGTTCCTCCGCTTTTGGTGAGCTTTAGTAGAAGGACTGTTAAGCCCTTCTACCGGGTACAAAGTCATACGGGATGGACCAGAAAGCGTCAGATGAATGGCCACAGCCCGCGGCCGGTCAGGGGCCAGATTCTTGAAGTTTGGTGAGCTCTCTGTTATATAGTGGACAGGTTGCAAAACTCTTTCATTTCCGGCGAGCTCAGTTGGTTAGAGCATTATGCTAATAATGGCAAAGTCTCCAGTTCCATCTGTGTAGTTGCCTGGCTTTTCTCATCAGAATTAGGTCGGACCTGTCGGCCCTTTTATCCAGCTAGAAAGTCATTTAAGAAGGCCCAGAAAGTGTTGTTAGATTTGCCAAAATACATGACCAGTGAGCTGAGTTGGTTAGAGCATTCTGCTAATCATGCCAAAGCCTCTGGTTCGAGCCCTGTAGTCACCTGGCTCTAATCTTCCCAAGTAGCTTAGAGTGCGATGCTAATTACATTAAGGTCGCAGCCTCAACCCCTGTGTGAGCCAGGCTCTTTTTTTCTGAAGACCCACTGCTATCTTTTGCACAGGTGGCACAGCCCTTTCTTTTCAATTGTGGGCAAACGGACCTTTAATCCCTTTTATTCGGTAGACATTCGGGCGGGTAGGGCCGGAAAGCATCAGAAGACCGAGCACATCACATATGGCCGGTTAGCTCAGTTGGTTAGAGCGTGGTGCTAATAACGCCAAGGTCGCGGGTTCGATCCCCGTACGGGCCAGTTCCTCTGCTTTTGGTGAGCTTTAGTAGAAGGACTGTTAAGCCCTTCTACCGGGTACAAAATCATAGGGGATGGGCCAGAAAGCGTCAGATGAATGGCCACAGCCCACGGCCGGTCAGGGGCCAGATTCTTGAATTTTGGTGAGCTCTCTGTTATATAGTGGACAGGTTGCAAAACTCTTTCATTTCCGGCGAGCTCACTTGGTTAGAGCATTATGCTAATAATGCCAAAGTCTCCAGTTCCATCTGTGTAGTTGCCTGGCTTTTCTCATCAGAATTAGGTCGGACCTGTCGGCCCTTTTATCCAGCTAGACAGTCATTTAAGAAGGCCCAGAAAGTGTTGTTAGATTTGCCAAAATACATGACCAGTGAGCTGAGTTGGTTAGAGCATTCTGCTAATCATGCCAAAGCCTCTGGTTCGAGCCCTGTAGTCACCTGGCTCTAATCTTCCCAAGTAGCTTAGAGTGCGATGCTAATTACATTAAGGTCGCAGCCTCAACCCCTGTGTGAGCCAGGCTCTTTTTTTCTGAAGACCCACTGCTATCTTTTGGACAGGTTGCACAGCCCTTTCTTTTCAATTGTGGGCAAACGGACCTTTAATCCCTTTTATTCGGTAGACATTCGGGCGGGTAGGGCCGGAAAGCATCAGAAGACCGAGCACATCACATATGGCCGGTTAGCTCAGTTGGTTAGAGCGTGGTGCTAATAACGCCAAGGTCGCGGGTTCGATCCCCGTACGGGCCAGTTCCTCTGCTTTTGGTGAGCTTTAGTAGAAGGACTGTTAATCCCTTCTACCGGGTACAAAGTCATACGGGATGGGCCAGAAAGCGTCAGATGAATGGCCAGAGCCCACGGCCGGTCAGGGGCCAGATTCTTGAATTTTGGTGAGCTCTCTGTTATATAGTGGACAGGTTGCAAAACTCTTTCATTTCCGGCGAGCTCACTTGGTTAGAGAATTATGCTAATAATGCCAAAGTCTCCAGTTCCATTTGTGTAGTTGCCTGGCTTTTCTCATCAGAATTAGGTCGGACCTGTCGGCCCTTTTATCCAGCTAGACAGTCATTTAAGAAGGCCCAGAAAGTGTTGTTAGATTTGCCAAAATACATGACCAGTGAGCTGAGTTGGTTAGAGCATTCTGCTAATCATGCCAAAGCCTCTGGTTCGAGCCCTGTAGTCACCTGGCTCTAATCTTCCCAAGTAGCTTAGAGTGCGATGCTAATTACATTAAGGTCGCAGCCTCAACCCCTGTGTGAGCCAGGCTCTTTTTTTCTGAAGACCTACTGCTATCTTTTGGACAGGTGGCACAGCCCTTTCTTTTCAATTGTGGGCAAACGGACCTTTAATCCCTTTTATTCGGTAGACATTCGGGCGGGTAGGGCCGGAAAGCATCAGAAGACCGAGCACATCACATATGGCCGGTTAGCTCAGTTGGTTAGAGTGTGGTGCTAATATGCTAATAACGCCAAGGTCGCGGGGTCGATCCCCGTACGGGCCAGTTCCTCCGCTTTTGGTGAGCTTTAGTAGAAGGACTGTTAAGCCCTTCTACCGGGTACAAAGTCATACGGGATGGACCAGAAAGCGTCAGATGAATGGCCACAGCCCGCGGCCGGTCAGGGGCCAGATTCTTGAATTTTGGTGAGCTCTCTGTTATATAGTGGACAGGTTGCAAAACTCTTTCATTTCCGGCGAGCTCAGTTGGTTAGAGCATTATGCTAATAATGGCAAAGTCTCCAGTTCCATCTGTGTAGTTGCCTGGCTTTTCTCATCAGAATTAGGTCGGACCTGTCGGCCCTTTTATCCAGCTAGAAAGTCATTTAAGAAGGCCCAGAAAGTGTTGTTAGATTTGCCAAAATACATGACCAGTGAGCTGAGTTGGTTAGAGCATTCTGCTAATCATGCCAAAGCCTCTGGTTCGAGCCCTGTAGTCACCTGGCTCTAATCTTCCCAAGTAGCTTAGAGTGCGATGCTAATTACATTAAGGTCGCAGCCTCAACCCCTGTGTGAGCCAGGCTCTTTTTTTCTGAAGACCCACTGCTATCTTTTGCACAGGTGGCACAGCCCTTTCTTTTCAATTGTGGGCAAACGGACCTTTAATCCCTTTTATTCGGTAGACATTCGGGCGGGTAGGGCCGGAAAGCATCAGAAGACTGAGCACATCACATATGGCCGGTTAGCTCAGTTGTTTAGAGCGTGGTGCTAATATGCTAATAACGCCAAGGTCGCGGGTTCGATCCCCGTACGGGCCAGTTCCTCCGCTTTTGGTGAGCTTTAGTAGAAGGACTGTTAAGCCCTTCTACCGGGTACAAAGTCATACGGGATGGGCCACAAAGCGTCAGATGAATGGCCACAGGCCACTGCCGGTCAGGGGCCAGATTCTTGAATTTTGGTGAGCTCTCTGTTATATAGTGGACAGGTTGCAAAACTCTTTCATTTCCGGCGAGCTCACTTGGTTAGAGCATTATGCTAATAATGCCAAAGTCTCCAGTTCCATCTGTGTAGTTGCCTGGCTTTTCTCATCAGAATTAGGTCGGACCTGTCGGCCCTTTTATCCAGCTAGACAGTGATTTAAGAAGGCCCAGAAAGTGTTGTTAGATTTGCAAAAATACATGACCAGTGAGCTGAGTTGGTTAGAGCATTCTGCTAATCATGCCAAAGCCTCTGGTTCGAGCCCTGTAGTCACCTGGCTCTAATCTTCCCAAGTAGCTTAGAGTGCGATGCTAATTACATTAAGGTCACAGCCTCAACCCCTGTGTGAGCCAGGCTCTTTTTTTCTGAAGACCCACTGCTATCTTTTGGACAGGTGGCACAGCCCTTTCTTTTCAATTGTGGGCAAACGGACCTTTAATCCCTTTTATTCGGTAGACATTCGGGTGGGTAGGGCCGGAAAGCATCAGAAGACCGAGCACATCACATATGGCCGGTTAGCTCAGTTGGTTAGAGCGTGGTGCTAATAACACCAAGGTCGCGGGTTCGATCCCCGTACGGGCCAGTTCCTCCGCTTTTGGTGAGCTTTAGTAGAAGGACTGTTAAGCCTTTCTACCAGGTACAAAGTCATAGGGGATGGGCCAGAAAGCGTCAGATGAATGGCCACAGCCCACGGCCGGTCAGGGGCCAGATTCTTGAATTTTGGTGAGCTCTCTGTTATATAGTGGACAGGTTGCAAAACTCTTTCATTTCCAGCGAGCTCAGTTGGTTAGAGCATTATGCTAATAATGCCAAAGTCTCCAGTTCCATCTGTGTAGTTGCCTGGCTTTTCTCATCAGAATTAGGTCGGACCTGTCGGCCCTTTTATCCAGCTAGACAGTCATTTAAGAAGGCCCAGAAAGTGTTGTTAGATTTGCCAAAATACATGACCAGTGAGCTGAGTTGGTTAGAGCATTCTGCTAATCATGCCAAAGCCTCTGGTTCGAGCCCTGTAGTCACCTGGCTCTAATCTTCCCAAGTAGCTTAGAGTGCGATGCTAATTACATTAACCCCTTAAGGACGCAGCCATTTTACAGCTTAGGGCTCACCCCCACTTTTTAGATTCTGACCTGCGTCTCTTTATATGGTTATAACTTTTGAACACTGTTACTTATCAAAGCGATTCTGAGATTATTTTTTCCTCACATGTTGTACTTCATTTTATTAGTAAATTTTTGCTGATAAGTTTTGCGTTTATTTACAAAAAAAAGAAAAAAATGATGAATTTTTAGAAAAATTTGCCATTTTCGAAATTCAAAATCACCGCGATTTCAGGAAGATCGATTTACCATCTAAATAACTTGCAGAATAACATTTCCCATTTGTCTACTTTACATTTTCATAATTTTTGAAATGTTTGGATAATTTATTTTGACGTCACGTGGCCTACAAATCGAATAGCGATTTTCCGTATTTTCAGAATTGACTATTTTGGGGATAAATACTGTTTGAAATCAAATTTTAGATATTTAGCAACAAAAACCCCCTATATAACCAACCCATTTTCAAATTTGCACCCCTAAATCTATCAGAAACAGCATTTACACAGATTGTTTACCCCTTGAGATCTGCATAGTAATTGAATCAAAATGGCGGTGAAATTTAGAATGGTCAAATTTTGTCGGTTATACGTTCTTTTAGCCCTAAAAGTTACACATTTCCAAAAGATAAAAAGAGAAAACTCACCATAAAATTTGTTCTACAATTTCTCCTGAATGCAGCGACCCCCCAAATGTGGACATTACTTGTGTTATAGGGGCACAGCGAGGCGCAGAAGGGAAGGAGCACCCTGCAGCTGCCAGGATTTTAGTTTTCTCGTTGCCCCCTTTTGAAGGCTATAAAATTTTCGCTTTTCCGTTATTTGGGTCATGTGATGGCATTTTTTTTGCGGGATGAGATGCTTTTTCCATGGATACCATTTTGGGGTTGGTATCACCTATTGTTGAAAATTTAGGAACTTTTTTGGAGGTCATGAGTAGAAAAGCATCAATTCTGTACTGGATTTTTTACTTTTTTTTTTTGGTGTTCACCGTATATCCTAATAATCATGTTATCTTTATTCTATGGGTCGATACGATTACGGGGATACTAGACATGAATATTTTTTCTTATGTTTTACTAAATTTGCCAAATAAAGCCCTAATGTGGGGAAAAATCTATCATTTTTGCTTCGCCGTCTTCCAAGTGGCATAACATTGTTACGTTTTTGGCTACAGAGCTGGTTCATGGCTTGTTTTTTGCGGGACATTTTGTTCTTTGCAACAGTATCATTCTGGAGTACATATGTCTTGTTGATCACTTTTTATTGCATTTTTAGTGGGATATAATAGGTAAAAATCATAATTTTTGGCGGGTTTTTAACTTTTTTTTTACGGAGTTCATCATATGGGTTCAATATTTATTTAGTTTTATTCTTAAGTGGGAAAATTTATTAGGGGTTTGATTTCAATTAGGCACAGTCTGCCATTTACTTTTTATTTTAAGTTTATTTTTTCATAACTCAGCGTCATCTCATCTGGCATAGCAGTGTGCTTTCATACTTGGCTAGAAAATAGCCATAGGAGAATCCAAACGGCTTACTTAGGCCTACAATAGCGTTATATATATTTTATTTCTGGTTGATCTGCTGGCGGCTGTCCTTGTTATAGTGCATCTACTACCATATTGTGAGGAATTTGTAGTGAGACTTGCGACCGTTGTGTTTAGCGCTTACTGACGCACATATCCATCGCAAAGACTGAAGTGGGAAATTTATTAGGGGTTTGATTTCAATTAGGCACAGTCTGCCATTTACTTTTTATTTTACGTTTATTTTTTCGTAACTCAGCGTCATCTCATCTGGCATAGCAGTGTGCTTTCATACTTGGCTAGAAAATAGCCATAGCAATAGGATAGCATCGTTTGGTTTTAAAAACTAAAAAATACAAAAAAAAAAAACACAAAAAAACACAAAAAAAAGTTAAAAAAAAATTAAAGTTATAACTTTAATTTTCAAAATGTTTAACCCGAGGGCTAGGGGTAGAGGACGAGGGCGGGGACGTGGGCGTCCAACTACTGCAGGGGTCAGAGGACGTGGTCCTGGGCGGGGTGAGACACCACCTGCTGATGAGGGAGCAGGAGAACGCCGCAGAGCTACACTCCCTAGGTTCATGTCTGAAGTTACTGGGACTCGTGGTAGAGCACTGTTGAGGCCAGAACAGTGCGAACAGGTGATGTCGTGGATTGCCGACAATGCTTCGAGCAATTTGTCCACCAGTCAGTCTTCCACGCAGTCCACCCATGTCACCGAAATCGGCACTCCTCCAGCTCCTGCACCTCAGCCTCCTCCCCCCCAGGCTGCCCCCTCCCAGGAAAATTTGGCATTTGAACCGGCATACTCTGAGGAACTGTTTTCTGGACCCTTCCCACAGTCACAAACCACTTGTCCGGTTGCTGCTGAGCAATTTTCCGATGCCCAGGTTTTCCCCCAGTCGCAGTCTGTGGGTGATGATGACCTTCTTGACGTAGTGGAAGAAGTGTGTAAAGAGGTGTCCGACGATGAGGAGACACGGTTGTCAGACAGTGGTGAAGTTGTTGTCAGGGCAGGAAGTCCGAGGGGGGAGCAGACTGAGGGATCGGAGGATGATGAGGTGACAGACCCAAGCTGGGTTGAGAGGCCGGGTGAACACAGTGCTTCTGAGACGGAGGAGAGTCCTCGACCAGAACAGGTTGGAAGAGGCAGTGGTGGGGCCAGACGGAGAAACAGGGCCAGAGCAGGTGCATCAGCGCCAAATGTGTCACGTAGTGAAGCTCCCGTGGCTAGGGCTCCCGCGGCGAGGGCTAGATTTTCATAAGTCTGGAGGTTCTTTAAGGAAACACCGGATGACCGACCGACTGTGGTGTGCAACCTTTGCCAAACCAGGATCAGCAGGGGTTCCACCACTACTAGCTTAACTACCACCAGTATGCGCAGGCATATGAATGCTAAACACCCCACTCAGTGGCACCAAGCCCGTTCACCTCCGGCCGTGCACACCACTGCTCCTTCCCCTGTGTCAGCTGATAGTCAGCCCCCTGCCCAGGACCCTGGCACAAAAACCCCATCGTCGCTCTCCATACCCCAGACGCTGGAGCGGAAACGGAAATATAGTGCAACCCACCCGCACGCCCAAGCCCTTAATGTCCACATCTCCAGATTGCTTAGCCTGGAGATGCTGCCCTATAGGCTAGTAGAGACCGAGGCCTTTCGCAACCTCATGGCGGCGGCCGCCCCTTGGTATTCGGTCCCCAGCCGCCACTACTTTTCCCAATGTGCCGTCCCAGCCCTGCACCAGCACGTGTCAGACAACATCATCCGTGCCCTAACCAACGCCGTTTCTGACAAGGTCCACCTGACCACGGACACGTGGACGAGTGCTGCCGGGCAGGGCCACTATATATCGCTGACGGCACATTGGGTTAACTTGGTGGAGGCTGGGACCGAGTCTGACCCTGCGGCTGGTCATATACTGCCGACGCTGAGGATTGCGGGGCCTACCTCGGTCCAGGTGTTTCAGGCATACTATGCCTCCTCCTCCTCCCACCCCTCCTCCACCTCCTCCTCCGAACTACCATCCGTGGGCATGGCGCCATCAGTCGGTAGCTCTAGGCACAGCAGCAGTGCCGTCGCTAAGCGACAGCAGGCGGTGCTCAAACTGCTGAGCCTAGGCGATAAAAGGCACACCGCCCAAGAACTATTACAGGGCATCACGGCACAGACTGATCTGTGGCTGGCACCGCTGAACCTGAAGCCAGGCATGGTTGTGTGTGACAACGGCCGTAACCTGGTGGCGGCTCTGCAACTCGGCAGACTGACACATGTGCCATGCCTGGCCCATGTGTTAAATCTGATAGTTCAGCGTTTCCTCAAGACATACCCCAATCTGTCTGATTTGCTCACGAAGGTGCGCCGCATCTGTGCGCATTTCAGGAAGTCCAGCCCAGATGCTGCCACTCTCAGGGCAGCGCAGCGCCGCCTCCAACTGCCCGCTCACTGACTGTTGTGCGACGTGCCCACGAGGTGGAATTCAACATTAACCATGTTATCCAGAGTTTACCAGCAGCGCAGAGCGATTGTAGACTGCCAGATGTCAACTTCCACCCGAACTGGTAGTCAGGTCAGTCAGCTTCCTCAAGTCTACAATGAGGAGTGGACGTGGATGTCTGATATCTGTCAGGTGCTGAGTAACTTTGAGGAGTCAACACAGATGGTCAGTGGCGATGCCGCCATCATCAGCCTCACCATCCCGCTGCTTGGCCTGTTGAAAAACTCTCTGATCAGCATGAAGTCGGAAGCTTTGCGCTCGTTACAAGAGAAGGGGGAAGAAGATTCCCTTGTTGATAGCCAAAGCACCCTTAGGTCTGTTTCTCAGCGCATATCGGAGGAGGTGGAGGTGGAGGAGGATGAGGAGGAAGAGGAGGAGAATGTTGGCGAGACACAAGAGGGGACCATTGTTCAGTCCTTCACTGTTCAGCGTGTATGGGCAGAAGAAGAGGAGTTGGAGGAGTTAAAGGAGGAGGAAATGGACAGTCAGGCCAGTGAGGGGAGTGAATTCTTGCGCGTTGGTACTCTGGCGCATATGGCAGATTTCATGCTAGGCTGCCTATCCCGTGACCCTCGCGTTCAAAGAATTTATTCCAGCACCGATTACTGGGTATTCACTCTCCTGGACCCACGGTACAAGCAAAATCTTTCCACTCTCATCCCTGGAGAGGAAAGGAGTGTGAGAATGCATGAATACCAGCAGGCCCTGGTGCACAAGCTGAAACAGTATTTCCCTTCTGACAGCGCTAGCAGCAGAGTGCGTAGTTCTGCGGGACAAGTAGCGAGGGAGAGTAGGCGAGCAGGCAGCTTGTCCAGCACTGGCAAGGGTACGCTTTACAAGGCTTTTGCCAGCTTTATGTCACCCCAGCAAGACACTGTCACCTGTCCCCAGTCTCGGCAGAGTAGGGCTGATCTTTACAGAAAGATGGTGAGGGAGTACGTAGCTGACCATACCATCGTCCTAAATGATCACACAGCTCCCTACAACTACTGGGTTTCAAAGCTGGACATGTGGCACAACTGGCGCTGTACGTCTTGGAGGTTCTTGCCTGCCCTGCCGCTAGCGTGTTGTCCGAGCGGGTTTTCAGTGCAGCTGGTGGCATCATCACCGATAAGCGTACACGCCTGCCGACTGACAGCGCTGACAGGCTGACGCTTATTAAGATGAATAAAGCCTGGATTTCTCATAATTTCCAATCTCCACCAGGTGAAGGAAGCTCAACCTGAATAATTTATGCACTCCTCCTCCTCCTCCTCATTTTCCTCCTTCTCCTCCTCTTTGTACACTAAAGCAGAGGAAACTGGCTATTTTTTGACAGGGCCCACTGGCTCTAGCTATAGTACTTTATGCATTTAATTTTTCTGGAGGGCCACCTACCCGGTCCTCTGTTTTAAACAATTTTTGGGAGTGCCACATACAGGCACTCAATCTATTCAATTTTTCTGGAGGGCCACCTACCTGCTCCTCTGGTTTGAAAACTTTTTTGGACTGCCACATACAGGCACTCAATCTATTTCATTTTTCTGGAGGGCCACCTACCTGCTCCTCTGGTTTGAAAACTTTTTTGGACTGCCACATACAGGCACTCAATCTATTCAATTTTTCTGGAGGGCCACCTACCTGCTCCTCTGGTTTAAAAACTTTTTTGGACTGCCACATACAGGCACTCAATCTATTTCATTTTTCTGGAGGGCCACCTACCTGCTCCTCTGGTTTGAAAACTTTTTTGGACTGCCACATACAGGCACTCAATCTATTTCATTTTTCTGGAGGGCCACCTACCTGCTCCTCTGGTTTGAAAACTTTTTTGGACTGCCACATACAGGCACTATCCAAATTAAATTGTCTCCATAGCAGCCTCCACACGTTGTCTCCATTGCTACCTCCAAAAGTCGTCCATATAGCTGCCTCCATACATCGTCCCCTTATCAAACGAGGTGTGTCAGGCAGAAATTTGGGTTGTTTTCATGGATTCCATATCAAAGTTGTTAACTTTGTCGCCACCCTGCTGTGTTATCCACAAAATATACTGGCAAACTTTTACCATTTACGGATATTATTTCAGCGCTTCTTGCGCATCTGTTTACATTCCCCTCACCCGCCATATCCCAAACTTATAAGAACGCTACTACACTTAACTTGGTGCAGGCTGGGACCGAGTCTGACCCTGGGGCTGGTCATATACTGCCGACGCAGAGGATTGCGGGGCCTACCTCGGTCCAGGTCTAAAAGGCCTACTATACCTCCTCCTCCTCCCACCCCTCCTCCACCTCCTCCTCCTCTGAATTACCATTCGTGGGCATGGCGCCATCAGTCGGTAGCTCTAGGCACAGCAGCAGTGCCGTCGCTAAGCGACAGCAGGCGGTGCTCAAACTGCTGAGCCTAGGCGACAAAAGGCACACCGCCCAAGAGCTATTACAGGGCATTCCACATCAAACTTGTTAACTTTGTCGCCACCCTGCTGTGTAATCCACAAAATATACTGGCAAACTTTTATCATTTACGGATATTATTTCAGCGCATCTGTTTACGTTCCCCTCACCCGCCATATCCCAAACTTATAAGAACGCTACTACACTTAACTTGGTGCAGGCTGGGACCGAGTCTGACCCTGGGGCTGGTCATATACTGCCGACGCAGAGGATTGCGTGGCCTACCTCGGTCCAGGTCTCAAAGGCCTACTATACCTCCTCCTCCTCCCACCCCTCCTCCACCTCCTCCTCCTCCGAATTACCATCCGTGGGCATGGCGCCATCAGTCGGTAGCTCTAGGCACAGCAGCAGTGCCGTCGCTAAGCGACAGCAGGCGGTGCTCAAACTGCTGAGCCTAGGCGATAAAAGGCACACCGCCCAAGAGCTATTACAGGGCATTCCACATCAAACTTGTTAACTTTGTCGCCACCCTGCTGTGTAATCCACAAAATATACTGGCAAACTTTTATCATTTACGGATAATATTTCAGCGCTTCTTGCGCATCTGTTTACATTCCCCTCACCCGCCATATCCCAAACTTATAAGAACGCTACTACACTTGATCTTATACAAAAGGTTCTTAGAAGTGCTGTTTGGGGAGTAGCCTAGAGACAGGGGCTTGGATTGGCGAAAGCTCGCCTGGCAGCGGAGCGCCAGCTCCATGCCAAGATCCAACTAACATAGTTTTAACTGCAGCACCTTTAATCTACTACTAGTTCACTGCCTCCATACATGGTCCCCTTATCAAACGAGCTATGTCAGGCAAAATTTTGGGTTGTTTTCATGGCTTCCATGTTAACTTTGTCGCCACCCTGCTGTGTAATCCACAAAATATACTGGCAAACTTTTATCATGTACCGATATTATTTGAGCGCTTCTTGCTCACCTCCTTTGGTTCCTCTCTGCCACCCATTGGTTTGAGTCCATTTAGGGTATGTCGCCATGCCACTCTCTAGCCTGCCGCTGCTGCCGCTGCCTCTGCATGCCGTCCCCTATAGTGTCAGGGTCAATTATTGGATGTTTTAGATGCTATCTAGCCTCATTCTGTCACTCTGTCATGGCCATGCTGTTGCCCATAATTTTGGCATAATGGTGCATTTAAGCAGCCTCAGAGGCATCCATGCATGCTGCCCCTGCTGTTTCCTGTCCATTTCCGTGGTGTTTCCATCCTTTTCTGAGGTTCCCAGGTGTTTGGCCAAGCTTCCCTGTGCAGAGCCTTGGTCCCCTTGAAAAATGCTCGAGTCTCCCTTTGACTTCAATGGGGCTCGTTATTCGAGACGAGCACTCGAGCATCGGGAAAAGTTTGTCTCGAATAACGAGTACCCGAGCATTTTAGTGCTCGCTCATCTCTAATGGTGACATTATTTGGTTTGTCATGGACCAAGATTGGAATTGTTATAGTGAAGATAGTAATTTATGAAGCAATCTAAAACTAAAGATATCATTGTCTCTTATATCTCTAGTGGTGATATTTGAAACACTATTAGTATGTGGTATCTTTTACATATGATGTTGTGCAAGGGGCCCCGCATCGGCTGCTGAGCTGAGGGGAGGGGGGGCATCCTATATAAGGTGCTCCATACCACGGGGACCCTTAATCTGGCCCTCGACATGGCTAGTTGCCAGAGGCACCAATTTGCCAGTTTGCTTGTTCAGCATCCAATCCGGCAAATTGTCCTGGTCTTGTGGCTGAACCTTTTACAGGAACGTCAGGTCTGCTCATCTCTACCTGAGACACAGAAATAAAAGACAGAGCCGGTCCTATTCCTGCTCATTTTGTCTCATTACCTCTCGGCAGACATTTTCAAAGGTCATCGGCGCATGAGCAGATCTTACCCACAGATGACACAAAGGGTTAAACAGAAGACTATGGGATCGTTGTTTTTATCCGGTGTAGTTTGTGTGCAGGTGTCCTTAGACATATACATTGACTATACGCTGCCCTCGTGATGCTTTACATTCTGCTGTCAGGTCAGAGAAGCCAAAGGGAAAAGCAGAATTGCAGTTTTTATTTTTTATAACTGTAAGTGAAGAGTCAATAAAAGTTCTTCAATAAGTTCTGTGTCTCCTATAATAACCACAGTGACTGGTGTATAATAGCTGCACATGTAGTATATATCACACCTCTCCCTGATGTAGCTGGGGGTCTCTATGTGTGTGCCCCCCGCTCAGCCCATCCCCCTGTATTATAAGTGAGGGTATTCCTTACCTGTTCCTCCACATGGGGGCGCAGTACATGATGAATGGAGGAGGCTGAGTGTGTGATTACACAAGACTCCTGCACCCCTTATCCTGACAACATGAGGGGTGTCAACTTCTGATGCTGGAGCCTAATTAGGATTTAAATATCTGCAGTGTATTTTGTTACATGGTTATAATAACTGTTTTATTTATTATGCTTTATAAGTTTACTAGATGTGAATTAGCAGAGCTTTCTAGTTGCTTCAATTATTTTTATTTGCAATAAAATGAAGGAAAATGATGCTAAAAAAAAAAAAAAATTCTGAAGTGTAATAAATTAAAGAAAAATGAGTCTGTGTGCAACCAATAAAGCTGTACATCAGAGCTCCCGCTGTCTTACAGCCATTGCATCAGTGTTGGGCTGCGTTCACATGTAGCGTTTTAATTGCCTTTTGAGGCACAATTCCAAGGGTGCAGCGAGGAGCTTGGATGGATTGCATTGTGTTACTATTGTGTTTACAAAGTGTTAACATGGTGCTTAATACTATGTTTAAAGCAATGTTGAAGGGGTTGTCCATCTAGAGGTGGGTTGGGGGGGGGGGGCAGTAAAAAAAAATAAATAAAGTGTTCTCACCTTCGTCGCTTCCAGTCTCCCGCTCCCCTGTCTATCATAGCCGTATCCCAGGTGTAGGCACGTACCATACCACCAACTTGTATCGTTTGATGTTGATTTTTGATGCATCGGACAGCAACGAAGTAGACTGGGAGCACCAGAGGTGAGTACACATTCATTTTTTTTTTTTACAGCTCCCGCTCCCTTCCCCCCAGCCAACCTTTATATTTTTTTTAAAGGGGTTGCACAACCCCTTTAACACAATGTCAATGTAAACACAATGTTAACATGCTGCAACAAGGTCAAGCTACTCTTTGCAGCCTGTGAATTAAGCTTCAAAGTGTAATGGTACCCACTAATTTCAAGTAAAGCTCCTTTGTGGAGGGATTTACTTTCACTTGATGCAGTATCAGAAGGTGCCCCCCTCATGTTGTCAGGATAAGGGGTGCTGGAGTCTTGTGTAATCACACACTCAGCCTCCTCCATTCATCATGTACTGCACCCCCATGTGGAGGAACAGGTAAGGAATAACCTCACTGATAATACAGGGGGATGGGCTGAGCGGGGGGCACACACATAGAGACCCCCAGCTACATCAGGGAGAGCTGAGCTGTCATCTCTATCGTCTATCAGGCAGCGCCCCCTACTGATATCCTCCTCCATCACTACGGTCCCCTCCTGTGCAGCCTCCTCCTCCTCCTGTTTTTTTTGCGAAAACCAGCTCATAAGATGCTAAAAGTAGAGCAGGTCCTACCAGAGGGGGTACACACCTACATGTCTGTGTGCTCAGTTTACAATCCTTCATCCTGGTGGTACACATGGGTTATATATTGGGCACTCAATGGTTCCTCACCTATGCTGTATATGTTCTAATTTTCTATGTTTTGACCTTATAGTCCACTGGCAGCATGTAATATCAGTAGGGGGCACTAGATGACAGAGATGTATTATATATCCCACCTCTCCCTGATGTAGATGAGGGTCTCTATGTGTGTGCCCCCCGCTCAGCCCATCCCCCTGTATTATCAGTGAGGTTATTCCTTACCTGTTCCTCCACATGGGGGCGCAGTACATGATGAATGGAGGAGGCTGAGTGTGTGATTACACAAGACTCCTGCACCCCTTATCCTGACAACATGAGGGGGGCACCTTCTGATACTACACTTTTATCTTTGTCTCATACCATACAAATTGTTTTCAGATTTTGACCCATCTGCATAAAGTTTGTACATTCTTTTTGTGTTTGCATGGGTTTCCTCCAAGATTCCAAAACACTGATAATTGATAAGATTGTGAGCCCCATTGGGAACTGGACTGATTTGTGCAGCGCTGCGTAATCTGTGTGCGCTATATAAATAATGGAATTATTATTATTGTTATTACACTACCCCCACCCCCTGCCCCTTGCAGCAGAGTCCAAAAATACATAAGGCTCCATCTCTATTGCTCCGCCAAAAGATATAATGCCCCCACCCTCAGACTGCGCTCACATGTAGTGTTTGAGCTGCACTTTCAAACACTATTCAAAGGCTTAAAAGAGCAGTGTGGCCTTGTCACAGCTTGTTACCATTGTGATAAAGGGGTTGTCCAACTTAAAAAAAAAAAATCCTCACCACTGACGCTCCCAGTCTCCGGCTCTGCCGTCTGATGTATCAGATTCAGGTACAGGTGACGGGTGGGCGAGCCAGGCGGGGGGAAGTTGTTGGAGCTTAGCGTACTCCACCCGGGACACGGCTACGATGGACAGGGGAGCGGGAGACTGAAAGTGATGAAGAAGGTGGGAACATTTTTATTTTTTTTACAGCACCCCCCCCCCCCCAACCCGCCTCTAGATGGACAACCCAGTCTGAGATGATTCCAGCTTTATGACATGACGCATTATCCTGCTGAAAGTAGCCATCAGATGTTACAGGGTACATTGTGCTCATAAAGGGATGGACATGGTCAGCAACAATACCCAGGTAGGCTGTGGCGTTGTACCAAGGGGCCCAAAGACACCATGACACCACCACCACCAGCCTGACCCGCTGATACAAGGCAGGATGGATCCGTGCTTTCATGTTGTTGACGCCAAATTCTGACCCTACCATCCGAATGTCGCAGCAGAAATCGAGACTCATCAGACCAGGCAACGTTTTTCCAATCTTCTACTGTCCAATTTCGATGAGCTTGTGCAAATTTTAGCCTCAGTTTCCTGTTCTTAGCTGAAAGGAGTGGCACCCGGTGTGGTCTTCTGCTGCTGTAGCCCATCTGCCTCAAAGTTGGACGTACTGTGTGTTCAGAGATGCTCTTCTGCCTACCTTGGTTGTAACGGGTGTCGATTTGAGTCACTGTTGCCTTTCTATCAGCTCGAACCAGTCTGCCCATTCTCCTCTGACCTCAACAAGGCATTTCCGCCCACAGAACTGCCGCTCACTGGATGTTTTTTCTTTTTCGGACCATTCTCTGTAAACCCTAGAGGTGGTTGTGCGTGAAAATCCCAGTAGATCAGCAATTTCTGAAATACTCAGACCAGCCCTTCTGGCACCAACAACCATGCCACGTTCAAAGGCCACAAATCACCTTTCTTCCCCATACTGATGCTCGGTTTGAACTGCAGGAGATTGTCTTGACCATGTCTACATGCCTAAATGCACTGAGTTGCCGCCATGTGATTGGCTGATTAGAAATTAAGTGTTAACGAGCAGTTGGACAGGTGTACCTAATAAAGTGGCCGGTGAGTGTATATCCCACCTCTCCCTGATGTAGCTGGGGGTCTCTATGTGTGTGCCCCCCACTCAGCCCATCCCCCTGTATTATCGGGGAGGTTATTCCTTACCTGTTCCTCCACATGGGGGCGCAGTACATGATGCATGGAGGAGGCTGAGTGTGTGATTACACAAGACTCCTGCACCCCTTATCCTGACAACATGAGGGGGGCACCTTCTGATACTGTAGCCTAATTAGAATCACATAAGGATTTAAATAACTGCAGAATAACTTGCTACATGATTGCAATGATTTTTTTTTTTATGAGTTTCTAAATTTTGAATTATCAGAAATTATTTAGTTGTTCCAAAAGTTTTAGTTTGGAATATAGAATCTTCATAAATGAATGAAATTGATGTTAAAAAGGAAAGATTTTTTTTTTCTGAAGTGTAATAAATTAAAGAAAACTAAAGTTGTGTGTAGCCAATAAAGCTCCAGAGCTTCCGCTGTCTTACAGCCATTGCATCAGTTTTGGGCTGCGTTCACATGTAGCGTTTTAATTCCTGTTTCAGGCACTATTCAAAGGATGCAGCGAGGAGCTTGGCCCAATTGCAGTTTGTTAATATTGTCTTTACAAAGCGTTAACATTGTGTTTATTACTATGTTTAATACAATGTTAATGGGGTTGTCCATCCAGAGGTGGGTTTGGGGGGGAGGGCTGTAAAAAAAATAAAAATGTTCTACTTTATCGCTCCCAGTCTCCCTCTTCCACGTCCAACGTAGCCGCCTCCCGGGTGCAGAAATGCTCAACTCCACCAACTTCTCCCCCCCCTCTCCCGCCTGGCATGTCCACCCGCCGCCTGTACCTGCATATGATATATTGAACGGCAGCGCGAGAGAGCGGGAGCATCAGAGGTGAGTTTTAAATGGGTGCAACATATTCAGACAGCACGGTGGACACAATATTTGCTATGAGTCCCAATCATTTTTAGTTGGATATTTGGTGATATTTATTTTCCTTTGATGCTTCAACAAATGTACTTAAACACAACAATGCAGTATCAGAAGGTGCCCCCTTCATGTTGTTAGGAGAAGGGGTGCAGGAGTCTTGTGTAATCACACACTCAGCCTCCTCCATTCATCATGTACTGCGCCCCCATGTGGAGGAACAGGTAAGGAATAACCTCACTGATAACAGAGGGCAATGGGTTGAGCGGGGGGCACACACATAGAGACCCCCAGCTACATCAGGGAGAGGTGGGATATATAATACATCTCTGTCATCTAGCGCCCCCTACTGATATTACACGCTGCCAGTGGACTATATGGTCAAGACATAAAAAATCAGAACATATCTTTAGGATCTGATCACATGAAAATGGAAATCTTACTCAACCTTAACCTTCTGTATTGACCAATATATCAGCGCTCCTATCAGGGCAGAGGACGGACTCGGACATGAATGCAGGTGGGAAGAGGATTTGATTTCCATCATACAGTTCAGGATTTCACCCAAATACGATATAAGTGAGGGTCCATTTCCAGAATAATATATAACATTTTTAGTAGTTTCAGAGAACATGAACCGCAGACTGCTCAGTGTCTTGTATGGACAACACTGCTGGGGATGGGACTCCTTACATCAAAATGATCGATGCTGTTTAGCAGCAGGGACTCTTTACATCATCGGTTGCTGTGATGTAAAGAGTCCCATCCCCAGTAAAGTTATCGGTCCTGGACGCCAGAGGTTCTGAGATTGATGAGACTAAAAAGGAGTCTTGTGTAATCACTCAGTCTCCTGCACTTCTGTGGGTCAACATCATCTCCTCCTGTATCTTCTTCAGGTCCAAAAAGTATACTTCCTGCAGCACGTTATTGGACATCTACCACCAGGATGAAGGATTGTAAACTAAACAAATTGAAATACTGGTGTTTGCCCCCTCTGGCAGGATCTGCTTTCTATGCACTTGTTATATACATACCTGCATGTCAGTGTGCTTGATTTACAATCCTTCATCCCGGTGGTAGATTTCCTTTAAAGGAAATCTTTCAAAAAAGTTACTACACTCCTCTTTATCCCGATTGCGGTGCTTGTCTTTGCTGATTTTGACAAGCCAGGATCAACTGAAAAAAAAAAAACACATCCCGGAGGGTGGGGATGAGATCTTACATTCCTCACTGTCCTGTGGGAAGACAAATGGTCAGTTGTGGTGTGAGGAATACATTTGTGTGGCACAGTGTGGTCAGCGATAGTGTGAGGGATTTATATACAGTATATGGGTGGTATATATGATATACAGTACAGACCAAAAGCTTGGACGCACCTTCTCATTCAGAGTTTTATGTATTTTCATGACTATAAAAATTGTAGATTCGCACTGAAGGCATCAAAACTATGAATTATCACATGTGGAATTATAGACTTAACGAAAAAGTGTGAAATTACTGAAAATCTGTCTTATATTCTAGGTCCTTGTGCTGTGATTACTGCTTTGCACACTCTTGGCTTCTCTTGATGAGCTTCAAGAGGTAGTGACCTGAAATGGTGTTACAACTGTCTTAAAGGAGTTCCCAGAGATGCTTAGCACTTGTTGGCCCTTTTGCCTTCACTCTGCGGTCCAGCTCACTTCAAACCATCTGGATTGGGTTCAGGTCTGGTGACTGTGGAGGCCGGGTCATCTGCCATAGCCCTTACACAGCCTGGAGGTGTTTGGGGTCATTATCCTGTTGAAAAATAAATGGTGGTCCAACTAAACGCAAACTGGATGGAATAACAGCCGCTGCAAGATGCTGTGGCAACCATGTGGTTCAGTATAATCCCCAATAGTGTCACCACCACACCTCCCCCTGGCTTCACAGTGGGAACCAGGCATTAACAAAAGTTTTCTATGGCACTCAATCATTTTTTGTAAAGCTCCAATGTGGATACTTAGCAGTATTTACTTTTCCTTGATGCTTCTACAATTTTACTTAAATACAACAATGCAGTATCAGAAGGTGCCCCCCTCATGTTGTCAGGATAAGGGGTGCAGGAGTCTTGTGTAATCACACACTCAGCCTCCTCCATTCATCATGTACTGTGCCCCCATGTGGAGGAACAGGTAAGGAATAACCTCACTGATAATACAGGGGGGATGGGCTGAGCGGGGGGCACACACATAGAGACCCCCAGCTACATCAGGGAGAGGTGTGATATATACTACATCTCTGTCATCTTGCGCCCCCTACAGATATTACATGCTGCCAGTGGACTATATGGTCAAGACATAATAAATTAGAACATATTCTTAGGATCTGATCACAAAGAAATGGAAATCTTACTCAACCTTAACCTTCTGTACTGACCAATATATCAGCGCTCTTATCAGGGCAGGGGACGGACTCGGACATGAATGCAGGTGGGAAGAGGATTTGGCTACCTTTATAAAGTTTAGGATTTCACCCATATACGACATTGAGGAACAGTTGCCCCCTGAAACTCACAGCCGTGTGCATGAGCCCATAGAAGCCCATGAGGATGTGTCCTCGCTGTAGAATATACTACTAACACGTCCTCATATTCTCATCCTGTGCAGGTGTCCTTAGACATATACATTGACTATACGCTGCCATCGTGATGCTCTACATTCTGCTGTCAGGTCAGAGAAGCCAAAGGGAAAAGCAGAATTGCAGTTTTTGTAAGTTAAGAGTTAATAAAAGTTCTTCAATTAGTTCTGTGTCTCCTATAATAACCACAGTGACTGGTGTGTAATAGCTGCTCATGTATTATATATCCCACCTCTCCCTAATGTAGCTGGGGGTCTCTATGTATGTGCCCCCCGCTCAGCCCACTCCTCTGTATTATCAGTGAGGTTATTCCTTACCTGTTCCTCCACATGGGGGGCGCAGTACATGATGAATGGAGGAGGCTGAGTGTGTGATTACACAAGACTCCTGCACCCCTTATCCTGACAACATGAGGGGGGCACCTTCTGATACTGCATTGTTGTGTTTAAGGGGAATGGTTGAATAATTTCTCCAACAAGCAAATACAGCCAAATATCCACTTTGGAGCTTTACTAAAAATGATTGGGCCCCATAGCAAATTTTTGTTAAAGGCCCTTTGTGTCCGTCGTGCTGTCTGTATATGGTGCACTTCTTTAATAACATTAACCTGTTGGCGCTCAGCATTGATATATCGGAAGCAGCGCTGATGCCAGGTGTAACATGTGGCCGACACCCGCGGTCAGAGTGGGCTCCGATCGCGGGTGTTTAACCTGTTAAATGGCGTCCGCGTGACCGCATCATTTAGCATGCCTTTGGGGTGTCTTTCCCCCACGATCGGTCCCCCCACACTGTTTGGGGGGGGGGGTGCGCCGATCATTGCTATGGTAACTCTGGGGTCCAATCTGGCAGTGTAGGCGGTGCCTGATAGATGGCGTCAGTGACATATAGGCTGTGTGTATGTGTATGTGTATGTATGCATGTGCATAGGCTGACACTTCTAATACCCTGCAATACATCAGTATTGCAGAGTATTATCATGAACAGCAAATCAGATGATTGCTTTTTCATGTCCCATGGTGGAAATAGTAAAAAAGTTATACAAAAAAGTTATTCAATGAAAAATAAAGTAATAAATCAATAAAAATGCCCATAAGCCCCATAACATATAAAGAGACATATAATGCTAAAAAAAAGTCTAAATCATAACACAAACCCCACATATATAGTATCACCGCGTCTGTAACAATCCGTAGAATAAAAGTAAATCATAATTGAACCCGAACGATGAATGCCATTAAAAAAACTGTTAAAAAATAAAAACCCGCCAAAAATTATGATTTTTACCTATTGAATCCCACAAAAAAATGCTATAAAAAGTGATCAAAAAAACATATGTACCCCAGAATGATACTGGTGCAAAGTACAACATCTCGCGCAAAAAACAAGCCATCAACCAGCTCCGTGGGGGGTCTCTGAACTCGGGAGAAATTGCATAACAAATTGTAAGATGACGCGTGACATCAAATTAATTTATCCAGACATTTCAAAAATTATGAAAATGTAAAGTAAAAACTCACAAAAATATCGGAAACACCTAAAAACCGTAACTTTTATTAATTCCCTTTTTAAAAAAAAAAAGAAAAAGAAAAAATAATTTTTTCTTGGACATTTGTCCCATTAATGATAACAACATGTAGTAGTAGTCTCCTGGTAGGTTCAATATTCGTTGGGCCAATTGCAGACCCAGGACTCTATTTATTCCATAGATATGGATACACTCATAGTATATGTCTTTATGACATGAATCACATAGACCCACTTACCCTACGCGTTTCGGCGCTGGGGTAGTGCGGCTCCTCAGGGGTCTTACTGTGGGAAAGCGAAAATAGTCTTCTCACAGAGTTAACAAGCTTTACAGCAAAAATAGTAACAGTGTATCAGGATGGCACTCGTCCAATTTATACATACATCAGAGGTTCTTATATATAGTATTGCCCTTACGGTTAATTGTAAATAATACCAACTCGTTTACACCATTATGTGTTGATAATTATAAGATGGTACCACATAGTTAATAAACACCTAAACCAAAGGAAACAATTGTAAAGTGCATCTGTGTCTCTCCATTAACCTCATACACGTGTCAGTGCAGGATAACCATCTATTTTCGGACCCAACATGAAACAAGCTCAAGTAGTTTTTGTATCGTCCAAAACATAACTATAAATTGCACCCTTGCCCATATAGGGATTGATTAATCAACATTTAATTCACAGTATCAAAATTCATAGGGGATAGATATATACAAGAGAAAGAAGGATTTCAAACAATCCATAGATATTGCACTTGCTACAGTGTTTCAAAACCTAAGTGCTGTTGTGCAGAGGATCAGAAACTGTAACATTGTGCTACATTGCACATATCCCTTAGCCCAGTGGTGGCGAACTTATGGCACGGGTGCCAGAGGTGGCACTCAGAGCCATTTCTGTGGGCACTCAGGTTATCACCCCAGGACAGAGTTCACCAGACAGAAACAAATCCATCAAATCTTTCTGCAGTCCCAGGCAACTTTAGAGATGCTGCTCTCAGCGCTATTTTTAAGCAACAATTCATTGACTGTTTGGTACTGCGGGAAAAGTGAGAAGGCGTGGACAGGGCTGCAGTATCTTTTTGAGGTCCCCCTGCTGGACCCTTCATTCTTTCTCTACAGAGAGACCCTGGTGAGAAGCTACAACAAGTCTGAATTTGTACTCTTTCTTTCAACTGTATTGGTTGCCTCAGGGGGCCAATACGATTGAAAGATGTGGAAGAACAAGTAGCAATACGTTACTGCTTAAAATGCCATTTTGGCACTTTGCGATTAAAAAAGCGGATTTTGGTTGTAACTTGGGCACTCGGTCTCTAAAAGGTTCGCCATCACTGCCTTAGCCTCTAGTGACATCCACAAATAGTGTTACATGTAATATCTTTGTAACAACACCTGAAAGGTAAAGGATGGTAGAATACTTAGCTTGCATGTGTAGGTAACGACGCCTGGACACGATTGTTTGGAGGTTAATGGAGAGATACAGATGCACTGTACAATTGTTTCCTTTGGTTTAGGTGTTTATTAACTATGTGGTACCATCTTATAATTATCAACACATAATGGTGTAAACGAGTTGGTATTATTTACAATTATCCGTAAGGGCAATACTATATATAAGAACCTCTGATGTATGTATAAATTGGACGAGTGACATCCTGATACACTGTTACTATTGTTGCTGTAAAGCTTGTTAACTCTGTGAGAAGACTATTTTCGCTTTCCCACAGTGAGACCCCTGAGGAGCCGCACTACCCCGAGCGGCGAAACGCGTAGGGTTAGTGGGTCTATGTGATTCATGTCATAAAGACATATACTATGAGTGTATCCATATCTATGGAATAAATAGAGTCCTGGGTCTGCAATTGGCCCAACGAATATTGAACCTACCAGGAGACTACTACTACATGTTGTTATCATTAATGGGACAAATGTCCAAGAAAAAATTCTTTTTTCTTTTTCTTTTTTTTTTTTTTAAAAAGGGAATTAATAAAAGTTACGGTTTTAAGTGTTTCCGATATTTCTGTGAGTTTTGATTTGAATTAGTCGGAAACAAAGATATGTTGCCTTGCTGACGGACTGAGTGTCAGGCTCTGTGATTTCTCGAAAATGTAAAGTAGACAAATGGGAAATGTTATTCAGCAACTTATTTAGGTGGTAAATCTATCTGCCTGAAAGTGCTATGATTTAGAATTTTCGAAAAATGGCAAATTTTTCAAAAAAATTCATCGATTTTTTTTGTAAATAAACGCACAACTTATCAGCCAAAATTTACCACTAAAATGAAGTACAACATGTGAGGAAAAAAAAAAATCTCAGAATCGTATTGATAAGTAACTGAGTTCAAAAGTTATAACCGTATAAAGAGACGCAGGTCAGAATCCAAAAAATGGGGCTGAGCCTTAAGCTACAAAATGGCTGCGTCCTTAAGGGGTTAATGGAATCATAGTCACATCCAGTAATGTGCCCACAAAGTAAAATGTCAATTTTGGTGGCTCTACGTAGAATAATACCCCCTTATTTCTGTCTAATACTTATATTGACCCCCCCCCCCCCTTGCTTGCAGGAGGCCCCAGACATACATAACTCTCCATCTCTATTGCTCCCGAAAGATAAAATCCCCCCCCCCCTCCCTCCCCCCTCAGACTGCGGTCACATACAGTCTTTGAATTGAACTTTGAAATGTAATTCCAAGGCTCCAAAGAGGATCGTGGCCTTGTTGCAGCTTGTTAAAAAAGTAAAAATGTAAAAATAACGTACTCCCCTCCGACGATCCCGGTCTCCCGCTCTGTCGTCCGATGTATCAGATTCAGATAGAGGCGATGAGTGGGCGTACCAGGCGGGGGGGGGGGGGGGGATATTGGTGGAGCTCAGCGTGCCTGCATCCGGGACACGGCTACAATGGACAACATCATGGGAGACTGGGAGCAACGAAGAAGGTGAGAACTCTTATTTTTTTTTTACAGCCCTCCCCAACCCACCTCTAGATGGACAAGCTCCTCACTGCACCCTTTGAATTTTGCTTCAAGGCAATTGAAACGCTACATGTGAACGCAGCCCAACACTGACGTAAGACAGTGGGAGCTCGGATGTCCAGCATTATTGGTTGCACACAGACTCATTTTTCTTTAATTTATTACACTTCAGAAAAAAAAATCTTTTTCAACATCATTTTCAAAAATTTTGGAGCATTGACATTTAGGAAATTAAAAAACATCAAAATTAAAATTGTCATTATAACCATGTAGCAAAATATGCTGCAGATGTTTATATCCAGATGTGATGCTAATTAGGCTCCAGCATCAGAGGAGGGGGGGGGGGGTAATATAAGTATTGGACAAAGGTAAGGGGACATTATACTACGTGGGGGCCACCAAAAATGGCATTTTACTTTGTGGGCACAAAGTGGTTGTGATTATGACTCAAAAATATGATTAAAGGGGTGCATCATAATCACACAGCACCCTGTACACATTTACTACTAAAAGTTTGTTGTCCAATAACTTCTATGCAGATACATGGTGAGGTTTACTTTATCTTCATAGAGAAAACCTGCACTAACTTCACCCAAATACAGCAATGCAGTATCAGAAGGTGCCCAATGGCCCAATGAGGCTAGCAGAATAGAATTCCCTGCTGTTTGTTTTTTATAGGGACTAATTAGAACTTTTTCACCACATTCCTCCGGTATGGATTACTGGAGGAGAAAAGAAAGAGATCCTCCCACTGGGACATATATATATATTTACAAGGGAGGGGGGAAATCTCACCTCCACTTGCAAATAGTAACGTCAAACAATAAAAAATGTATGCTCAAGGAGAAATTCTACAACTAATAAGAAGTACTCTGACAGAGTACTGTATGTCTCCACGGCATCAGCTTTTTTTTGGTGGACCCGTAGACTTCTATTACCTTCTGTTGCCGAAATAGAACGGACCGGCTTCAAAACTTTTCCCATGAACAACGGATTAGTGAAAACACCCATAGAAATCAATGACTGTTTGAGGCATTCGTGGAAATCACAGAAACATGGATGTGAAAAATAACGCCATTGTGAACGAGCCCTTAAATGGTTTTGCAGATTATTAATATTGAATTATAATATTATTGGCTGAATTGCCTGGAAACTGCCCTGGCACGTAATATCATAGCGATAATTCTATGTCAGTGCTGTCTAATGACAGAGATGTATCATATATCCCACCTCTCCCTGATGTAGCTGGGGGTCTCTATGTGTGTGCCCCCCGCTCAGCCCATCCCCCTGTATTATCAGTGAGGTTATTCCTTACCTGTTCCTCCACATGGGGGCGCAGTACATGATGAATGGAGGAGGCTGAGTGTGTGATTACACAAGACTCCTGCACCCCTTATCCTGACAACGTGAGGGGGGGGCCACCTTCTGATACTGCATGATTGTAGTTTCTGTATAAACTAAGTTATTGAGTGCAAAATACATGCTGAAAACTTCACCTCTGCTTATACTTGTGATATGAGAAAAAAACAAACACTGTAGTTACCTCTTCTATACTGCAATGCTCCAGCATTGGCTTCGTGCACCTGCGCTGTCCATTGCTTGGCATACACTATGATGTCAGCGGGGACACGGAGCCCATGCCGGAGCATCGTGGTATGGAATAGGACCTGCCTGGGGGCGTCGCAAGGTGAGTGCAGTGTTTATTTTTTTTTCCTACAGGAATTATGTTGCGTGCAGGGGCTGGGCAGGCTACATAGCACAGGGTTCTGGGCGGGCTGGCAGTATATATACTAAAGGGGGCTGGGCAGGCTATATACTACGGGGGGCTGGCAGGCTATATACTACAGGGGGATATATATCATACAGGGGGCTGGGCAGATTGCATACTACAGGGGGCTGGCATGCTATACACTAGAGGGGGCTGGCAGTCTATACACTACAGGGGCTGGCTATATACTGGGAAGCTGTGGCCAATGCATTTCCCACCTTCGGCTTATACTCAAGTCAAAAGGTTTTTCCAGTTTTTTTGTGTTAAAATTGGGGGTCTCGGCTTATGATCGGGTCGGCTTATACTCGAGTATATACAGTAAGTGAAATTAGTGAAGCATTTCTCCATCATGGGAAAGTAAACGTCATCACTTATCTGCATAGGAGCTTTATAAGAAATGATTGGACCGTGTGGCTCTTTGTTTTTGGCTCTCTGCACACTGGCATGTGCACCCATTTTATACCATTTTTGGAGACATAGTTACATACACTAATGTGCCCACATAGTATAATGCCCCCTTATCTTTGTCCGATACTTATACTACCCCCCCCCCCCTCCCCCAGCAGCCCCTTCTGATGCTGGAGCCTAATTAGCATCACATCTGGATATAAATATCTGATATAAATAATGTCTTCAAAAATGATGTTAAAAAAGAAAGATTTTCTATAGTGTGATAAATTAAAGAAAAATGTGTGTGTAGCCAATAAAGCTCCAGAGCTCCCGCTGTCTTACAGCCATTGCATCAGTGTTGGGCTGCGTTCACATGTAGCGTTTCAATTGCCTCAATTCAAAGGATGCAGCGAGGGAGTCCCTGGGTTATGTACAAGATAAGATCCATAGGTTTGTTCTTAAGTTGAATTTGTATGACCAATGATTATCCATAAAGCTTCATTACAGACACCTTACAGCTGATTATTGCAGTCTGGGACTATAGTAACATCCAGAGACTTCACCAGAGGTCACAGGGGGTAGAGGGGTCCGTCTATAACTAGGGGTCGTCTGTAAGTCGGGTGTCCTTATGTAGGGGACTACCTGTATTGTGTATACAAAGCATTAACATTGTGTTTAATACTATGTTTAATGCTACGTTGAAGGGGTTGTCCATCTAGAGGTAGGTTGGGGGGGGGGGCCTGTAAATAAAATAAAAATGTTCTCACCTCCTTCGTTGATCCTAGTCTCCCGCTCCCCTGTCCATTGTAGCCGCGTCCCAGGTGCAAACACGATAAGCTCCACCAATTTCCTCCCGCCTGGCACATCCACCCTTCGCCTGTACCTGCGTCTGATACATTGCTTGGCAGATCGGGAGACCGGGAGCGCCGGAGGTGAGTACATGTCCATTTTCTTTACAGCTCCTCTGGCCCACTTCTATAATTATTAAAAAGTTGGACAACAACAATGTTAATGTAATGTAAACACAATGTTAACAATCTGCGACAAGGCCAAGCTCCTCCTTGGAGCCTTTGAATTACATTTCAAAGTTCAATTCAAAGTCTGTATGGGAACGCAGTCTGAGGGTGTGGGGGGGGGATTTATCCTTCGAGAGCATTATACTATGTGGGCACATTAGTGGATGTGACTATGACTCCATAAATGCTATTAAAGGGATGCATCCTATTCACACAGTGCAGGGGACACAGATTACAGTCATTACCAAAAGTTTGCTATGGGGCTCAATCATTTCTAGTAAAACTCCTATGTGGAGAGATTTCCTTTCCATTGATGGAGAAATACTTCAGTAACTTCACTTACATACAACAATGCAGCATCAGAAGGTCTTGTCTTTGCTGATTTTGACAAGCCAGGATCAACTGAAAAAAAAAAAAAAAAAAAAAAACATCCCGGAGGTTGGGGACGAGATGTTACCTTCCTCAGTGTCCTGTGGAAACAGAATGTGATCAGTTGTGGTGTGAGGAATATATGTGGGGGGCACAGTGTGGTCAGTTGTGGTGTGAGGGATTTATATACAGTATATGGGTGGTATATATGATATACAGTACAGACCAAAAGCTTGGACGCACCTTCTCATTCAAAGAGTTTTATGTGTTTTCATGACTATAAAAATTGTAGATTCGCACTGAAGGCATCAAAACTATGAATTATCACATGTGGGATTATAGACTTAAAAAAAAGTGTGAAACAACTGAAAATCTGTCTTATATTCTAGGTCCTTGTGCTGTGATCACTGCTTTGCATACTCTTGGCTTCTCTTGATGAGCTTCAAGAGGTAGTGACCTGAAATGGTGTTACAACTGTCTTAAAGGAGTTCCCAGAGATGCTTAGCACTTGTTGGCCCTTTTGCCTTTACTCTGCGGTCCAGCTCACCCCAAACCATCTGGATTGGGTTCAGGTCTGGTGACTGTGGAGGCCGGGTCATCTGCCATAGCCCTTACACAGCCTGGAGGTGTTAGGGGTCATTATCCTGTTGAAAAATAAATGATGGTCCAACTAAACGCAAACTGGATGGGATAGCAGCCGCTGCAAGATGCTGTGGTAACCATGTGGTTCAGTATAATCCCCAACAGTGTCACCACCACTACACCGCCCCCTCCTCCTGGCTTCACAGTGGGAACCAGGCATTAACAAAAGTTTGCTATGGCGCTCAATCATTTTTAGTAAAGCTCCAATGTGGATACTTGGCAGTATTTACTTTTCCTTGATGCTTCTACATTTTTACTTAAATACCACAATGCAGTATCAGAAGGTGCCCCCCTCATGTTGTCAGGAGAAGGGGTGCAGGAGTCTTGTGTAATCACACACTCAGCCTCCTCCATTCATCATGTACTGCGCCCCCATGTGGAGGAACAGGTAAGGAATAACCTCACTGATAATACAGGGGGATGGGCTGAGCGGGGGGCACACACATAGAGACCCTCAGCTACATCAGGGAGAGGTGTGATATATAATACATCTCTGTCATCTAGCGCCCCCTACTGATATTACACGCTGCCAGTGGACTATATGGTTAAGACATAAAAAATTAGAAAATATCTTTAGGATCTGATCACATGAAAATGGAAATCTTACTCAACCTTCACCTTCTGTACTGACCAATATATCAGCGCTCTTATCAGGGCAGAGGACGGACTCGGACATGAATGCAGGTGGGAAGAGGATTTGGCTTCCTTCATAAAGTTTAGGATTTCATCCATATACGACATTGAGGAACCGTTGCCCCCTGAAACTCAGAGCCGTGTGTATGAGCCCATAGAAGCCCATGAGGATGTGTCCTCGCTGTACAATATACTACTAACACGTCCTCATATTCTCATCCTGTGCAGGTGTCCTTAGACATCGTGATGCTCTACATTCTGCTGTCAGGTCAGAGAAGCCAAAGGGAAAAGTAGAATCGCAGTTTTTGTAAGTAAAGAGTTAATAAAAGTTCTTCAATAAGTTCTGTGTCTCCTATAATAACCACAGGGACTGGTGTGTAATAGCTGCTCATGTATTATATATCCCACCTCTCCCTGATGTAGCTGGGGGTCTCTATGTGTGTGCCCCCCGCTCAGCCCACCCCCCTGTATTATCAGTGAGGTTATTCCTTACCTGTTCCTCCACATGGGGGCGCAGTACATGATGAATGGAGGAGGCTGAGTGTGTGATTACACAAGACTCCTGCACCCCTTATCCTGACAACATGAGGGGGGCACCTTCTGATACTGCATGGTTATATTTAAAGGAAACCTACCACTTACAAGTGGTAGGTTTAGACACATATACATGGCACCAGCTCAGGGTGAGCTGGTGCCCGAGCATATTTTTGTTAGGGGAACAAAGCCCCTATCGCTGTTTTATAAGTTATATTGACTTATAACACCATGCCCGTTCGTGCGCCGGATTCTAAAGTGCTGGAGAGCCGGTGACGTCACTGAGCTCTCCGGCACACGCGCGCCTGCGCAACTTAGCACGGGGAAACAGGCCGTGCTAAGTTGCGCAGGCGCGCGTGTGCCGGAGAGATCGGTGACGTCACCGGCTCTCCAGCACTTTAGAATCCGGCGCACGCACGCACGCGCATGGTGCGCCGTGCCCAAGTGCGGTGCGCCGAGTTGTAAGTTAATATAACTTATAAAACAGCGATAGGGGCTTTGTTCCCCTAACAAAAATATGCTCTGGCACCAGCTCAGGGTGAGCTGGTGCCATGTATATGTGTCTAAACCTACCACTTTTAAGTGGTAGGTTTCCTTTAAGTAAAATTGTAGAAGCATCAAGGAAAAGTAAATACTGCTAAGTATCCACATTGGAGCTTTATTAAAAATGATTGGGCCCCATAGCAAGTTCTTGTTTAAAGGGAACCTACCACCATGAATCTACCTATAAAGGTAGATCAGGTGGTAGGTGGATGTAAGGGACGTGAGGAGAGCTCTTTTTAGAGCTAATCCTCACGTCCCCGCTAACTTTTGGGAAACTTTATTGACCTAATATGTAAATTTCGTTATGCGGCTACTGGGGTGTGGAGTAGCCGGCACGAGGCTACACAGCGCGGCTACTCCACGCCCCAGTAACCAGTTGTGTGCGGCGCGCAGCTCCTCGGAGCTGGGACTGCTCAGCTGAACGCCGCACGCAACAGGGTAGGAGGAGTAATGTGGCTACTGGGGCGTGGAGTAGCCGCGCTGTGTAGCCTTGTGCCGGCTACTCCACGCCCCAGTAGCCGCATAACGAAAATTACATATTAGGTCAATAAAGTTTCCCAAAAGTTAGCGGGGACGTGAGGATTAGCTGGCTGTATATGGTGCACTTCTTTAATAACATTAACCTGTTGGCGCTCAGCATTGATATTTCGGATGCAGTGCTGATGCCAGGTGTAACATATGGCTGACACCCCAGTGTAACACCCGCGGTCAGAGTGGGATCCAATCGCGGGTGTTTAACCCGTTAAATGGAGTGGCCAGCGTGACCGCCGCATTTAGCATGCCTTTGGGGTGTCTTTCCCCCACGGTCGGTCCCCCCACACCGAGCAGTGTAGGCAGTGCCTTAAAGATGGCGTCCGCGACATATAGGCTGTGTGTATGTGTATGTATGCATGTGCATAGGCTGACACTGCTAATACCCTGCAATACATCAGTATTGCAGAGTATTATCATGAACAGCAAATCAGATGATTGCTTTTTCATGTCCCATGGTGGAAATAGTAAAAAAGTTATACAAAAAAGTTATTCAATGAAAAATAAAGTAATAAATCAATAAAAATGCCCATAAGCCCCACAACATATAAAGAGACATATAACGCTAAAAAAAGTCTAAATCATAACACAAACCCCACATATATAGTATCACCGCGTCCGTAACAATCCGTAGAATAAAATAAATCATTATTGAACCCGAACGATGAATGCCATTAAAAAAACTGTTAAAAACCCGCCAAAAATTATGATTTTTACCTATTGAATCGCGCAAAAAACAAGCCATCAACCAGCTCCGTGGGGGGGGGGTCTCTGTACTCGGGAGAAATTGCATAACAAATTGTGACGCGTGACATCAAAATAAATTATCCAGACATATCAAAAATTATGAAAAAGTAAAGTAGACAAATGGGAAATGTTATTCAGCAACTTATTTAGGTGGTAAATCGATCTGCCTTAAAGTGCTATGATTTAGAATTTCGAAAAATTGCAAATTTTTCAAAAAAAATCATTATTTTTTTTTTTTGGTAAATAAATGCAAAACTTATCAGCCAAAATGTACCACTAAAATGAAGTACAACATGTGGGGGAAAAACAATCTCAGAATCACTTTGATAAGTAACAGTGTTCAAAAGTTATAACCATATAAAGAGACGCAGGTCAGAATCCAAAAAAATCGGGCTGAGCCTTAAGCTGTAAAATGGCTGCGTCCTTAAGGGGTTAATGGAATCATAGTCACATCCAGTAATGTGCCCACAAAGTAAAATGCCAATTTTGGTGGCTCTACGTAGAATAATACCCCCTTATCTTTGTCTAATACTTATATTAACCCCCCCCCTCCCCCTTGCAGGAGGCCCCAGACATACATAACTCTCCATCTCTATTGCTCCCGAAAGATAAAATCCCCCCCCCCCCACCTCAGACTGCGGTCACATACAGTTTTTGAATTGAACTTTGAAATGTAATTCCAAGGCTCCAAAGAGGATCGTGGCCTTGTTGCAGCTTGTTAAAAAAGTAAAAATGTAAAAATAACGTACTCCCCTCCGACGTTCCCGGTCTCCCGCTCTGTCGTCCGATGTATCAGATTCAGATAGAGGCGATGGGTGGGCGTACCAGGCGGGGGGATATTGGTGGAGCTCAGCGTGCCTGCATCCGGGACACGGCTACAATGGACAACATCATGGGAGACTGGGAGCAACGAAGGAACTCTTTTTTTTTTTTTACAGCCCTCCCCAACCTACCTCTAGATGGACAAGCTCCTCGCTGCACCCTTTGAATTTTGCTTCAAGGCAATTGAAACGCTACATGTGAACGCAGCCCAACAGCGGGAGCTCTGTAGCTTTATTGGCTACACACAGACACATTTTTCTTTAATTTATTACACTTCAGAAAAAAAAATCTTTTTCAACATCATTTTCAAAAATTTTGGAGCATTGACATTTAGGAAATTAAAAAAAAACAATCAAAGTAAAATTGTCATAATAACCATGTAGCAAAATATGCTGCAGATATTTATATCCAGATGTGATGCTAATTAGGCTCCAGCATGAGAGGGGGCTGCTGGGGGCAAGGGGGAGGGGCAATATAAGTATTGGACAAAGATAAGGGGACATTATACTACGTGGGGGCCACCAAAAATGGCATTTTACTTTGTGGGCACATTAGTGGTTGTGATTATGACTCAAAAATATGATTAAAGGGATGCATCATAATCACACAGCACCCTGTACACATTTACTACTAAAAGTTTGCTGTCCAATAACTTCTATGCAGATATGTGGTGAGGTTTACTTTATCTTCATAGAGAAAACCTGCACTAACTTCACCCAAATACAACAATGCAGTATCAGAAGGTGCCCCCCTCATGTTGTCAGGATAAAGGGTGCAGGAGTCTTGTGTAATCACACACTCAGCCTCCTCCATTCATCATGTACTGCGCCCCCTTGTGGAGGAACAGGTAAGGAATAACCTCACTGATAATACAGGGGGGATGGGCTGAGCGGGGGGCACACACATAGAGACCCTCAGCTACATTAGGGACAACAAGAGGGCTGTCACCTTCTGATACTGCATGATTGTAGTTTCTGTATATACTCCTTTATATACTGAGTTTTTCAGCACACCTCAGCTTATACTCGTGTCATGAGAAAAAACAAACACTGTAGTCACCTCTTCCATACCGCGATACTCAGGCATTGCTCCAGCCAGGGCCGATTCTAGCCATTTTGCTGCCTGAGGCGAAAATTGAAAATGCTGTCCCCCGACCCCCATTTTAAAAATGTTGGGTTGTCATAAGAACCAGGAGTAACACTAAAGCTTCATTACAGACGCCTGTGATAACTGTTACAGCTGATTATTGTAGCCTAGGACTAAAGTACAGTAATTACCAACATCCAGAGGTCCGTTTGTAACTAGGGGTCGTCTGTAAGTCGAGTGTTAAGTAGGGGACCGCCTGTAGTTGATAAGAAGATCTTATGCAGATGAAGCGTACTGCTATACCGATAGAATATACAGTAGACTACACCAAAAAATAGAAAACCCATTAGGTATGGGCATATAAACAAAATACCTTAGGGTAAAATAGGATATTACCAAAAAAAAGGTTCAAAAGAACACAGAAACAAATAATAACCATAAATATACTTTATTTCAATCAAAATAGATGTTAAAAACCAAACATAATACAGCATACATGAACGGACACAAATGATATAAAATTGTGTGTATACCACATAACGGTAGTAACTAGCCAGTACAAATTATAACACACTAATAAGAATAATGAGTGCACAGTAAGATGGGACAATGCCCAAAAGTAAATAAACTCAGAGTGTACAACACAAAGCTGTAAACCAGTGGCTGTAATACCATACCAAGGAGAGGATCACACACAGACAATGCCCCGACACGTGTTTCGCATTTGGCGCTTTTTCAAGGGGAGTGAAAAAGCGCCATATGCGAAACACCCAGTCCCTGGGTTACGTACAAGATAGGGTCTGTAGGTTTGTTCTTAAGTTGAGTTTGTATGTAAGTCGGAACTGTATACTTTATTATTGTAACCCCAGTCAAACTTTTTTTGGTCTTTGTGACAGTTGGGTTGTCATAAGAACCAGGATTAACAATAAATCTTCATTACAGACACCTCTGATAACTGTTACAGCTGTTTATTGTAGCCTAGGACTAAAGCCCAGTAATTACCAACATCCAGAGGTCCGTTTGTAACTAGGGGTCGTATGTAAGTCAGGTGTTCTTAAGTAGGGGACCACCTGTAGTTGTTACTAGTATCCTAAGCCTATCTATACAAAGCTGAGCAAAAATCAATAGGGAGGTAAAGAGTTGATAAAATCTTTGGGGAAGTTTTGCCTCCATGCACACACCAAGGGTTAACAACCTGATATTGGAGCACATACAGTTCCAGCCCCTCAGTACCTGAGCTCTGTTCTTTACTGCTCTCTGGCACAGCAGGGGTTTCAGCCAGCATTTCAGAGACTTCCCCCTCACTCAGCGGCTCCTGCCGGCAAACCTGTGACTCCCGGCCTGCACGTGTGTAGCTGGATCCAGTGACTCTTCAGGTCCTGAGGCTCCGCACAGTCCTGGGCTCCTCCACCTGCAGTCTCCTGCTGCTCCAGCCTCCTCCTGTCCTCCGGTCTCCCTGCACAAGGTCCAGAGAGCGGGAGCTTCACTTGTGGCTCCTCACGAATGTTATCTACACGTGGAGGCTGGAAGGACAGGAGAACCTGTCAGCAGGCTGGAGATGCTTGCAGTGCACGCTGTCAGGTCACATCGTGTATACACACCACGCCCCCAAGTCCCATCTCCGCTCTGTATAGTAATCGCGTCTGTGTTCTTAAAGAAACAGACGCGATTAATTTCATGGTGGGTGATTCAGGCGGCATTGAGCGCCCGAATCACCCACATTACAGACGCCCAGGGTGCCGCTCTAATCAAGGCTCGGGCATCTGCCGCCTGAAGCGAGATTTTCATCTCACCTCATGGCAGATGCGGCCCTGGCTCCAGCGACTGACTGCACGGGGACACAGAGCCGGTGCCGTGGCATCGCGGTATGGAAGAGGACTGCAATGTTTGTTTTTTTTTCCTACAGGAATTATATTTTAGGCAGGGGCTGGGCAGGCTATATACTACGGGAGGTTGGCAGGCTATATAGTACAGGGGGGCTGGCAGGCTATATACTACAGGGGGGCTGGCAGACTGTATACTACAGGGGGGCTGGCAGGCTATATACTACAGGGGGGCTGACAGGCTGTATACTACAGGGGCTGGCAGGCTATATACTACAGGGGGGCTGGCAGGCTGTATACTACAGGGGGGCTGGCAGGCTGTATACTACAGGGGACTGGCAGGCTGTATACTACCCCTTTTACAACATTTATGGAGTCATATCCACATCCACTAATGTGCCCACATAGTATAATGCCCCCTTATCTTTATCCGATACTTATACTACCACCCCCCACCCCACCCCCAGCAGTCCCTCCTCATGCTGGAGCCTAATTAGCATCACATCTGGATATAAATATCTGCAGCATATTTTTCTACATGGTTATAATGACAATTTTATTTTTGATATTTTTTACATTTCTAAAAGTTAATGGTCCAAAATTTTTAATTTGTACTATGGGGTCTTCATAAATGATGTCTTCAAAAATGATGTTAAAAAAAAAAACAGATTTTCTGAAGTGTAATAATTTAAAGAAAAATGTGTGTGTAGCTCCCGCTGTCTTACAGCCACTGCTTCAGTGTTGGGCTGTGTTCACATGTAGCGTTTCAATTGCCTTTTGAAGCACAATTCAAAGGGTGCAGCGAGGAGCCAATTGCATTGTTTTATTACAGGCAGTCCCTGGGTTACTTAAGATAAGATCCATAGGTTTGTTCCATGGATAAGATAAGATCCATAGAAACTGTATATTTTATAATTGTAGCTCCAGACAAAAATCTTTTTTGCTCCAGTGACAATTGGAGTTTCAACCGTCTGATACGTCGCTGGGCAGATCGGGAGACCGGGAGCGTCGGAGGTGAGTACATGTCCATTTTCTTTACAGCTCCCCCGGCCCACTTCTATCATTATTAAAAAGTTGGACAACAACAATGTTAATGTAATGTAAACACAATGTTAACAATCTGTGACAAGGCCAAGCTCCTCTTTGCAGCCTTTGAATTACATTTCAAAGTTCAATTTAAAGTCTGTATGTGACCGCAGTCTGAGGGTGTGTGTGTGTGTGTGTGGGGGGTTATCTTTCGGAGGAGCAAAAGAGATGGAGAATTATGTATGTTTTGGGCCTGCTGCAAGGGGGAGGGATAATATAAATATCAGACAAAGATAAGGGGATATTATACTATGTGGGGGCCAACAAAATTGACATTTTACTTTGTGGGCAAATTAATGGATGTGATTGACTCAATAAATGTTATTAAAGGGATGCAACATATTCACACATCCCAGAGTACACAGAGTCATTTACAAAAGTTTTTATGGGGCCCAATTATTTCTAGTAAAGCTCCTATGTGGAGAGATTTACTCCCTCTTGATGGAGAAATTTTTAGTTACTTCATTAAAATACAACAATGCAGTATCAGAAGTTTTGAAGCCGGTCCGTTCTATTTCGGCAACAGAAGTTAATACGGTAGAAGTCTACGGGTCCACCAAAAAAAAGCTGATGCCGTGGAGACATACAGTACTCTGTCAGAGTACTTCTTATTAGTTGTAGAATTTCTCCTTGAGCATACATTTTTTATTGTTTGACGTTACTATTTGCAAGTGGAGGTGAGATTTCCCCCCTCCCTTGCAAATATATATATATGTCCCAGTGGGAGGATCTCTTTCTTTTCTCCGCAAGTAATCCATACCATGTATCAATTGTGTGGCTTAGTCGTTATATTGATGACCTGGTGTAGATTTTGGGGAAGGAAGGGTCGTCTTTGAATAGTTTGTCACATCCTATCTCAATTGTAATGAGATGAATTTACAGTTTACGTATTCTTATGGCAGCTCGTCCACTACATTTTCGGACGTTACACCGGAGGAATGTGGTGAAAAAGTTCTAATTAGTCCCTATAGAAAACAAACAGCAGGGAATTCCATTCTGCTAGCGTCATCCGGCCATTTTTCTTCCCATAGTCTGGTCCGGGTTTGGGAAATCATCCAGTTAAGTTGTGGTCACATGACTTCTTCACGTGCGTTCCGGCACCACGTCATTCCTGGGAGACAGACTGTAGCCACGCTGATGTGAGGAATGCTGTGTTTTCTGGTCTATGTTTACGCCCCCCCGGTCCGGCATTGGGTAAGTGTCTCTATTTATAGTGCTCACTTATACATATATACGTTGTGGAGATCATGATTAAGACGCAGTAACATCGAAACGCATCAATCTCATGTGTTTTTTTTTTCTCATCCACGTAAATATGCACCTGCAGCATGGAAGAAAGAATAACTTGTTTTGCACAAGTATCTTTGTGGTTCCCTTAAGTGCCGCATACCGCTATTTTTCCCTAATTTTGACTTTGTGCGCTATTTTCTGTTATGGGGTTAAACGCAATGAAAAAACGTTATTATATTTTGATAGATTGGGGATTTTCGGATGCGGCGATAGCTAATGTGTATAAGATTTTTACTATATCTATATGAACAGAAACGCCAGGTCTGCTCATCATTACCCAAGACATAAAAATAAAAGACAGAGCCGGTCCAATTCCTGCTCATTTTCTCTCATTTTCTCTCGGGCAGCCATTTTCAATGGTCATCGGAGCCTGAACAGATCTAACCCACAGATGAAAGGGTGCACGCAAATGTCTATGTGATTGTGGTTTTCAGGTGTACTTAGACATATACATTGACTATACGCTGCCCTCGTGATGCTCTACATTCTGCTGTCAGGTCAGAGAAGCAAAAGGGAAAAGCAGAATTGCAGTTTTTATTTTTTATAACTGTAAGTGAAGAGTTAATAAAAGTTCTTCAATAAGTTCTGTGTCTCCTATAATAACCACAGTGACTGGTGTGTAATAGCTGCACATGTATTATATATCCCACCTCTCCCTGATGTAGCTGGGGGTCTCTATGTGTGTGCCCCCCGCTCAGCCCATCCCCCTGTATTATCAGTGAGGTTATTTCTTACCTGTTCCTCCACATGGGGGCGCAGTACATGATGAATGGAGGAGGCTGAGTGTGTGATTACACAAGACTCCTGCACCCCTTATCCTGACAACATGAGGGGGGGCACCTTCTGATACTGCATGATTGTAGTTTCTGTATAAACTAAGTTATTGAGTGCAAAATATGTGCTGAAAACTTCACCTCTGCTTATGCTTGAGTCATGAGAAAAAACAAACACTGAAGTCACCTCTTCTATACTGCAATGCTCCAGCATTGGCTTCGTGTACCTGCGCTGTCCATTGCTTGGGATACACTATGATGTCAGCGGGGACACGGAGCCGATGCCGGAGCATCGTGGTATGGAAGAGGACCTGCCTGGGGGCGTCGCAAGGTGAGTGCAGTGTTTATTTTTTTTTCCTACAGGAATTATGTTGCGTGCAGGGGCTAGGAAGGCTACATAGCACAGGGTTCTGGGCGGGCTGTATATTACAGGTGGGGGCTGGGCAGGCTATATACTACAGTTGGCGGGCAGGCTATATACTACAGGGGGGCTGGGCAGGCTACATAGTACAGGGGGCTGGCAGGATATATACTAAAGGGGCTGGGCAGGCTGTATACTACAGGGGCTGGCAGGCTACATGCTACAGGGAGCTGGCAGGCTACATGCTACAGGGGGCTGGCAGGCTATATACTACAGGGGGCTGGGCAGGCTATATACTACATGGGTCTGGGCAGGCTATATACTACGGGGGGCTGGCAGGCTATATACTACAGGGGGATATATATCATACAGGGGGCTGGCATGCTATACACTAGAGGGGGCTGGCAGTCTATACACTACAGGGGCTGGCTATATACTGGGAAGCTGTGACCAATGCATTTCCCACCTTCGGCTTATACTCAAGTCAAAAGGTTTTTCCAGTTTTTTGTGTGTTAAAATTGGGGGTCTCGGCTTATGATCGGGTTGGCTTATACTTGAGTATATACAGTAAGTGAAATTAGTGAAGCATTTCTCCATCATGGGAAAGTAAACGTCATCACTTATCTGCATAGAAGCTTTATAAGAAATGATTGGACCGTGTGGCTCTTTGTTTTTGGCTCTCTGCACACTGGGATGTGCACCCATTTTATAACATTTTTGGAGACATAGTTACATACACTAATGTGCCCACATAGTATAATGCCCCCTTATCTTTGTCCGATACTTATACCCCTCCCCCCAGCAGCCCCTTCTGATGCTGGAGCCTAATTACCATCACATCTGGATATAAATATCTGATATAAATAATGTCTTCAAAAATGATGTTAAAAAAGAAAGATTTTCTATAGTGTGATAAATGAAAGAAAAATGTGTGTGTAGCCAATAAAGCTTCAGAGCTCCCGCTATCTTACAGCCACTGCATCAGTGTTGGGCTGCGTTCACATGTAGCGTTTCAATTGCCTCAATTCAAAGGATGCAGCGAGGAGCCAATTGCATTGTGTTACTACAGGCAGTCCCTGGGTTATGTACAAGATAAGATCCATAGGTTTGTTCTTAAGTTGAATTTGTATGACCAATGATTATCCATAAAGCTTCATTACAGACACCTTACAGCTGATCATCGCAGTCTTGGACTATAGTAACATCCAGAGAGGTCACCAGAGGTCACAGGGGGTAGAGGGGTCCGTCTATAACTAGGGGTCGTCTGTAAGTCGGGTGACCTTATGTAGGGGACTACCTGTATTGTGTATACAAAGCATTAACATTGTGTTTAATACTATGTTTAATGCTACGTTGAAGGGACTGTCCATCTAGAGGTAGGTTGGGGGGGGCCCTGTAAATAAAAATAAAATGTTCCCACCTTCTTCATCACTTCCAGTCTCCCGCTCCCCTGTCCATCGTAGCCATCTCCCGGGTGCAGGTACGCTAAGCTCCACCAACTTCCCCCTGCCTGGCACATCCACCTGTCGTCTGTACCTGTGTCTGATACATCGCTCGGCAGATCGGGAGACCGGGAGCGCCGGAGGTGAGTACATGTCCATTTTCTTTACAGCTCCCCCGGCCCACTTCTATCATTATTAAAAAGTTGGACAACAACAATGTTAATGTAATGTAAACACAATGTTAACAATCTGCGACAAGGCCAAGCTCCTCCTTGGAGTCTTTGAATTACATTTCAAAGTTCAATTCAAAGTATGTATGTGACCGCAGTCTGAGGGTGTGGGGGGGGGGGATTTATCCTTCGAGAGCATTATACTATGTGGGGGCCACCAAAATTGACATTTTACTTTGTGGGCACATTAGTGAATGTGACTATGACTCCATAAATGCTATTAAAGGGATGCATCCTATTCACACAGTGCAGGGGACACAGATTACAGTCATTACCAAAAGTTTGCTATGGGGCTCAATCATTTCTAGTAAAACTCCTATGTCAGTGATGGCGAACCTTTTAGAGGTCAAGTGCCCAAACTGCAACCCAATACCTGCATTTTTTTGCAAAGTGCCAACACAGCAATTCAAGCAGTAACTACAGCTTTCAATGGGCCTGAGGGCACCAATATCTTTGTCAGAAGGAGAGGAAATTTGGATTGCCATTAGTACTTCCCTTGAACAGGAAGATTCAGTCGTCACAAAGAAGGAGCTCCAATGATAACATGACCCTGTCCACACCACCTCTATCTTCTTGCAGTCTCAGGTAGACCAGGACGCTCGACGTTAAAATAATGCTAAGCATGGAAAGTCCTGAGTCTGAAGGAGATTCCCTGTCTGGCGAACTCTGCCATGGGGTAACAGCCTGAGTGCCCACTAAGAGGGCTATGAGTGCCACCTTTGGCACCTGTGCCATAGGTTCGCCACCACTGTCCTATGTAAAGAGATTTCCTTTCCATTGATGGAGAAATACTTCAGTAACTTCACTTAAATACAACAATGCAGTATCAGAAGGTCTTGTCTTTGCTGATTTTGACAAGCCAGGATCAACTGAAAAAAAAAAAAAAAAAAAACATCCCGGAGGGTGGGGACGAGATGTTACCTTCCTCAGTGTCCTGTGGAAACAGAATGTGATCAGTTGTGGTGTGAGGGATATATATACAGTATATGGGGGGTATATATGATATATAGTACACACCAAAAGCTTGGACCCACCTTCTCATTCAAAGAGTTTTATGTGTTTTCATGACTATAAAAATTGTAGATTTGCACTAAAGGCATCAAAACTATGAATTATCACATGTGGAATTATAGACTTAAAAAAAAAAGTGTGAAACAACTGAAAATATGTGTTATATTCTAGGTCATTTTGCTGTGATCACTGCTTTGCACACTCTTGGCTTCTCTTGGTGAGATACAAGAGGTAGTGACCTGAAATGGTCTTCCAACTGTCTTAAAGGAGTGCCCAGAGATGCTTAGCACTTGTTGGCCCAATTGCCTTCACTCTGCGGTCCAGCTCACCCCAAACCATCTGGATTGGGGTCAGGTCTGGTGACTGTGGAGGCCAGGTCATCTGCCATAGCCCTTACACAGCCTGGAGGTGTTAGGGGTCATTATCCTGTTGAAAAATAAATGATGGTCCAACTAAACGCAAACTGGATGGGATAGCAGCCGCTGCAAGATGCTGTGGTAACCATGTGGTTCAGTATAATCCCCAACAATGTCACCACCACCACAGCGCTCTTATCAGGGCAGAGGACGGACTCGGACATGAATGCAGGTGGGAAGAGGATTTGGCTTCCTTCATAAAGTTTAGGATTTCATCCATATACGACATTGAGGAACCGTTGCCCCCTGAAACTCACAGCTGTGTGTACGAGCCCATAGAAGCCCATGAGGATGTGTCCTCGCTGTAGAATATACTACTAACACGTCCTCATATTCTCATCCTGTGCAGGTGTCCTTAGACATATACATTGTCTATACGCTGCCATCGTGATGCTCTACATTCTGCTGTCAGGTCAGAGAAGCCAAAGGGAAAAGTAGAATCGCAGTTTTTGTAAGTAAAGAGTTAATAAAAGTTCTTCAATAAGTTCTGTGTCTCCTATAATAACCACAGGGACTGGTGTGTAATAGCTGCTCATGTATTACATGTCACACCTCTCCCTGATGTAGCTGGGGGTCTCTATGTGTGTGCCCCCCGCTCAGCCCATCCCCCCTGTATTATCAGTGAGGTTATTCCTTACCTGTTCCTCCACATGGGGGCGCAGTACATGATGAATGGAGGAGGCTGAGTGTGTGATTACACAAGACTCCTGCACCCCTTATCCTGACAACATGAGGGGTGTCACCTTCTGATACTGCATGGTTATATTTAAAGGAAACCTACCACTTACAAGTGGTAGGTTTAGACACATATACATGGCACCAGCTCAGGGTGAGCTGGTGCCCGAGCATATTTTTGTTAGGGGAACAAAGCCCTTATCGCTGTTTTATAAGTTATATTGACTTATAACACCATGCCCGTGCGTGCGCCGGATTCTAAAGTGCTGGAGAGGCGGTGACGTCACTGAGCTCTCCGGCACACGCGCGCCTGCGCAACTTAGCACGGGGAAACAGGCCGTGCTAAGTTGCCCAGGCGCGCGTGTGCCGGAGAGATCGGTGACGTCACCGGCTCTCCAGCACTTTAGAATCCGGCGCACGCACGCGCATGGTGCGCCGTGCCCAAGTGCGGTGCGCCGAGTTGTAAGTTAATATAACTTATAAAACGGCGATAGGGGCTTTGTTCCCCTAACAAAAATATGCTCTGGCACCAGCTCACCCTGAGCTGGTGCCATGTATATGTGTCTAAACCTACCACTTTTAAGTGGTAGGTTTCCTTTAAGTAAAATTGTAGAAGCATCAAGGAAAAGTAAATACTGCTAAGTATCCACATTGGAGCTTTATTAAAAATGATTGGGCCCCAAAGCAAGTTCTTGTTTAAAGGGAACCTACCACCATGAATCTACCTATAAAGGTAGATCAGGTGGTAGGTGGATGTAAGGGACGTGAGGAGAGCTCTTTTTAGAGCTAATCCTCACGTCCCCGCTAACTTTTGGGAAACTTTATTGACCTAATATGTAAATTTCGTTATGAGGCTACTGGGGTGTGGAGTAGCCGGCACGAGGCTACACAGCGAGGCTACTCCACGCCCCAGTAGCCACATTACTCCTCCTACCCTGTTGTGTGCGGCGCGCAGCTCCTTGTAGCTGCGCGCCCTCCTCCGACAAGCCGGCTACTGCGCGTGTGCAGTAGCTCCGGCCTCGGAGCTGGGACTGCTCAGCTGAGCGCCGCACGCAACAGGGTAGGAGGAGTAATGTGGCTACTGGGGCGTGGAGTAGCCGCGCTGTGTAGCCTTGTGCCGGCTACTCCACGCCCCAGTAGCCGCATAACAAAAATTACATATTAGGTCAATAAAGTTTCCCAAAAGTTAGCGGGGACGTGAGGATTAGCTGGCTGTATATGGTGCACTTCTTTAATAACATTAACCTGTTGGCGCTCAGCATTGATATTTCGGATGCAGTGCTGATGCCAGGTGTAACATATGGCTGACACCCCAGTGTAACACCCGCGGTCAGAGTGGGATCCGATCGCGGGTGTTTAACCCGTTAAATGGAGTGGCCAGCGTGACCGCCGCATTTAGCATGCCTTTGGGGTGTCTTTCCCCCACGGTCGGTCCCCCCACACCGAGCAGTGTAGGCAGTGCCTTAAAGATGGCGTCAGTGACATATAGGCTGTGTGTATGTGTATGTATGCATGTGCATAGGCTGACACTGCTAATACCCTGCAATACATTAGTATTGCAGAGTATTATCATGAACAGCAAATCAGATGATTGATTTTTCATGTCCCATGGTGGAAATAGTAAAAAAGTTATACAAAAAAGTTATTCAGTGAAAAATAAGTAATAAATCAATAAAAATGCCCATAAGCCCTATAACATATAAAGAGACATATAATGCTAAAAAAAAGTCTAAATCATAACACAAACCCCACATATATAGTATCACCGCGTCCGTAACAATCCGTAGAATAAAATAAATCATTATTGAACCCGTACAATGAATGCCATTAAAAAAACTGTTAAAAACCCGCCAAAAATTATGATTTTTACCTATTGAATCCCACAAAAAATGCTATAAAAAGTGATCAAAAAAACATATGTACTCCAGAATGATACTGGTGTGGAGTACAACATCTCGCGCAAAAAACAAGCCATCAACCAGCTCCGTGGGGGGGGGGGTCTCTGTACTCGGGAGAAATTGCATAACAAATTGTGACGCGTGACATCAAAATAAATTATCCAGACATATCAAAAATTATGAAAAAGTAAAGTAGACAAATGGGAAATGTTATTCAGCAACTTATTTAGGTGGTAAATCGATCTGCCTTAAAGTGCTATGATGTAGAATTTCAAAAAATGGCAAATTTTTCAAAAAAAATCATTATTTTTTTTTTTTGGTAAATAAATGCAAAACTTATCAGCCTAAATGTACCACTAAAATGAAGTACAACATGTGGGGGAAAAACAATCTCAGAATCACTTTGATAAGTAACAGTGTTCAAAAGTTATAACCATATAAAGAGACGCAGGTCAGAATCCAAAAAAATCGGGCTGAGCCTTAAGCTGTAAAATGGCTGCGTCCTTAAGGGGTTAATGGAATCATAGTCACATCCAGTAATGTGCCCACAAAGTAAAATGCCAATTTTGGTGGCTCTACGTAGAATAATACCCCCTTATCTTTGTCTAATACTTATATTGACCCCCCCCCCCCCCCGTTGCAGGAGGCCCCAGACATACATAACTCTCCATCTCTATTGCTCCCGAAAGATAAAATCCCCCCCCCCCCCCTCAGACTGCGGTCACATACAGTTTTTGAATTGAACTTTGAAATGTAATTCCAAGGCTCCAAAGAGGATCGTGGCCTTGTTGCAGTTTGTTAAAAAAGTAAAAATAATTAAAGTGTACTCCCCTCCGACGTTCCCGGTCTCCCGCTCTGCCGTCCGATGTATCAGATGCAGATAGAGGCGATGGGTGGGCGTACCAGGCGGGGGGATATTGGTGGAGCTCAGCGTGCCTGCATCCGGGACACGGCTACAATGGACAACATCATGGGAGACTGGGAGCAACGAAGAAGGTGAGAACTCTTTTTTTTTTTTTACAGCCCTCCCCCCAACCCACCTCTAGATGGACAAGCTCCTCGCTGCACCCTTTGAATTTTGCTTCAAGGCAATTGAAACGCTACATGTGAACGCAGCCCAACAGCGGGAGCTCTGTAGCTTTATTGGCTACACACAGACACATTTTTCTTTAATTTATTACACTTCAGAAAAAAAAATCTTTTTCAACATCATTTTCAAAAATTTTGGAGCATTGACATTTAGGAAATTAAAAAAAACAATCAAAGTAAAATTGTCATAATAACCATGTAGCAAAATATGCTGCAGATATTTATATCCAGATGTGATGCTAATTAGGCTCCAGCATGAGAGGGGGCTGCTGGGGGCAAGGGGGAGGGGCAATATAAGTATTGGACAAAGATAAGGGGACATTATACTACGTGGGGGCCACCAAAAATGGCATTTTACTTTGTGGGCACATTAGTGGTTGTGATTATGACTCAAAAATATGATTAAAGGGATGCATCATAATCACACAGCACCCTGTACACATTTACTACTAAAAGTTTGCTGTCCAATAACTTCTATGCAGATATGTGGTGAGGTTTACTTTATCTTCATAGAGAAAACCTGCACTAACTTCACCCAAATACAACAATGCAGTATCAGAAGGTGCCCCCCTCATGTTGTCAGGATAAGGGGTGCAGGAGTCTTGTGTAATCACACACTCAGCCTCCTCCATTCATCATGTACTGCGCCCCCTTGTGGAGGAACAGGTAAGGAATAACCTCACTGATAATACAGGGGGGATGGGCTGAGCGGGGGGCACACACATAGAGACCCTCAGCTACATTAGGGACAACAAGAGGGCTGTCACCTTCTGATACTGCATGATTGTAGTTTCTGTATATACTCCTTTATATACTGAGTTTTTCAGCACACCTCAGCTTATACTCGTGTCATGAGAAAAAACAAACACTGTAGTCACCTCTTCCATACCGCGATACTCAGGCATTGCTCCAGCCAGGGCCGATTCTAGCCATTTTGCTGCCTGAGGCGAAAATTGAAAATGCTGTCCCCCGACCCCCATTTTAAAAATGTTGGGTTGTCATAAGAACCAGGAGTAACACTAAAGCTTCATTACAGACACCTGTGATAACTGTTACAGCTGATTATTGTAGCCTAGGACTAAAGTACAGTAATTACCAACATCCAGAGGTCCGTTTGTAACTAGGGGTCGTCTGTAAGTCGAGTGTTAAGTAGGGGACCGCCTGTAGTTGATAAGAAGATCTTATGCAGATGAAGCGTACTGCTATACCGATAGAATATACAGTAGACTACACCAAAAAATAGAAAACCCATTAGGTATGGGCATATAAACAAAATACCTTAGGGTAAAATAGGATATTACCAAAAAAAAGGTTCAAAAGAACACAGAAACAAATAATAACCATAAATATACTTTATTTCAATCAAAATAGATGTTAAAAACCAAACATAATACAGCATACATGAACGGACACAAATGATATAAAATTGTGTGTATACCACATAACGGTAGTAACTAGCCAGTACAAATTATAACACACTAATAAGAATAATGAGTGCACAGTAAGATGGGACAATGCCCAAAAGTAAATAAACTCAGAGTGTACAACACAAAGCTGTAAACCAGTGGCTGTAATACCATACCAAGGAGAGGATCACACACAGACAATGCCCCGACACGTGTTTCGCATTTGGCGCTTTTTCAAGGGGAGTGAAAAAGCGCCATATGCGAAACACCCAGTCCCTGGGTTACGTACAAGATAGGGTCTGTAGGTTTGTTCTTAAGTTGAGTTTGTATGTAAGTCGGAACTGTATACTTTATTATTGTAACCCCAGTCAAACTTTTTTTGGTCTTTGTGACAGTTGGGTTGTCATAAGAACCAGGATTAACAATAAATCTTAATTACAGACACCTCTGATAACTGTTACAGCTGTTCATTGTAGCCTAGGACTAAAGCCCAGTAATTACCAACATCCAGAGGTCCGTTTGTAACTAGGGGTCGTATGTAAGTCAGGTGTTCTTAAGTAGGGGACCACCTGTAGTTGTTACTAGTATCCTAAGCCTATCTATACAAAGCTGAGCAAAAATCAATAGGGAGGTAAAGAGTTGATAAAATCTTTGGGGAAGTTTTGCCTCCATGCACACACCAAGGGTTAACAACCTGATATTGGAGCACATACAGTTCCAGCCCCTCAGTACCTGAGCTCTGTTCTTTACTGCTCTCTGGCACAGCAGGGGTTACAGTCAGCATTTCAGAGACTTCCCCCTCACTCAGCGGCTCCTGCCGGCAAACCTGTGACTCCCGGCCTGCACGTGTGTAGCTGGATCCAGTGACTCTTCAGGTCCTGAGGCTCCGCACAGTCCTGGGCTCCTCCACCTGCAGTCTCCTGCTGCTCCTCCTGTCCTCCGGTCTCCCTGCACAAGGTCCAGAGAGCGGGAGCTTCACTTGTGGCTCCTCACGAATGTTATCTACACGTGGAGGCCGGAAGGACAGGAGAACCTGTCAGCAGGCTGGAGATGCTTGCAGTGCACGCTGTCAGGTCACATCGTGTATACACACCACGCCCCCCCGTCCCATCTCCGCTCTGTATAGTAATCGCGTCTGTGTTCTTAAAGAAACAGACGCGATTAATTTCATGGTGGGTGATTCAGGCGGCATTGAGCGCCCGAATCACCCACATTACAGACGCCCAGGGTGCCGCTCTAATCAAGGCTCGGGCATCTGCCGCCTGAAGCGAGATTTTCATCTCGCCTCATGGCAGATGCGGCCCTGGCTCCAGCGACTGACTGCACGGGGACACAGAGCCGGTGCCGTGGCATCGCGGTATGGAAGAGGACTGCAATGTTTGTTTTTTTTTCCTACAGGAATTATATTTTAGGCAGGGGCTGGGCAGGCTATATACTACGGGAGGCTGGCAGGCTATATAGTACAGGGGCTGGGCAGGCTATATAATACAGAGGCTGGCAGGCTATATAGTACAGGAGGCTGGGCAGGCTATATACTACGGGAGGCTGGCTATATAGTACAGGGGCTGGGCAGGCTATATACTATGGGAGGCTGGCGGGCTATATAATACAGGGGCTAGGCAGGCTATATAGTACAGGGGCTGGGCAGGCTCTTTATACTACGGGAGGCTGGCAGGGTATATAGCACAGGGGCTGGGCAGGCTGTATACTACAGGGGGCAGGCTGTACACTACAGGGGGATGGGCAGGCTATATACTATAGGGGGCTGGCATGCTACTTCTGCCTTGCAGCGCTGGTGCCCTGGGTTCAATTCCACCCAGGTCAACATGTGCAAAGAGTTTGATTGCTCTCTCCATGTTTGCGTGGGTTTCCTCCGGGTCCTCTGGTTTCCTCCCACACTCCAAAACATACTGGTAGGTTTATTAGATTGTGAGCCCCATGGGGACAGGGACCAATTTGACATGCTTTGTGCAGCGCTGCGTAATCTGTGTGCGCTATATAAATAAGGAATTATTATTATTATTATTATATAGTAGAAGGGGCTGGCTATATACTACGGGGGGGCTGGCAGGCTATATACTACAGGGGGGCTGGCAGGCTATATACTACAGGGGGGCTGACAGGCTGTATACTACAGGGGCTGGCAGGCTATATACTACAGGGGGGCTGGCAGGCTGTATACTACAGGGGGGCTGGCAGGCTGTATACTACAGGGGGGCTGGCAGGCTGTATACTACAGGGGACTGGCAGGCTGTATACTACCCCTTTTACAACATTTATGGAGTCATATCCACATCCACTAATGTGCCCACATAGTATAATGCCCCCTTATCTTTATCCGATACTTATACTACCACCCCCCCAGCAGTCCCTCCTCATGCTGGAGCCTAATTAGCATCACATCTGGATATAAATATCTGCAGCATATTTTTCTACATGGTTATAATGACAATTTTATTTTTGATGTTTTTTACATTTCTAAAAGTTAATGGTCCAAAATGTTTAATTTGTACTATGGGGTCTTCATAAATGATGTCTTCAAAAATGATGTTAAAAAAAAAAACAGATTTTCTGAAGTGTAAGAATTTAAAGAAAAATGTGTGTGTAGCTCCCGCTGTCTTACAGCCATTGCTTCAGTGTTGGGCTGTAGCGTTTCAATTGCCTATTGAAGCACAATTCAAAGGGTGCAGCGAGGAGCCAATTGCATTGTGTTATTACAGGCAGTCCCCGGGTTACGTACAAGATAAGATCCATAGAAACTGTATATTTTATAATTGTAGCTCCAGACAAAAATCTTTTTTGTTCAAGTGACAATTGGAGTTTCAAGAGTTTTTAGCTGTAATGGGACCAATGATTATCAATAAAGCTTCATTACATCCACCCGTCGCCTGTACCTGCATCTGATACATCGCTGGGCAGATCGGGAGACCGGGAGCGTCGGAGGTGAGTACATGTCCATTTTCTTTACAGCTCCCCCGACCCAAGTTGGACAACAATGTAAATGTAATGTAAACACAATGTTAACAATCTGTGACAAGGCCAAGCTCCTCTTTGCAGCCTTTGAATTACATTTCAAAGTTCAATTTAAAGTCTGTATGTGACCGCAGCCTGAGGGTGGGGTGGGGGGGGGGGGGGTTATCTTTCGGAGGAGCAAAAGAGATGGAGAATTACGTATTTTTCGGGCCTGCTGCAAGGGGGAGGGATAATATAAATATCAGACAAAGATAAGGGGATATTATACTATGTGGGGGCCAACAAAACTGACATTTTACTTTGTGGGCAAATTAATGGATGTGATTGACTCAATAAATGTTATTAAAGGGGTGCATCATATTCAAACATCCCAGTATACACAGAGAGTCATTTATAAAAGTTTTTTATGGGGCCCAATTATTTCTAGTAAAACTCCTATGTGGAGAGACTTACTTCCCCTTGATGGAGAAATGTTTAGTTACTTCGCAGTATCAGAAGGTGCCCCCCTTATGTTGTCAGGATAAGGGGTGCAGGAGTCTTGTGTAATCACACACTCAGCCTCCTCCATTCATCATGTACTGCGCCCCCATGTGGAGGAACAGGTAAGGAATAACCTCACTGATAATACAGGGGGATGGGCTGAGCGGGGGGCACACACATAGAGACACCCAGCTACATCAGGGAGAGGTGTGATATATAATACATCTCTGTCATCTAGCGCCCCCTACTGATATTACACGCTGCCAGTGGTCTATATGGTCAAGATATAAAAAATTAGAACATATCTTGAGGATCTGATCACAAAAAAATGGAAATCTTACTCAACCTGAACCTTCTGTACTGACCAATATATCAGCGCTCTTATCAGGGCAGAGGACGGACTCGGACATGAATGCAGGTGGGAAGAGGATTTGGTTTTCATCACAAGGTTCAGGATTTCACCCAAATACGATAAAAGTGAAGGGTCCATCGCCCCCCGAAACTCACAGCCGTGTGTATGAGCCCATAGAAGCCCATGAGGATGTGTCCTCACTGTAGAATATACTAATAACACGTCCTCATATTCTCATCCTGTGCAGGTGTCCTTAGACATATACATTGACTATACGCGGCCATCGTGATGCTCTACATTCTGCTGTCCAATCAGAGAAGCCAAAGAGAAAAGCAGAATTGCAGTTTTTATTTTTTATAACTGTAAGTAAAGAGTCAATAAAAGTTCATCAATCAGTTCTGTGTCTCCTATAATAACCACAGTGACTGGTGTGTAATAGCTGCACATGTATTATATATCACACCTCTCCCTGATGTAGCTGGGGGTCTCTATGTGTGTGCCCCCCGCTCAGCCCATCCCCCTGTATTATCAGTGAGGTTATTCCTTACCTGTTCCTCCACATGGGGGCGCAGTACATGATGAATGGAGGAGGCTGAGTGTGTGATTACACAAGACTCCTGCACCCCTTATCCTGACAACATGAGGGGGGCACCTTCTGATACTGCATTGTTGTGTTTAAGGGGAATGGTTGAATTATTTCTCCAACAAGCAAATACAGCCAAATATCCACTTTGGAGCTTTACTAAAAGTGATTGGGCCCCATAGCAAATTTTTGTTAAAGGCCCTTTGTGTCCGTCGTGCTGTCTGTTTATGGTGCACTTCTTTAATAACATTAACCTGTTGGCGCTCAGCATTGATATATCGGACGCAGTGCTGATGCCAGGTGTAACATGTGGCCGACACCCGCGGTCAGAGTGGGCTCCGATCGCGGGTGTTTAACCCGTTAAATGGCGTGGTCAGCGTGACCGCAGCATTTAACATGCCTTTGGGGTGTCTTTCCCCCACGATCGGTCCCCCCACACTGTTGGGGGGGGGGTGCGCCGATCATTGCTATGGTAACTCTGGGGTCCAATCTGGCAGTGTAGGCGGTGCCTGATAGATGGCGTCAATGACATATAGGCTGTGTGTATGTGTATGTATGCATGTGCATAGGCTGACACTGCTAATACCCTGCAATACATCAGTATTGCAGAGTATTATCATGAACAGCAAATCAGATGATTGCTTTTTCATGTCCCATGGTGGAAATAGTAAAAAAGTTATACAAAAAAGTTATTCAATGAAAAATAAATCAATAAAAATGCCCATAAGCCCCATAACATATAAAGAGACATATAATGCTAAAAAAAGTCAAAATCATAACACAAACCCCACATATATAGTATCACCGCGTCTGTAACAATCCGTAGAATAAAAGTAAATCATAATTGAACCCGAACGATGAATGCCATTAAAAAAACTGTTAAAAACCCGCCAAAAATTATGATTTTTACCTATTGAATCCCACAAAAAAATGCTATAAAAAGTGATCAAAAAAACATATGTACCCCAGAATGATACTGGTGTGGAGTACAACATCTTGCGCAAAAAACAAGCCATCAACCAGCTCCGTGGGGGGGTCTCTGTACTCGGGAGAAATTGCATAACAAATTGTAAGATGACACGTGACATCAAATTAAATTATCCAGACATTTCAAAAATGATGAAAATGTAAAGTAAAAACTCACAGAAATATCGGAAACACTTAAAACCGTAACTTTTATTAATTCCCTTTTTAAAAAAAAAAAGAAAAAGAAAAAAGAATTTTTTCTTGGACATTTGTCCCATTAATGATAACAACATGTAGTAGTAGTCTCCTGGTAGGTTCAATATTCGTTGGGCCAATTGCAGACCCAGGACTCTATTTATTCCATAGATATGGATACACTCATAGTATATGTCTTTATGACATGAATCACATAGACCCACTTACCCTACGCGTTTCGCTGCTGGGGAAGTGCGGCTCCTCAGGGGTCTCACTGTGGGAAAGCGAAAATAGTCTTCTCACAGAGTTAACAAGCTTTACAGCAAAAATAGTAACAGTGTATCAGGATGTCACTCGTCCAATTTATACATACATCAGAGGTTCTTATATATAGTATTGCTCGAGATGAGCGAGCACTAAAATGCTCGGGTGCTCGTTATTCGATACAAGCTTTTCCCGATGCTCGGGTGCTCGTATCGAATAACGAACCCCATTAAAGTCAATTTTTAATGTTTTAATTCTATTCTTCACTTTGCAGATGTTAGCGCGTGTCTCCCGATAATGTCGGAGATGTGCGCGCACATCAGCAATATGAAGAATAGTGTTATTTCAATGTGTTCTGCACTTAAATGTTCGTGTTTTCACTGTTTTTAATGTTTTAATTCTATTCTTCACATTGCAGATGTGCACGCGTGTCTTCCGATAGGTTGGGAGACACGCGCGAACACCTGGAAAGTGAAGAATAGTGTTATTTCAATGTGTTCTTACAAGCAAAACATCAGTAAACATCTGGGATATTTTATTATGTAATAAAAATACTGTTCTTCACTTAATTTAATGCTCAATCTCGAGCCGGCGAGATACTCGTCCGAGTAACGAGCCGGTCCGAGTATGCTAATACTCGACCGAGCAGTATACTCGGACGAGTATACTCGCTCATCTCTAAGTATTGCCCTTACGGTTAATTGTAAATAATACCAACTCGTTTACACCATTATGTGTTGATAATTATAAGATGGTACCACATAGTTAATAAACACCTAAACCAAAGGAAACAATTGTAAAGTGCATCTGTGTCTCTCCATTAACCTCATACACGTGTCAGTGCAGGATAACCATCTATTTTCGGACCCAACATGAAACAAGCTCAAGTAGTTTTTGTATCGTCCAAAACATAACCATAAATTGCACTCTTGCCCATATAGGGATTGATTAATCAACATTTAATTCACAGTATCAAAATTCATAGAGGATAGATATATACAAGAGAAAGAAGGATTTCAAACAATCCATAGATATTGCACTTGCTACAGTGTTTCAAAACCTAAGTGCTGTTGTGCAGAGGATCAGAAACTGTAACATTGTGCTACATTGCACATATCCCTTAGCCCAGTGGTGGCGAACTTATGGCACGGGTGCCAGAGGTGGCACTCAGAGCCATTTCTGTGGGCACTCAGGTTATCACCCCAGGACAGAGTTCACCAGACAGAAACAAATCCATCAAATCTTTCAGCAGTCCCAGGCAACTTTAGAGATGCTGCTCTCAGCGCTATTTTTAAGCAACAATTCATTGACTGTTTGGTACTGCGGGAAAAGTGAGAAGGCGTGGACAGGGCTGCAGTATCTTTTTGAGGTCCCCCTGCTGGACCCTTCATTCTTTCTCTACAGAGAGACCCTGGTGAGAAGCTACAACAAGTCTGAATTTGTACTCTTTCTTTCAACTGTATTGGTTGCCTCAGGGGGCCAATACGATTGAAAGATGTGGAAGAACAAGTAGCAATACGTTACTGCTTAAAATGCTATTTTGGCACTTTGCGATTAAAAAAGCGGATTTTGGTTGTAATTTGGGCACTCGGTCTCTAAAAGGTTCGCCATCACTGCCTTAGCCTCTAGTGACATCCACAAATAGTGTTACATGTAATATCTTTGTAACAACACCTGAAAGGTAAAGGGTGGTAGAATACTTAGCTTGCATGTGTAGGTACCGACGCCTGGACACGATTGTTTGGAGGTTAGTGGAGAGACACAGATGCACTTTACAATTGTTTCCTTTGGTTTAGGTGTTTATTAACTATGTGGTACCATCTTATAATTATCAACACATAATGGTGTAAACGAGTTGGTATTATTTACAATTAACCGTAAGGGCAATACTATATATAAGAACCTCTGATGTATGTATAAATTGGACGAGTGACATCCTGATACACTGTTAGGGTGCGGTCACACGTCGCGTTTACCGCATGCGTTAAAAAACGCATTGGAATAGCTGGAGAGTGATTTGCCTAATTAAACACCTCTTAACACTTGTGTTTACAAAACGCATGCGTTAACCGCGATGTTAACGCATGCGTTAACAATGCGTTAACAACCGCATGCGTTAACCGCGATGTTAATGCATGCGTTAACAATGCGTTAACGGTTGCGTTTTGTAAACACAGGTGTTAGCAGCTGTTTAATTAGGCAAATCACTCTCCAGCTATTGCAATGCGTTTTTAAACGCATGCGGTAAACGCGACGTGTGACAGCACCCTTACTATTTTTGCTGTAAAGCTTGTTAACTCTGTGAGAAGACTATTTTCGCTTTCCCACAGTGAGACCCCTGAGGAGCCGCACTACCCCAAGCGGCGAAACGCATAGGGTAAGTGGGTCTATGTGATTCATGTCATAAAGACATATACTGTGAGTGTATCCACTACTACTACTACTACTACATGTTGTTATCATTAATGGGACAAATGTCCAAGAAAAAATTCTTTTTGCTTTTTCTTTTTTTTTTTTTAAAAGGGAATTAATAAAAGTTACGGTTTTAAGTGTTTCCGATATTTCTGTGAGTTTTGATTTGAATTAGTTGGAAACAAAGATATGTTGCCTTGCTGACGGACTGAGTGTCAGGCTCTGTGATTTCTCGAAAATGTAAAGTAGACAAATGGGAAATGTTATTCAACAACTTATTTAGGTGGTAAATCGATCTGCCTGAAAGTGCTATGATTTAGAATTTCGAAAAATGGCAAATTGCAGGTGTCCTTAGACATATACATTGTCTATACGCTGCCATCGTGATGCTCTACATTCTGCTGTCAGGTCAGAGAAGCCAAAGGGAAAAGCAGAAGTGCAGTTTTTATTTTTTATAACTGTAAGTAAAGTTCTTCAATCAGTTCTGTGTCTCCTATAATAACCACAGTGACTGGTGTGTAATAGCTGCACATGTATTATGTATCACACCTCTCCCTGATGTAGCTGGGGGTCTCTATGTGTGTGCCCCCCGCTCAGCCCATCCCCCTGTATTATCAGTGAGGTTATTCCTTACCTGTTCCTCCACATGGGGCGCAGTACTTGATGAATGGAGGAGGCTGAGTGTGTGATTACACCAGACTCCTGCACCCCTTATCCTGACAACATGAGGGGTGTCAACTTCTGATACTGCATTGTTGTGGTTTCTGTGTATATATTTAGTGCAAAATACATGCTGAAAACTTCTCCTCTGCTTATACTTGAGTCATGAGAAAAAACAAACACTGAAGTCACCGCTTCTATACTGCAATGCTCCAACATTGGCTTTGTGTACTTGCACTGTCCATTGCTTGGCATGCACTATGATGTAGGCGAGAGACTGACCGCGCAGGGACACGGAGCCGATGCTGGAGCATCGTGGTATGGAATAGGACCTGTCGGGGGGCGTCGCAAGGTGAGTGCAGTGTTTATTTTTTTTTTCCTAGAGGAATTATGTTGTGTGCAGGGGCTGGGCAGGCTTTATACTACAGGGGGGGGGGCTAGCATGGTATATACTACAGGTATGGTATGGTATATGACATGGTATATACTACAGGGGGCTGGGCAGGCTGTATACTACAGGGGCTGGGCAGGCTATATACTACAAGGGGCTGGCAGGCTATATACTATAGGGGGGCTGGCAGGCTGTATACTACAGGGGCTGGCAGGCTATATACTATAGGGGGGCTGGCAGGCTACATAGTACAGGGGGCTGCGCAGGCTATATACTATAGGGGGGCTGGCAGGCTATATACTACAGGGGGCTGGCAGGCTATATACTATAGGGGGGCTGGCAGGCTGTATACTACAGGGGGTTATATATCATACAGGGGGCTGGGCAGATTGCATACTACAGGGGGCTGGCATGCTATACACTAGAGGGGGCTGGCAGTCTATACACTACAGGGGCTGGTTATATACTGGGAAGCTGTGACCAATGCATTTCCCACCTTCGGCTTATACTCAAGTCAAAAGATTTTCCCAGTTTTTTTGTGTTAAAATTGGGGGTCTCGGCTTATGATCGGGTCGGCTTATACTCGAGTATATATACGGTAAGTGAAATTAGTGAAGCATTTCTCCATCATGGGAAAGTAAAAGTCATCACTTATCTGCATAGGAGCTTTATAAGAAATGATTGGACCGTGTGGCTCTTTGTTTTTGGCTCTCTGCACACTGGGATGTGCACCCATTTTATAACATTTTTGGAGACATAGTTACATACACTAATGTGCCCACATAGAATAATACTTTAATAATACTTTAACAATACTTTATTATCCCAAACGGGAACTTAAAGTGTCACATCCGCAGTACATCAATTTGACAAGACATCACATATATAAAAAAAACTCACATAGAAAAAAAAACACATATACCATAGAACAGAAAGAAACACCGGTACACGTAAATATAAATTTCACTTGGTATTCAATAAATAATTAATTAAATGAATTATAAAAAGTAATAAAATAGTACCCTTCTTCCCAATAGTCGTACATTCTAAAACTTTCCTATTTTACCCCTAATTGCGATATTTGACAGCTCGAGAGCGGCCGGTATAAACGTCTTTTTAAATCTCTCCTTCCTGCATCGCAAGAGAATAAAACGGGAACTAAAACCACTAATCTGTGCCTGCAGCACGCCATGCATTGGATGGTCACTATTATTTCTAATTTTTTCCAATTTCCTTATTATCCCGCACTGTACAAGTTTCTCCCATCTATCAAATGGCAAACCTACTATCGAGGAGGCTTTCTTAATTATTTTATCCATCTTTTTACAGTCCCTACTAGAAATGCAGTTGCCCCAAGCCACTAGGGCAAATGCAAATGCGCTCACCATAACCGTATTATAGAAGCCGACAATCATAGTCCTTGGGACGTCAAATGCTCTTAGTCTACGTAAAAAGAATAGATTACTATTAGCACGTCTGGAGACCTTTTCGATATGCTCATGCCAGCGTCAATAATCACGCCCAAGTATTTATAGCTACCCACCTGCTCCACTTCTGTCCCTGCTATAGTGAGCGGTTTGGGCGTAGCGCCCTTTTTCCTCAAAAAATCTATAACCAATTCTTTCGTCTTATTTACATTTAGTACAAGACCATTTCAGCTGCACCATTCAGTAAATGTCTTCACTGACTCTCGATATTCACTGTTGTCCCCCTCTGTGATACAGCCCACCATTACCGAATCGTCCGAGTATTTCTGAAGAAAACAGGCCGGATCGTTTTTCCTAAAATCCGAGGTGTATAGAATAGACAAAAAGGGAGCTAACACAGTACCCTGAGGGGCCCCCGTACTGCACACCACCTCATCAGACCATATGTCACCCAACCTGACCCTCTGTGGTCTGCCGCGCAGATAGGTCATTAGCCATCTAATCATTATCGGTTCTATCTGCATAACCTGAAGCTTAGACTCTAGCAATGCTGGAATGATTGTGTTAAATGCGCTGCTGAAGTCAAAAAAAGTCAAGCGTACCTCTGTTTTGGGGGATTCAAGGTGAGCACATGCTCTGTGTAACAGGTTAATTAATGCATCATCTACTTCCAGCCCACGGCGATATGCAAATTGTAGTGGGTCTACAAAATCCTTCACTGCACTAGATAAGTGCCGCATAACCAGTCTTTCTAAGATTTTCATGACCACAGAGGTCAACGCTATTGGTCTATAATCGTTTAACGTTTTCGGTCGGGGGACTTTATTTACAGGAACTATAACCGACGTTTTCCATAAAGTTGGCACTATTCCACATTGTAGGCTCATATTAAATAAATGTGTAATGCCCCGTTATCTTTGTCCGATACTTATACTACCCCCCCCCCCAGCAGCCCCTTCTGATGCTGGAGCCTAATTAGCATCACATCTGAATATAAATATCTGATATAAATAATGTCTTCAAAAATTATGTTAAAAAAAGAAAGATTTTCTATAGTGTAATAAATTAAAGAAAAATGTGTGTGTAGCCAATAAAGCTTCATGCCCTTACCCCCCTTGCGTGGCTCCTTGTACATGACAGACCTTTTGACTCTGTCCATCTTTGAACCCCAAACAAACTTAAACACGGTCCTGGTAATGGCCTTGCTGACTTTGGCCGTGGGAGGCCATGCCTGTGCCGTGTAGTGTAGCACAGGCAGCACCTCGTTACGCAGGACCAATGCTTTCCCCGTGAGGGTAAGCTGTCTGAGGGCCCACAGTCCAATCCGTTGGATTACCTTGGCCAAGCGTTCTTGCCAAGACTTCGTGGCTGCTCCGTCTTTCCCAAACCAAACCCCCAAAACCTTGATAAAGTCTTGCTGGATGGTGAAGGGAAGAGGTGCAGAAGAAGCAGGGTGCCAGTCCCCGAAGAGCATGACCTCCGACTTCTTGCAGTTGACCTTTGCCCCCGAAGCTTGTCCGAACAGCTCACACGTCTGGGCGAGTTCCGTCACCGAACGCTGGTCTGCGCAGAAGACGGTCACGTCGTCCATGTAGAGTGAGCACTTGACCTCGGCGTGTCCTGGTCCCGGTGCGGTGATCCCTCTGATCTCTCCTCTCTGCCGGATAGATTCTGCGAACAGCTCTATAACACAAACAAAGAGAAGAGGTGAAAGGGGGCAGCCTTGTCTAACCCCTGAAAGGATGGGAAAGGGGTTAGTCTTCCAGCCGTTCACCAACACCGTGCTGCAAATGTCTGAATACATCAGGTTAACATAGGTACAAAACATTTTCCCCAGACCAAGCTTGCGCAGTACTTTACCCATGAATTCATGCGAGACTCGGTCGAAGGCCTTCTCCTGATCAAGGCTGACCAGGGCTGCGCGGATGTGGCAGCTTCTGATGCAATGCACCGTGTCTCTCATGAGGGCTAGACTGTCTGCAATCCTGCGGCCTGGGATGCCGCAGGTCTGGTCCGGGTGGATGATCTTCCCTATGACGCCCTTCAGTCTGTTTGCTAGGACCTTTGCCAGGATCTTGTAGTCCACGTTGAGGAGCGAGATGGGACGCCAATTCTTCAGGTCACACCTCTCTCCCTTCCGCTTGTACAGGATCGTGATCATTCCTTGCCTCAGTGACGGCGGCATACTGCCCTCCACCACCATCTCCTCAAAGAGCTCCAGCAAGTCCGGGCAGATGAGGTCCCCCAGCGCTACATAGAGCTCCGCCGGGAGACCGTCACTGCCCAGAGTCCTGCCGGGTCTAAAGGATTTAGCGGCAGAGAGCAGCTCGTCCACCGTCAAAGGGGCATCCATTGCCGTGGCACCTGCAGGATCAAGGGGGTTAGTGATACCTGCTAGGAACCTCTCGGCGGCTTCTGAATCCGTGGTTTTCGGGGCGTAGAGGCTGCTGTAGAAGTCGGCGACGACTCCCATCACGGCCTTTTTGCCCCGCTGCATGTTTCCGGCTTCGTCGCACAGCTCAGTCAGGGGCGTGTGGCCCAATCATTATTAGTAAAGCTCTTACGCAGATACATGTTGAGATTTACTTTCCCTAGATGGAGAAATACTTCACTAATTTGACTTAACTACAACAATGCAGTATGAGAAGGTGACACCCCTCATGTTGTCAGGATAAGGGGTGCAGGAGTCTTGTGTAATCACACACTCAGCCTCCTCCATTCATCATGTACTGCGCCACCCTTTTGAAGGAACAGGTAAGGAATAACCTCACTGATAATACAGGGGGATGGGCTGAGCGGGGGGCACACACATAGAGACCCCCAGCTACATCAGGGAGAGGTGTGATACATAATACATCTCTGTCATCTAGCGTTCCCTACTGATAGTACACGCTGCCAGTGGACTATATGGTCAAGATATAAAAAATTAGAACATATTCTTAGGATCTGATCACAAAAAAATGGAAATCTTACCCTTAACCTTCTGTACTGACCAATATATCAGCGCTCTTATCAGGGCAGAGGACGGACTCGGACATGAATGCAGGTGGGAAGAGGATTTGACTTCCATCATAAAGTTCAGGATTTCACTAGAGATGAGCGAACATGCTCGTCCGAGCTTGATGCTCGGTCGAGCATTAGGGTACTCGAAACTGCTCGTTGCTCGGACGAATACTTTGCCCGCTCGAGAAAATGGCAGCTCCCGCCGTTTTGCTTTTTGGCGGCCAGAAACAGAGCCAATCACAAGCCAGGAGACTCTGCACTCCACCCAGCATGACGTGGTACCCTTACACGTCGATAGCAGTGGTTGGCTGGCCAGATCAGGTGACCCTGGGATAGACTAGCCGCTGGCCGCGCTGCTCGGATCATTCTGTCTCTGGATGCCGCTAGGGAGAGAGCTGCTGCTGGTCAGGGAAAGCGTTAGGGTGTTCTATTAGCTTACTGTTAGGCAGGAGTGATTCTCAAAGAACCCAACAGCCCTTCTTAGGGCTACAATAACGTTCTACTTTTTTTATTTTAATTTGCATCTTTTACCATTTTGTGAGGAATTAGCAGGGGGACTTGCTACCGTTGTGTTTAGCTCTTAGTGGCACACATATCCATAGCAAAGGCTGAAGTGGCAAAATTCAGTAGGGGTTGGATTTCTATTAGGCAATAACTCAGTGTCATCTCATCTGGCATAGTAGTGTGCTTCCTTTGATACTTGGCTAGAAAATAGCCATAGGAGAATACAAATAGCTTCTTGAAGCCTACAGTAGCGTTCTATATATTTGATTTCTGGTTGATCTGCTGGTGGCTGTAGTTTCTGCAGTGCATGTACTTGCCAATTCTGAGCAATTTGTAGTGAGACTTGCGACCGCTGTGTTCTGCGCTTAGTGGCGCACATATCCATAGCAAAGGCTGAAGTGGGAAAATTCAGTAGGGGTTGGATTTCTATTAGGCAATAACTCAGTGTCATCTCATCTGGCATAGTAGTGTGCTTCCTTTGATACTTGGCTAGAAAATAGCCATAGGAGAATACAAATAGCTTCTTGAAGCCTACAGTAGCGTTCTATATATTTGATTTCTGGTTGATCTGCTGGTGGCTGTAGTTTCTGCAGTGCATGTACTTGCCAATTCTGAGCAATTTGTAGTGAGACTTGCGACCGCTGTGTTCTGCGCTTAGTGGCGCACATATCCATAGCAAAGGCTGAAGTGGGAAAATTCAGTAGGGGTTGGATTTCTATTAGGCAATAACTCAGTGTCATCTCATCTGGCATAGTAGTGTGCTTCCTTTGATACTTGGCTAGAAAATAGCCATAGGAGAATACAAATAGCTTCTTGAAGCCTACAGTAGCGTTCTATATATTTGATTTCTGGTTGATCTGCTGGTGGCTGTAGTTTCTGCAGTGCATGTACTTGCCAATTCTGAGCAATTTGTAGTGAGACTTGCGACCGCTGTGTTCTGCGCTTAGTGGCGCACATATCCATAGCAAAGGCTGAAGTGGGAAAATTCAGTAGGGGTTGGATTTCTATTAGGCAATAACTCAGTGTCATCTCATCTGGCATAGTAGTGTGCTTCCTTTGATACTTGGCTAGAAAATAGCCATAGGAGAATACAAATAGCTTCTTGAAGCCTACAGTAGCGTTCTATATATTTGATTTCTGGTTGATCTGCTGGTGGCTGTAGTTTCTGCAGTGCATGTACTTGCCAATTCTGAGCAATTTGTAGTGAGACTTGCGACCGCTGTGTTCTGCGCTTAGTGGCGCACATATCCATAGCAAAGGCTGAAGTGGGAAAATTCAGTAGGGGTTGGATTTCTATTAGGCAATAACTCAGTGTCATCTCATCTGGCATAGTAGTGTGCTTCCTTTGATACTTGGCTAGAAAATAGCCATAGGAGAATACAAATAGCTTCTTGAAGCCTACAGTAGCGTTCTATATATTTGATTTCTGGTTGATCTGCTGGTGGCTGTAGTTTCTGCAGTGCATGTACTTGCCAATTCTGAGCAATTTGTAGTGAGACTTGCGACCGCTGTGTTCTGCGCTTAGTGGCGCACATATCCATAGCAAAGGCTGAAGTGGCAAAATTCAGTAGGGGTTGGATTTCTATTAGGCAATAACTCAGTGTCATCTCATCTGGCATAGTAGTGTGCTTCCTTTGATACTTGGCTAGAAAATAGCCATAGGAGAATACAAATAGCTTCTTGAAGCCTACAGTAGCGTTCTATATATTTGATTTCTGGTTGATCTGCTGGTGGCTGTAGTTTCTGCAGTGCATGTACTTGCCAATTCTGAGCAATTTGTAGTGAGACTTGCGACCGCTGTGTTCTGCGCTTAGTGGCGCACATATCCATAGCAAAGGCTGAAGTGGCAAAATTCAGTAGGGGTTGGATTTCTATTAGGCAATAACTCAGTGTCATCTCATCTGGCATAGTAGTGTGCTTCCTTTGATACTTGGCTAGAAAATAGCCATAGCAATAGGATAGGATTGTTTGGTTCTAAAAACTCAAAAAAAAACAAAAAACACAAAAAAAAACAAAAAACACAAAAAAACACACAAAAAAAAAAAAAAAAAGTAAAAAAAAAAAAAAAGTTATAACTCTCATTTTAAAAATGTTTAACCCCAGGGCTAGGGGTAGAGGACGAGGGCGGGGACGTGGGCGTCCAACTACTGCAGGGGTCAGAGGCCGTGGTCCTGGGCGGGGTGAGACACCACCTGCTGATGAGGGAGCAGGGGAACGCCGCAGAGCTACACTCCCTAGGTTCATGTCTGAAGTTACTGGGACTCGTGGTAGAGCACTGTTGAGGCCAGAACAGTGCGAACAGGTGATGTCGTGGATTGCTGACAATGCTTCGAGCAATTTGTCCACCACCAGTCAGTCTTCCACGCAGTCCACCCATGTCACCGAAATCCCCACTCCTCCAGCTCCTGCACCTCAGCCTCCTCCCCCCCAGTCTGCCCCCTCCCAGGAAAATTTGCCATTTGAACCGGCATACTCTGAGGAACTGTTTTCTGGACCCTTCCCACAGTCACAAACCACTTGTCCGGTTGCTGCTGAGCAATTTTCCGATGCCCAGGTTTTCCACCAGTCACAGTCTGTGGGAGATGATGACCTTCTTGACGTAGTGGAAGTGTGTAAAGAGGTGTCCGACGATGAGGAGACACGGTTGTCAGACAGTGGGGAAGTTGTTGTCAGGGCAGGAAGTCCGAGGGGGGAGCAGACTGAGGGATCGGAGGATGATGAGGTGACAGACCCAAGCTGGGTTGAGAGGCCGGGTGAACACAGTGCTTCTGAGACGGAGGAGAGTCCTCGACCTGAACAGGTTGGAAGAGGCAGTGGTGGGGCCAGACGGAGAGGCAGGGCCAGAGCTGGTGCATCAGCGCCACTGTCAACTAGTGAAGCTCCCGTGGTGAGGGCTCTTGCGGCGAGGGCTAGATCTTCAGAAGTGTGGAGGTTCTTTAAGGAAACACCGGATGACCGACGGACTGTGGTGTGCAACATTTGCCAAACCAGGCTCAGCAGGGGTTCCACCACTACTAGCTTAACTACCACCAGTATGCGCAGGCATATGAATGCTAAGCACCCCACTCAGTGGCAACAAGCCCGTTCACCTCCGGCCGTGCACACCACTGCTCCTTCCCCTGTGTCAGCTGCTAGTCAGCCCCCTGCCCAGGACCCTGGCCCAAAAACCCCATCGTCGCCTCCACGATCCTCCACAGCATCCACCAGCGTTCAGCTCTCCATACCCCAGACGCTGGAGCGGAAACGCAAATATAGTGCAACCCACCCGCACGCCCAAGCCCTTAATGTGCACATCTCCAGATTGCTTAGCCTGGAGATGCTGCCCTATAGGCTAGTAGAGACCGAGGCCTTTCGCAACCTCATGGCGGCGGCC